>NC_056668.1:27846428-28156607 GCF_018350195.1 Panthera tigris
GTGTAGCGTATAAATTAATGGCATGAATGTCGACAAAGGAATAAAAATATGCAGTGCTATTTAAGCAATGGTTTAAACAAATATAGCTTATTTTCAGTTAAAAGTGCTAACTTGGCCACTCACAGCCAAATCTCTTTGCAGGGCTTGTCGGCTACACTGTTTTCCCCACCATGACAGATTGGATTTAATTGAAAAGTTGCTAGTTTAGAACTGTCGCTGAAAACTTGCATGGTGAAATAAAAACAGCCTGCTGATTGTCCTTCAGTCTATTTTTATACAGCCTCTTTATCCTGGTCATCATTTTTTTTTTAAGAAATCAGTGTGAATATTTCCCAAAGCCATCAAAAAATGGGGAAAAACAAGGGGAAATACTCTCTTCTACTTGGAGTTCAAAGTCGCAGAAATTGTTACTGTTTCTGATTCTTGTTTTTTTTTTTTTCCCATCAATGAACTTTATGTGCCCTATTTCTGATATAGCATGATTTTTAAAGAACTGTGTGAAACCTAGTTAGCATGCCCTCTTAATGAAGTGAGCTGAGCAAACTGGAATAAATATTCCATGGGAGAGATAATTGAAGGCAAGGTGAAAGGCTGAAAATTAAGGTGTTAACAAATTTATTTTCCCTAAATTTCTATTTCAATACATAGTACTGTTAAAAGATAAACTGAGGCATATTAACATTTTTTAAGGGTTTATTTGAGCAAAACTTGGTTCAAATCGGGCAGCATTCAACCTAGCAGATGGAGAAGATCTCCTGGTTGCTGCACAGAATCAAAGACTTCTACAGGCAGAAGGGAGCAGGAACCAGGAAGTTACAGCAGGCAAAAAGCAAGTTGGTTATTACAAAGTTACTTTCCTTTAAGAAATAGCAAGTCTAGCAGGCGGATGACCTAACTAGTGTTGATCAGGTGATTCCTGATTGGTTGGTTTAAGATTTCATTTCTGGGAGCACTGAATCTGAAATTAAGTAAGTCTGAGTTTGGTGATGTGGGGCTTAGCAAAAACTCCATTTGGGACCTGTTTTCTTGTTTTTAACACCAGTGGATGTGATTTCAAGTATCTTTGTGAACAAAATAGGTCTCAGTAAATTGTCATCTGATCATCAAAATTCCTTTACAAAATTTATTAGGAGATTTCTAGGTTCAGAGCCACACTGTGCATAAGCTTTATGAGCTTGTTCAAGGGCACTGGAAAGCATGGCTGCTATCCAGAAAGTAATAACTTGCCTGGATTTCAGTAAATATCAGTGAATAATTATGATGACCGAGGTCCCAGGGAACCCAATGCCTTCCTACTCAAATTTTCTCCATGAACCATCATCATCAGCATCACTGGGGGGCCTGTTGGAAATGTGGATTTATCAGCCTCCTCCCGACACTTATGCAGTCAGAATCTGTAGTTTAACAAGACCCCCCAGTGATTTGTATGCTATTGAAACTCCAGAAACATCTCCCCGATGGATATGCGTAGGACATCTAGTGACTTTCCTTGGAAAATTTGAGGTCTAGAAAGTATCCTCTAACTTTTGTTATTCTAAACTTTAACCACACAGCTATACCTTTAGAACAGATGGGTACATTTAGAATTAAAAAAAAAGAAAGAAAGAAAATGGGTCTTGAAAAGGTAGCCCATTTTTTTGACATTGGAATTTCCACCATCTAGGCACTGTAGTCCATTTGGAGACCGGAAATAACACCCAAAGAGCAAGCACAGAGGACCGTGTAGAATGATGACAGACTTAACTGCACACAGGTGTAGAGAACACGTTAAGTAGCTGTTGTGCTGACACATATTAGCTTCAGCTATGTAAGCATAATTATTGGTCAAGGGCAGATTGTTGTAAAACAGCTAATAAACAGGAAACATTAACTTCCCTCACACAGGGCCTTTGCAAAACCAATATTAGGCCAATGTGCTCTGTACATGTATTTTCTCTGAAGCCAATTAACCTCTTTATTGGAAAACAAGGGCTTCGTTATTGTTGAACGTGGCAGCTAATCCTTCACACTAGATAACTTTCATTGAGCATGAGTGGAATGAGCTGTGTTTACTCCACTGACTGACATTCCTGTACAATTAAAAGATGAATCGTTTAATTTCCTCAGTATTGGTGCTAGTGGGGGCTAGGAGATCCATAAAACTAAAAACTATAGTTTTTCTTCCATCCAAGGCCAGGGGAGCCATGGAAATTTATATTTGGATGGTATATATATTTTTATTATCCTGACCATATAAGGAGAGATGAGGGCTTGAGTATCTCTGTAGAATCAATTTTTATTATATTTCTTCCATATAACTTTGAAGGTTCAGACTGAGATAAAATATGAGACTATAGATTTGTCAAATTACTTTGATGTCTCAGACTTGGATTTTTTTTGCCTGATCCACAGTACATGGAAGAAGCCAACAGAGAGTAACAGACATATAGGCAGTGACCACTTTAGTAGACACAAAAAGCTGGAAATATATTCCATAATAACAGCATACATCATTAAAGTGAGTCCCCACCTAAAGTTGCAGGAAGAGATTTCATGAGCAACTGTACAAAGTTTCTGACTTTGATGAACCTGCTTGGAATCAGGTAAGAGACCAGCACACCAGGGCGACAAAGCATAAAGGTGTTAGATCTGTATGTGGAGTGCCTGCCTGTCTGTTCCATGGTATTCTTGTTAATTTACCTTCATGCTTCATCATCTCACCCTTTCCTTCCAATTTCTCAAATCTTTTGGATTCCCTCACTCTATTCTCCCACTTATCTCTTGACTTTCTTCTCCACATATTGAAGTTAAACTCCATTCATCTTCTTTTTTTGTAGTATAATTTATTGTGAGATTGGCTAACATACAGTGTGTAAAGTGTGCTCTTGGTTTTTGGGGTAGAGTCCCGTGGTTCATCGCTTATATACAACGTCCAGTGCTCATCCCAACAAGTGCCCTCCTCGATGCCCATCGCCCATTTCCCCCTCTCCCCCACCCCCCAATCCACCTTCAGTTTGTTCTCTGTATTTAAGAGTTTCCTATGGTTTGCTTCCCTCTCTCTCTGTTTGTAACTATTTTTTTCCCCTTCTCTTCCCCTATGGTCTTTTGCTAAGTTTCTTAAGATCCACGTATGAGTGAAAACATATGACATCTGTCCTTCTCTGACTGACTTATTTCACTCAACATAATACCTTCCAGTTCCATACACGTTGCTGCTAATGGCATGATTTCATTCTTTTTCATTGTCAAGTAGTATTCCATTGTATATATAAACCACATCTTTATCCATTCATCAGTTGATGGGCATTTAGGCTCTTTCCATAATTGGGCTATTGTTGAAAGTGCTGCTATAAACATTGGGGTACATGTTCCCCTATGAATCACCACTCCTGTATCCCTTGGATAAATTCCTAATGGTGCTCGGGTTGAAATCTCTTTTGTTTCCTTTATTTTTTTGAAAGCTACTTCAGTGCAGGAAGTTGTAGAGATGCAAATATCCAAGGCTGGCCTTTAGGCCAAAAGAAAGGTAATGTGAGCTACCTATGTAATTGTAAATTAAATTGTCACCTGAAATTTCCTAACAGCCATGTTAAAAAGTGAAACAAATTAATTTTAATAATATTTGTACTAACCCAATATGTAAAAATTATCATTTTAATATGTAATCCATATAAAAAATATGATCTTTTACATTTTTATTATTTCAGATCCTATGTGTATTTCACATTTGTAGTATATCTCAATTCAGACTAGCCACATTTCTAATGTTGGGTAGCCACGTGGAACTAGGGGCTATCATGTCATCAGATGTTAAGCTTTATATCTAGGTGAGGGACTTAAACATTTTTTGCCATGCATGAGAAATGCTACTTACAACAAGTATACATTTTAGATCCAGGGAAGTTCCATCTCCAGCAATATTCATCAATGACTATAACATATAGACTTTATTACAGTGTCTGTTGAATAACTGTCATTTAAAAAAATATTTTTTGATAGAAGCTTTAATCTTATTAAACCTTCATCTGTGTGGATGCAACTACATATTTTGTGCCTCATTCATTTTGGGGTGAGAAGAGTATGAGAGAGCACGTTGAGGCTGCCTTATCTGGCTGACTTCCCTAAAAAAGGCTCCCGTACACACATCTTCTCATTTATGTTCCAGAAAAATCAAGGGGCTTGGATAATTCATCCGGGAAAAAAAATGCAACTTTCACCGTTTATATTGTGCTTTCCGTTATGGCTAAAAAATAATCCATCTTTGCTATCCTTAGAACATTATGGTATCTCTAAAATATTGGTGATGTCTGTACCCTATCCTCTTTTTCAAGCTTTCTTCTGTCTCCTGAGAAGAGACGTGCCCAGTGCGCCTTATTAGTCAGAAAAGCCCATGGGATATCTTCTCTTTCAAGTACTTTTAAAATCTCCTACTTTTGTTCTGCCATTTCTGGCTACCTTTATCAAGGGAGAGAACATAATTCTCAATGTCAACTTTGTGATCTAGATCACAAAGCCACCTCTGAAGTGGGTTCATCAAAGACAGCTCAGGCTGTCTGTTGGGCCCAAGTTCGGAAAACTGTAAGGGAATGGAGAGAGCCCCCATTTAAGAAGGCCTGAAGTATAGGGGCGCCTGGGTGGCGCAGTCGGTTGAGCGTCCGACTTCAGCCAGGTCACGATCTCACGGTCCGTGAGTTCGAGCCCCGCGTCAGGCTCTGGGCTGATGGCTCGGAGCCTGGAGCCTGTTTCCGATTCTGTGTCTCCCTCTCTCTCTGCCCCTCCCCCGTTCATGCTCTGTCTCTCTCTGTCCCAAAAATAAAATAAAAATAAAAAAAAAAAAAAAAAAAAAAAAAAGAAGGCCTGAAGTATGAAAACCCAAACCCATTAAACAGGTCCATTAGAGGGGGTTTCACTATAGGCAAAATGTTTCTTCTTTTCACCACGGGATTGCTTTAAATCAAAGTCTCTCTGTCTTCCTTGCACTTACGTTATTTGTTTATAAATCAATAACTACTTGAAAGAGAGACTAGAGAAAAAAAAAAGAAAATGAAGACTAAAGTGTTGAGAACTTTAATTGAGAAATTAATTTCTCTTAAATTGAGAAAAACAGAGGAGGCAAACCATAAGAGACTCTTAAATACAGAGAATAAACTGAGGGCTGCTGGAGGGGAGTTGGGTGGGGGATGGGTTAAATGGGTGACGGGCCTTAAGGAGGGCACTTTTAGGGGTGGCACTGGGTGTCATAGAGAAGATGAATAACTGGGTTCTACTCCTAAAACCAAGACTACACACACACAGTTAGTATGTTAACTAATTTGAATTTAAATAAAATAAAGAAAAAAAAAAGAGAGAAAGAAAGAAAGAAAAATGTAAATGCTAAGCAGAAAAAAAAATGAAGATAAACCATTTCTAAACTTACTCTGTAAGTTAAGGGAAAATAAGACTCACTGCTTAAAGGTTCCGTTCCTGTTCACTTTCACCTTAATGTGTGCCTGAATGAATTATAAAATGGAACTCTAGAGTGACCTTATACGCGGTAATTGCCCTCTTAAAATTAACGTCCGTGAGCACCCCGATCTACCACGGTTACGTACGTACACAGAGAGGCATATTACCAGTTTCCTTCCAGACAATGTCCCAGCGAGGTGATGACCACTGATTAATGTTGTGTAAGGAGTACAATTGCACATTTCCAGAGCTGCTGGAAAGCCGGTTCTTACCAAAACAGCTGCAAAACCAGACTGACTTCTAACCTCCCCTGTTGAATACAGAAACTCTTGGCACAATTACAGTGCAAGTAGCACGGAACCTATGGGGTTACCATTATAGAAACAGACCTGGCCAGCAGGAAATGTTTACATCCTGCATGGAACCCTGATGTTCGACATGAAACCGGAGCGGTTCATCATGGTTTCAGAAAACAAAAGTCTCCATCTTTGAACTTGCCTCATAGCCCAAACAAACAAATATTCTCACTTCCTCACCGTCAAATGCCACACTCCCAACTATTCCTTTCATGGAACTTTTTCTGCTCTGTAGATACAGGAAATAAACAATGCTCTGCCCGTAACGAAGTACAAGCCACTTCCACCAAGGCTAACAGTAAGCAACACAACCAAGAGATACAAACTCTGGATTGGTCTTTGCAATTCCTCAAACATCTCCTAGGTAAGGCTATTGTATATTAATAAAAATTTAACTGGTCACCCGGTTTCCTGCCAGTACCTGGACAAAAGAGGGAGACTAGTACAGCTCCCCAAAGGACTGTTAATTAGTTTTATGAGCAACTTATATCTGATGTCCCAACTATTTCCTCTCCCCCACTAGCAAAGATTAAAGGAGTAGGAAACACATAAGACAGCATGGATTGTTATCTTTCAACACAGCTGATATGTGCTGTTCTCTTTTTTAACAGCGAATCAGTGGTTTTGTTCTTTTCTTAAAATTCTTTGCTTGTGAAATGCAGAAGCTCTCGGAGGCCAAACAATTTTGTTTTGAGTTTTGACTTCAGCAGGCAACTATGATTAGACTATATCAGTTTGTTCCTTTCTTGTGTTAAGATGGCCATGCAAATGTACCCACTTCCTGACTGCAAAGGCCAAAAGGAAATCAGGCAGCCAAAAGGAAATTGTGAATAACCATTCCACTTCCAATCTTGTTTGAATTTTATAAGCATGTATAGACAAGGAAATATTGAAAAGCTTTTAAGGCAAAGTGCTAGGGTGGGGATAGGTTTTAGTCCTGGGAACATTCTGATTACTTGGGTGATTTTATGAATGTATTTAATCTCTGAGCTTCTGTTCTTTCATCTACAAGATAAATACCTCTGTCTTTGGACAGTAGGGCAGAATGGATAAGAGTTCAGGCTGTTGCAGCATACCTACACTTGAATATGAGGAAGGAAACGGCTTCTCATTTTTAAAAAAATCTTAAAATTCACCATTTTCGTTGTTTCCTCATTCAAATGGCATGCGTTTTTTAAATCATGACATTACGTATTAGTTTTTTATCACCACTATAACAAATTGCCACGGACTTCATAGCTTAAAATAACACAAATTAATTATCTTACGTTTCTCTAGGTTGGAAGTTTGACACGGATCTCATTAGCATAACGTCAAGGTGTTGGCAAGGCTTTGTACCTTTTTGGAGACTCTAGGAAAGGATCTGTTTTCTTCTTTTTTCCAGCTTCTAGAGGCCACCCTCATTCCTTGGCCTATGACCCCTTGTCTTCTTCTTCAAAGTCAGCAAGTTTACATCTCTCTGACCATAGCCAGGAAAGTTCTCTGATTTTTAAGGACTTATAATGACTGAACTGAGTTCACCTAGATATCGCCCCTCATTTCAAAGTCCTTAAGTTATTCATATCTGCAAAAGTCCCTTTTGCCATGTAAGGTAACATATTCACAGGTCCCTAGGAGCACAGTGTGAATATCTTCCGGGGCCATTATTCTGCCTGTCGTGCCCTGGAAAGTGGCAGAATCTTATAAATGTTGTTTATTACTTACAAGAAAACATCTTTGCAACTTTTATCTTGTTTTTAGGATACATGTGGGCAATTTTAGAACCAGCCCTCCAAATGGTTTCCTATTGTCAAAGGTGGCAGGTACTATGAAAGTAAATTGATTAGTAAATAAAAGTAAATGCATCCAATTTTGCAGTCTGGTTATGTTCAAGGTATCTTCTTGATCAAACTGTTTTTCAAAAATTAGGTAAAAAGTGTTGAATAATCTAACAACTAACTTGAATCTATTATCCAAAAATAACAAGATCAAAGTTGTGCCTTGATCACCACCCAAATATTGTCAGCTATATTTCTGCCCCCTTTAAATTTTCCCAAGATAATGAAATATATTAGTAGCTCTCATATTCTGACTTTTTTCTTACTATAAGTATAGGTTTGTGGTTTTTTTTTTTTTTGATTCAAATTATTTTCAACCTGCACCATTCAATTATATTCGATGAACAATGTAATTCTGCTGCAACATATTGTTCTCAGTCTTCTTTGCTGGATGCTTCATGCATTACTAAAATTTAAATGCTAGAATTACCCAGGAGTCTGTGCTAGGATACTGTTAATCAGTTATACTTAATTCTTGGCTGATCACATCTGGTCCCATAGCTTTATAAAACTTCCATTTCTGACAGTTGTCAAAGTTGTATCCCCAGGTCCAACCTCTTTCAAGTTCCCATATGGCATCTCTATTTAGTTGCCTAATAACCTCCTGAAACCTACTCCTTCTGAAGTCTTTCCCATCTCAATAAATGGCAACTCTATTCTTTCTGTTACCAGCTCTGGATTCCTCCCTGATGATCTTCCCTTCTCTCACAGTCAACGTAAGTAAACCATGACAGTTCTCCTTTCCAAATGCATGCAGAATCTGACCCTGCATCATACTGCGATGTTCACAATTTCTGTAGTCCAAGCCACCATCTGCTCTCACCTGGATTATAGCTATAGTTCCAACATAGTCTTCCTGCTTATATCCTTGCTGCTCCTCTGCTCAGAAACACTCCATGGCTTCCCATATCACTCAGAAGAACCTAGAGCATCCATGTTATGCATACAAGGCCCTACATGATCTGGCCCTCACTATTCTCATCTCCTGCTGTTCTCCCACTTACTCACTAGAATCCAGACATGCTGGCCTCATTGTGTCCTTTGAACTAGCTAACCTGCCCACCTCCCATTTGATCCTCCAGATGCACTCTTCATGCTTCTTCCCTCTATTTTGTGCTCATTTTTTTCTGACCCATTTTCAGGAAAAAAATAAAAGGCTGGGCTGATAAAGTATGTGCACATTCATAAATACTGTTATTTATTATAAGGTATATTTAAGTCATAAGTAATGTTTATTGAGTAGTTCATTTTCAAGACTGTGGAAGCAAAGCAGAAGAGAGTATAAAATAGAAGCAAGTAATGTCGCAAGAGTAAAAATCACCTTTCTGTCCTTAAAATCATTAAGAGTTGCAAACAGACAAAATGAGTTAAACACCTCAAATCACTGTGTAGCCTAATGACAGTTGTGAGTTTCAGGAACTATACACATACTTTATCTTTTTGTCAATTTCCCCTTACTTTCATAAATAGCATTTCTGAACATTTTTCATTAAAATATGTATGGGTTTTTTGGTTGGGGAGGTGATGAGAAATAACTAGTACTATAAACACACACACACACACACACACACACACACACACACACACACAATTGTTCAGACCTTTAATCTAAATGTTAAGAGTGCAGTTTAATCCCCTCCCAAATTTATTGAGTATCTTTTATGTGTTACTCACTTATTTATATTCTAAAGGTACATAAATGAATAAGATTCCTGGTTCTTTCCCTGAAGGAATTTACTGTCTAATAAAACATAACAAGTATTTTGTAAGTAGTGATTATTAGCAAAGGTGTTTTACTAGTAACATGAATAAAACACTGTGGGGTACCTGAAGAAGAGAAAGGGTAATAATATTTCATGGAAGAGAATCAAGCTAAGAAAGGATCAGTATAAGGTTTAAAGGGAGTAGCATCTGAGTTGAACCTTGGAAATATTTTTGTCATAAGACTTTGAAAAGAAACATCACATGGGTAAAGAAAACAATGAAAACAAGTAAAGAAAAACAAGATGGGTTTTCAGAAAATAGTGAGAATAGACAAAGAAGTGGAAGGTATTAAAAAATTTGTGGCATTGAGCCTCATTAAGGCTAGGTTGAGTCACATGAAAGATGGAGAAGGCCACTTGTGTTGTGTACATAAAAACATGGAAGAATGAATGAGAATGATAGATTTAAAAGACATTTCAGAGTTAGAGTTTACAAGACATAACAACTGATTGGGTTTGGATGGAGACAATGGGAGACGTCAAAGCTGGCTCCCACATTTCTAGCTTGAGGAACCAAATGAATGATAGCATTCACAGCTAAAATATTGAATAGAGTGTGGGAATTGGGTGTGAAAACCTAGATGATGAGTGCAGCTTGGAACGTGATCTAAAAGGGAGTTTCTGCAACTTGTAGGTGCAGATGTTAGGTAGAAAATTAGAAACACAAATATGGAACTTTGGAGTGTTCAGGACTGGAGATACAGGTTTGAGTGTGATTATATAGGTCAAATTAAACATGTGGTTAATTCATGCAATGGATTAAATCAACAAGGAACAAGAAATCAGGAAAGAAGACCTGAATCCCTTGACCAGAGATATATTTGAGAGTATGTGTTTGGCCATGCAGATGGTGCCCTGTACAACTCTAGGAACATCATTCACTTGGACTGTGAAATGCATGGTGCCTGCTGGAGTTATTCAATGCAGATACCCCAACATTGGAGAAAAGAAACCAACTATAATACTTCAAGAGAAAGAGGAAGAGACTGGAAGGCCATGAAGAATGCCAAATAATCAGGAGTGGAAGAAGGAAAAACAAAAGATAAGTCTGAATGGAAAATTTCAGAGAGGTAAGAGGAAAACCAGAAATATAATGTTTAGAAACAAAGGAGCCCCTTTCAAAAATAGTATAATCAATAATATTAAATTCCATGAAAAGATCAAATAAAATACAGGACTTAAACAGTTCTTTGTACTTGGGAACTAAAAGATGATTGCTGGTGCCAGTAAGACTGACATCCAGGTATAAATCAGAAGTCAGAGTGCAGTGGGTTAAATAATGACTTGGAAAAGAGAAATAGAAGTAATGTATGGAGACTGTATCTACAAGCATATTAGTTTTGTATTCTTGTCATTTGGGTATGCATTTTATTTGCCTTTCTAAATTCTTCATTCTTTCTAGCCAGAGACTATTTCTTTGACCCTTACACAGAATCCAATGATTCTCTATGAAAATTATATATTTTAAATTAGTGAGTAGGCATTCAGTCTTTGTTCTTATAATATTTACCTGACTCTATAAGTAATGTTTCATGGATTAGCTATTTATTTACATGTCTGGCTGTTTAGCTCTAGTAAAAATATCTATCCCTAAACTATCTCTAATGAATTGCTAGTAGTTGCTTGAAGATCTGTGTTCAGAAGGATTCTGAGGTTTCAAATAAATTCAACTCAAAAGTTTTAGAAGTATCTGTCACACACACACACACACGCACGCACACACACACACACACACACACACACACACACACACAAAACTGGGAAGAGCAATATGCTCATGTTGAGAATGGGGACTTTTCCCCTCACCTTTATAGCTCCAATACCTTGTGCAGTGTCTGGTCCAGGAAATGAATAACCATTAAGTGAATGAATACACAAATTAATGAATATACTCTGAATTACAGTGAATTTGACTTGGGCCTTGATAAATAAGCAGGATTCAATTTGACTAGGTCAATGCTTTTCAGCCAACCAATGTCATGATACACTACTTATGACATGGGCTACAAATAATTTGCTGCGAAAAATAATTTTAAAAACCTTGCAAGTTGTTTAGTTGAAAACAATAGATTGAATTTATGGTGTATAATAACTATATTCTCATTCATATTCCAACTTGATTTCCTGAGTAAAAGATAAATGGGAAGATTTAGGGCTGAATTTCTGAGAAGCATAAGTAACTCTGTTTACATGCAGTTATGGTGGTGTTTCCCAAACACAGGCTTTGTCCATCACGATAATGAGGTACAAAGAAAATCATGAAAAGTGTTGAATATATAAATATAGCAGAGAGGAAAATGTCAGGTGGAAAGAAGATATCCCAGGTAATGAGAATGATAGGTGTGCAGGGGCCAGAATGTGCTTGGCATAAAAGAAGGTCCTACACTAGCTTAGTTAAGAGAGTTGGGGTATTCTGTGGAGATGCTGTAGAGATATGGGAAGATAAAGTCTCTGTACTGTCACTCACTGGGTGAAAATATTGGGCAATAATGCTTTTCACTTACCTGGAGAAAGGGAATTGTATTTCTATTTAATGAACATTTCAGTGTGTCTTATTACCAGGCAAAAACGTAATAGACATAAAGCCATTCAGTAAGGTTGGAGACTCTGTCTGGTTTGAAGAGGGCGATGTCACAGAAACATTTGCTGGTCAAGTTTTTCAGTCCAGCATCCTTCGTAAATGTAATAGCCATTATCCTAACAGTGCATGAAATGCATACAATATAAGTAAGTAATATTATTTTGGCCTTCGAGGTCATGTTAACCTTCTTGAAGATAGAGCCAAGTACTCCCTAAGTTAATCATCACTTACTTTGGAGTTTGGTGGCTATTTCAGCTTGAAGTTTTGTCCAGAAGAGGCATGTGAAAAGCTTTTGAAATGCTATATTTATTTATGTAAGGTCAGACTAACCCAGAGTATCATAAAGTGAGAAAAGTTTAGATTGGTCCACAGTTGTATGTGGTGTGATTGTGCAAAAGATAAGCCATTCTTTGCCACCCTACAAGGTCACACTACTCTTAATGCTAAGAGCACTTTACTGAAATAGTAACCGTTCAACTGAATGTGAAATAGACTTGATGCATACCAGATCTTGACAGTTATATTTCAAAACATTCTTTTCAGTGTTTAGAGGGGAAAAATTATATATCGAGGGTAATGTCAAATCTGGAGAATTACTTTAAGACACCACAGAGAGACCTCGATTATGAAGTTTAATATTTCCCTGACTCATGTCTAAACACTCAGCATATGTCTTGGTGAAGAGCGGGCTACTGGCCTGAAAATTAACAATTAATTTTATATTAAGTTTGGCAGAATGGGAACGGCACAGTCAATAGTGCTAGCAAACAGCATGATTTATATATCACTTTTAATTAAACATGAATTCTTTAAAGTTATTATAAAAATGAACACATTAAATTTGGTTCCTTTGTCATAAATGTTTTAGTAAGTATATAACGGGTGAATTTTTATACATTTTTTTTTAGGTTTTGTCCATCTGTCTCACCTGCCTAAATGCCAATATATGGATGAAAACAGTGATGACAAAGGTGAATGACCCAAAAGAGACTTTCAGCATAACTGATAATGGAGCTGAGATAAATTTGATATTTTAAGTGATCTTTCCCAAAGAACAGTGTGTTATTTGGAAATAGCCATTCATATTTTTTTCAGCATTAAATGTTTGTCAGTTTTTGTAATTGAAATTCCAGCTAAAAACTTATGACTAAGTAAAATTCGGAGGGAGAGAGAATATTTCTATATGTCAAGCCTGGATGAAGAACCTTCAGTAGGAGGACTGCTAATTTTTTTTTTTTTCCTTAGATACACACTTTTTTTTTCTTAGTGAAACGTTGGTTTAGAAGTCTTTAGAAGGATTTAAGATGATTGGCTTTAACTTGAGAAACTTCAATAAAGTCAAGATCCATGATCTCAAGCATTGCTTTCTCTGTGAAGTACAGTTCAAGAAATAATGTAGCAAAGGAAGCATCAATGAGAGTGCGGATGACAGAGAAACATTTACTTCTAGAAATCTAGCAATAAGTCACAAAACTTAACAAAGGAGAATCACAAAAAAAGGAATTATACTATTTATATATTCAACTTGAGAAATATATTGTAATACTAGCCCTCTAAATCTAAGTCATATCGTATGAATTGTTTGATGAACATTTTATTTCAGCTGTATTAATAGACTATTTATTAGCTTCCGAGCACTGTGCCGGATACTGGACACGCAAAGGAAGTGAAACTAGATAGACATGATTCCTGATCATCCAAAGCTTTACAGGCCAGTGAAGGTGACAGACAATCATAAAATCACTCTGGAGAGTTACAATTACAAACGGTGCCCATAGGGTCTCAAGAAAAAGAACAGGGGTTTATGACAAAGAAAGCTAGCTTGCACTGAGGAGTAAAAGAATGTTTGCGTCTGATTTTAAGGTTGAGTAGAAATTAACTAGGTGAAAAGAGCACTCAAAAATATTTATTGAGTAAATGAGAATAAATTCCAGGTAATTGTCCTGTGACAGGAGGCAGCATGATTCACCTAAAAAGTTGAAAGTCAGTGAGGTTGAAGCACAGAGAGCAAAGTGTTAAAATGGTGCAGGAGAAGAAGGTAGAGATAAAACCATTCTGGGATTTGGTCTTTAACTCAAGAATAAGAAGAAGCCATTGAAGGGTTTAAGCAGGGTGAAATGATCAGTTTGTGATTTCAACAGTTCCTTCCAGTCACAATGTGGAAAATGGAATCCAAAAGGCTTGACTATGGCTAGAAACGTTAGGAAGAGTTGGGAGAGGAAGGTCATATATCTTGGACTTGGCTGGTAGTGGGTATGGAGATTGAGTCAAATGGATGGTTTCAATGTTAATTAGGAAGTAAAACTGAAAGTATTTAGCAATTGTAATTGTTAGTGTTCTTGGCTGAGAACAACAGAAATCAACTCTAGCAGAAGAAGAATTTATTGGAAAAATATCAAAAAGCTGGCAGAATTGAAGGAGAAATTGAAAATTGTGCTTGAAAAACATGTCAGAACAAAAGAAGAGTAGATGGCCAAGAACACAGCCAAAGTCTCTTCACAGGAGTAGGATGGTAAGAGCACCACATTGGACTCTCAATTCAACCATGGCTACTGGGGACAATCTCAAAATGCTTTTGTATCTTTGCACCTTTACATATGAAGAATCAAAGACCCTGCTGCAGCATCCACTTACTTGAGCCCAATTTATGGGCCAGTGTCCTGATGGCTTTGGGAACATGGAAGGAGAGTATTTGCCCCCTTTTAGCTTCTTTCCTCAGATGGTGGGCTGTGTCCCACAATAACCCAACCAGTGAGAAATTCTCCTCCCTGCAAGGGTGTGTACCTCATGCTTAACAGTCATATTGCAATAAACATGCAGAGCTGGGATGAATATGGCTGGTAGCAGAGACCAAGATGTGGGGGTTGAGTATGGCATGCTACTTCCTGAGATGGGACATACTGGAAAAGTGATAGCTTTCATTTGGGCGTAGGTTTTTTTCTGGGTAAAGAGAAGAAGAAAAATTTGTTCTCGGACAAATAGATAGATACCTTGGGTTAAACTTTGAGCTAAATTTTATTATCTTATAACCTTTATCCCAATATATGTAACTATTGGTGTCTCTAAGTAAGAAATTCTACCTTCAGTTAAAATGAGCAAATTTGAGTTACTGTTACTAATAAATCATTTATCCTTTCATCTTAATTATTTAAAACTTTTTCTTTTCTTTTTACAGTATCTTTAGTGGTTCAGAACATGAATCTGTTTCTTAATCAAATGGGAGACAATAAAAGGCTCCTCTCATTCCATCACTACGTAGGACTCTTATTTTGGTAGCAAACATAGATAAGACACATTTTACTGCACGTTACTTAGGTACTAATCAATAATCACTCAGAGAATAAATTCTAAATATCACTGAATTTTTAATAAGAAGCCAACAAATTTTTGGGACATAATAAAAGAACTTAGAATCTATATGCATTTTGTTCAGGCCAAATTAAAAAGCTATTCTCTGAAAATGAAATGAGGGATGGTGAGGAGTCAGTTTTAAATAGTGCATTTTGAGAAAAGGCCACTCTTAAAAATAAAAGGGTAGTCCAACTCTTAACTAATTAACACCATTAATAGACACAGTGATGGAAAGATGACTGTAAATAATTGTACAACTCAAAATTAATCATATTTTAGATGTTTTTTAAATTGATATAATTCACATTACATAAAATTCACAGCTTTACATGGTACAATTTAGAGATTTTTTTTAGCTTAGACACTATGCTGTATAATTGTCACCCTTATCTAATTCCAGAGTGTTTTCGTTACCCCTCAAAACCCTGTATCTATTAGCCATCCATCCCAATTACACCTCAGCCACACAGACAGTCTCCACTAATCCACTTTCTGTTTGTGCAGAGTTGTTTGTTCTTTCACATGTGGCCTTTTGCCTCTGGCTTATTGTGCTTACCATAAAGTTTTCAAGGTTCAGCCATGGTGTGTCATTTAGCAGTACCTCATTCTTTTTTGTGTGTGGTTGAATACTATTCCATTGTATGAACATACTATGTTTTTTTTTAATTTTCTCTTTTAACGTTTATTTATTTTTGAGACAGAGAGAGATAGAGCATGAACGGGGTGAGTCAGAGAGAGAGGGAGACACAGAATCCGAAACAGGCTCCAGGCTCTGAGCTGTCAGCACAGAGCCCAACGCAGGGCTGGAACTCACTGGCGGCGAGATCGTGACCTGAGCTGAAGTCGGACGCTTAGCCGACTGAGCCACCCAGGCGCCCCCATACTATGTTTTTTGATGCATTCATCAGTTGAGAAACACCTGGGTTATTCCTACTGTATGGTTATTGTGAGCAATCCTGCTACAAACATTTGTGTACAAGTTTTTGGGTGAATATATGTTGTCATTTCTTTTGGCTGCGTACCGAGGAGCGGAACTGTGGGAACATGTAGTAACGCTGTGTTTAACTTTTTGAAGAATTACAAAATCATTTTTCACAATGACTGCATTATTTTACATTCCTATAGGCATTTGAGTTTGTCTACATTCTCACCAACACCTGTCTTTTTTTTTTTCTTTAAAAAAAAGTTATCATTGTCATCCTAGGGAGTGTGAAGTAGTATCTCATTGTGGTTTTGATTAATGACAAATTATATTGAATATCTTTTCATGTGCTTATCGTTTCTTTTCGTACCTCCTTTCTAAAAATGTCTTTTCAGATTCTTTGATGATTTTTGACTGAATTATTTGTCTTTTTATTGTTAAGTTGTAAGCATTCTTTCTACATTCTGAACACTAGACCTTTATCAGTTATATGATTTGCAGGTATTTTCTCCCAACCTATGTATTATCTTTTCACTTTCTGGACAGTGTCATTTGAGACACAAAGGCATTTAATTTAATTAAGTCTGATATATCTACTTTGTTGTTGTTGTTGCTCATGTTTTTGGTGTCCTATCTAAGAAACCACAGCCTAATCCAAGGTGATGTAGATTTACTTCTACATCAAAAGATTTACTATCTTTACTTCTAAGACGTTTATACTTTTAGCTCTTACATTTAGATCTTGGATCCATTTGGAGTTAATTACACATAGTGTGAAGTAGAGGCTCAATTTCACTCTCTTGCATGTGGATATCCAGTTGTCCCAAGCACACGTCAAAAAGACTACTCTTCCCATTGCATGGTCTTGGCACACTGTGGAAAATCAATTGACCGTGTACGTATGTATTTGTTTTTGGAGTCTCAATTCTATTCCATGAGGCTATATGTCTATGCTTATACCACTACCACACTAGCAGTTTTGATTATGGTAGCTTTGTAGTAAGTTTTGAAGGCAGATTATGATTCCTCCAAGCTTTTTATTTAAGATCATTTTGAATATTCTAGGTTTCTTGAATTGCCATCTGAATTTTCCCATCAGTTTGTCCAGGTCTCCCAAACAGGCAGTTAGAATATTGATGGGGATTGTGTTGAACCTTTAGATAAATGGGGGGAAATATGGCTACCTTAACACTATTAAGTCTTCCAACCCATGAACCCAGGCTGCATTTTTATTCATTCAAATTTTTAAAAATTTCTTTCAAGAATGTTTTTGTAGCTTTCAGCACAGCTGGTATACTTCTTTGTTTAGACATATTCCTGTGTGTTTTATTCTTTTTTATGCTGTTTCAGACAGAATTGTTTTCTTAATTTCACTTATAGATTGTTCATTTTTAGTGTATAGAAATACAGCTGAGGTTTCTATATTGATTTTGTATCTTACAATTTTGCAGAACTTACTTATTAGCTATATTTTGTGTGTGGATTTTTTAGATTTTTCTTTATAAGTCATTTCACCTGCAAATAAAGATAGCTTACTTCTTTCTTTCCAATCTGCCTAACTTCATTTTTATTTCTTTGTCTTGCCTAATTGTCCTGACTAGATAGTGAATAGAAAGAAGTACAATGTTGAATAGAAATGGTAAAAGCAGCCATTCTTGTCTTGTTCCCGATCTTGAGGAGAAACTTTCAATCTTAATAAATATCATTTTAGATTAGATTTTAGTTTATACTTTCTTTTGAGTGTCGGTGTACCTTATTTGGGGAGTTACAATACTTGAGCAAAATATTTAGAAGCTACATAGTGAACCCCTGAATTTGGAGAAGCAGAAAAGTAGTTCACTTTCTGCCTCTTGTTCCTTTTTTCTTTTTCCTTTTCCTTTTTTCTGTTTCTTTTTCTTTTTCTTTCTTTCTTTGACAATTTAGTTTTCACTATTCAAATAGTTCTATAGCACTACCTTAAAATAAGTTGTCCTTTTATTAAGACACTTGATTTTTTACATTCTCCCCTTAGTTGAAAAAACAAAAAAATATTTTATTTTTTAAAAAATCTTTCTGGGTTAAAGATGCTAGGGGTGTTTGAAAGAAAGTAGAGGAGAATAAGCTATGTCAACAGAAGGCTTATCGGTCATTACAGTCAATTATATTGAACTTGCACAATCTAAAATTAAAAAGTAACTGTACACTTAACACAAATTTATGTCAACAAGGTTTGATCTCCCTATGCCATACATCTCTCAAAGCAAGGAGAGTGAGGCCCAGAAGAGGGTCCCTGGCTGCAACACCTGTATCCAAATGTATGTATCCAATAGCCCTGATATCAAAATGTCCAAAGAAGACTTACTGAGGTTCAGAAAGAGAGAGACCTTTCCTGAATTGAAAGATATCCTTGGCAAGGCAAGATTAATGGAGACACTGATCATTAAAGTGTGATAGGGATTAACACAATCTTCTGGTTTCCTGGTGAAGATGGCAGGAAACCAGCATTTCCTATAAAATATACCTTCTAATGTGTTAGATAATTTATAAAAACTTAGAAAATTTACAGATGGTCCGAAGATGGAAGAGGTGTCCTTTCCTCTTTTCCAATTAAATCCAATCCTGGAAATGTCACAGAGATGAAAGGAAGTTGAAAGGTCAGAGAGATTAATATAAAAATTGGACGAAACTTCTGGAATAAGAAGTGTTTGGTCCTGGAACATAGTTTGAACTAGAATGTAAAGGGGCTGGGCACCCTAATAGGTGATCAAATAAGGGAGAACGTTTTAAATCTGCTCTTTTTGTTTTCTCACATTTCCCATGGCAGAATATTACCCAGTCCAGCAGTAGTAGCTCAGCTCTAGCTTGGACATGGGAGGACATCACAGTTGCTCTGGAACCCAAAGATAATTGGAGAATTGTAATAGCAGGTGTACTGGCCTCTGAGTTTGCTCTTGGGGGGGAGAGGTACAGGAAAGTTCCTTGAGGACAAACCACCTGGTGTGGGTAGTAGATGGGAATGGTCAAACTCAGATTTGTAAATCCAATGATTCTCTGCACATCAATATTTAAAATCATTAGAAGGAGATATGATCTCCACCTGGATTTTAATTTCTCCACCCCTACCTAGATGCACACTGCCAGTCACACTACAGATAACCCTAGAAGAAAAAGACCTCATGAGTTTCCTCATTTGAGGAGCACAATTTTATTAAAGCCCCCCCAAATAATAATAATACAGCAAAAAATAATTAATGAACCACATAAAACAACTTAAAATAAAAATAACATCCTTAAAAGAGATATGAAAAGGAAGAAAAAATAACATTTAATAGTTATAAACAAGAACAAAGTGGAAATAATAAGGGTGAAAAATAATGGAAATAAAAATTCAGTTGTGTCATACATAGCAGAGAGGATTTGAGGAAGAACACAGTGGGGAACTGTAAGATCTGGCCAAAAACCTACCTCAAAAAGAATTAGGAAGGATCATAGAAAAATATAAAGTTAGGTAAGATGAAATGAAAGGAGAAATGTCAATATTATAAAGGTAAAAATGCAAATGAAATAACAATTCAATGATCGATAACCAGTAATAGTAAGAATTAGAGATGAGAAAACACAGCAGAATGAAAAGGGATGTAGAATAACAAAAAGATGGATTAAAAAAAAAAACAACCTTACAATTAGACATATTGGAGTGCTAATAGGTCTATAGACCAAGAGAAAATTTCAAGAAAATTTTCAGGTACAAAAATAGCAATTCACCTACAAATGGACAAGAACCAATACCATCAACTTGTTCAATAGTAGTACTAATCCAAGAAGACACTGGATTATCACTACAATGTGTTAAATGAAGAGAAACTTGAACCTAAAATGTTTTATCCAAATCAATTATTATTGAAATGTGAACATGAGAAAATGTATTATGAGGCTCACAAAACCTTTCATGAAAACAACTTTGGAGGCAGTAGTTCAGTAAAAAGGGAAATAAACCCAAGAAGACACTGAAAACCATATAGAGGGTTAAGTAAATAAAAGGTAAGTAAATTTCACTTTTATTGACACAATAAACTCATGGATAAAATTCTAGATAATTCTAACGTGGTAAAAATAAGACTAGAGAGGAAAGGAAGGAGACCAGAGAGGTATAAGATCACGCTAAGGTCTTTCCCTAATATTGGGGAAATGACAGAGATTGATAAGCTTAAGAAATTTATAGGCAAACATATTGGGAAGAAACAACAGAAAAATAAAAGTAAGATATATAACTGTGAATCCAATAGAAAAAAAATCTGTTCAGCAAAAGGTAAAGGGTAAAAAACCAAGTATGATAAGGAGATAACATGAAATAAGATGGCAGAAATAGTCCTATTAAGTCAGCAATGATAATTTTTCATTACTTTAAACAAATCCATACAGTGTGTCTACTTATTTCTAATTGAGAGAAACATGCAATAAATAAAGTAAATAAGAAAAGACTAAGGAATATTAAGAATGATAAGTGCTATAGAAACAAAATAATAAACCAGGGAAGGGGTTGGGGGTTGCTGGTTGGGTATGGTTTGCAATGAATGGCTGAATATGATCTGACTTACATTTAACAGAACTTTGGCTTCTGAGTTGAGGCAGATGGTAGTGGAACAAGTGTGAAAGTGATAAGGGCAGTAAGAGGTTATTACCAAGAGCCCAGCAAGGGAGGATAGGGGCTTGATGTAGGATGACGGTGGTGAAGATGGACAGGTGCAATCGAAGGATGGATTGTGATAGAGATTGAGAAAGATGGAAGGGATAGACCAAGTTATTAATGGTCAGAGCCAACAAAGATACACATAAGAAGTTCAAACTCTCAAATCAAAAGGCAGATTCTCAGATTGGATTTTTAAAAAAAATATATCAGTAATATGCTATCAAGAAGACACATACTTGGCACAAATATACAAAAAGACTGAAAATAAAGGGATGGGAACAGATACAGTGATCAAATATGAACACAAAGTGAAGACAACATTTTAATTAAAAAAGAATGTATATAATTAAATTGAAAAAATTTCAAATAAGTCACAAACTAGGATGTTGTCAAAGGAAAAGTAGATTAAGAAGATATAATGAGTATCAAATATATGAACCTAACAACATAAACATACTGCTCCCTTCCTATGTATGAAGTATGATTGTATACAATTTCATGTATATATATATATTATATGTGTATATATATGTATATACATATACATACATATATACATATATATACACATATACACTGACAGAAGTATGATATACTGACAGAAGGAGATAAACCAGCAATTGTAGTTAGAAATTAACGTCTCACTCAAAAACTGACAGATCTATAGATAAAAACAAGCAAGTTGTAAAGGATTTAAATTAATCTATGAGCTTGAATTAACATATATGGTGCATAAATATATTAGAAGTCAACCAAACAAGTGAAAAACATGTAATTTTTTGAAAAGAGAAAAGTAGTCCACATATTAATTTCCACGTAAAAGGAAATAGTTAGTTCCAACTAACCAACACTTTGGATATTATATTCCCCAATCACAATGTGATAAAAGTACATATGTAATAAATGTAATAAAAATACATTTTTTATTACACAATGTAATAAAAATACATAATAAAAGGATATCTTAAAAAATCCTTTATCTCTAAAGCTGAAAGAGACACCAGTAAATAATCCATAGGTTAAAGAATAACTGGTAAGGATTTTTTTTAATGCAGAGAAGAAAATGTCAATAAAAATACAGAACAAAAACAGCTTAGTAATTAGAGGAAAAGGTAATACTACATAAAGTATCATAAAACAGTAATTACTAGAAACAGATTAGGCAAATGGTTAGCTGAACAATTTGGAAAAGAAAGAGCAACAGACTACACCCATAAAACAGGAAGAAATGGGCAGAAAACTATGACATTGAAACAAACCAAAAGAGAGAGACAGAACAAAAAGAAGAAGAAGAAAACAAAACCAGAAGTGGTTTTTTTTATATGAATATACACGCAGACAATGGCAAGATGGAGAGGAAGTGGAGAGGTTAAAAATCAAAAGATACACTTGAAACTAATATTACACTGTATGTTAAAAAAACCAAATAAGAATGAAAAAGGAGAAATAATTATAAATTTAAAAAGAAATTTAAAATGTAATAAAATGTTATAAAGTAATACATTTGAAATCACATGATATACTTTTGCATATTGTAAGATTAAAAACTGGCAGAAAAGTAATACAGTCTTGAATAAATTAATAGCAATTAAATTTAACAACACTCAATCAATTTCTCTGTCTTCCCACTAAACTAAAGAAATCCTGGTCAAAAAAAATTCTATAGGTGAATTTGATCAAATTTTCAAGCTACATATAATCCATGTATTATTACAAATTCTTTCAGAAAACATAGAAGGAAACATCGACCAAGTCATTTTAAAAGACTACTATAACCTTGATTTCAAAACCAGATAATGAAAGTACATTAAAAAAGAAAGACATTAGTCTGTAACTCTTTTAAACAAAGATACAAAGTTCTGATTAAAATAATAGCTAAATATAATCCAGAGTTAAATAATAATAATATTAATGTATCATGATAAACAGCGCTTACCCTGGCAAAGCAAGACTCTTAATCTCAGAAAAATCTGTCAGTCTAATTCATCCCTTTAATATGTTAAAGAAGAAATAGTCACGTGATCATTTCATAGATGCAGAAAGATTATTAGAGAAACTTCACTCTTCATGTTTGATGCAGACTCTCAGAAAATCAAGCATAAAACAGATCATTCTTAACTTGATAAAGACAATGTAACAAATCCAAGAAAAGCCACATCACATTAAGGCGGAAATTTAGATGCAACGTCCAGAAGACCAAAATAAGACAAGGAAGATCATTATATCTCTACTGTTCCACACAACACTAGATATTTTCCCCACTGCATTAAGTCATATCATACACAGAATAGAGACTGTAAGTATTGGTAGAGAAGCAGCAAAAATGTTATTATTTACAAATGATATATGATCAACTACATGAAAAACCCAAAAGAATCAATAAACTATACAATCCAGTGGTAAAATTAAGTAGAAGGCCAAAGGCATGAACAGTTTTCAAAACTCAATAACATTATTCTAAACTATAAATAATTAGTTGGGAAAGTAATAAATAAATAAATAAATAAATAAATAAATAAAGGAGATACAATTCATAATAGTAACAACTTCTATATGGGAATTAAACCATAAAGAGTCAATTCACTTCTAAAGAAGAAATGAGTTAAACCAAAAAAGAACATAAAAAGATGATTATGTGAAGAGAATGACCATGAATCTATACAGAATGACTTAATATTTTAAAGGTGTGAGTGCTCTCCAAATTAATCTACAAGTCCCAAAAAATTCTCATCAAAACGTGACCAAAAGTTTTTTAGAAATTAAAGAAACTTATTCTACATGCATAAGTAGTTCTAAATGCAACTTAGGAGCTCATGCAATATTGCGGCAGGGGGAAGCAGCAAACTAGGACTTATTGCCCTAGCAGGTAGTAAGACATACTTTTTTTTTTCAATGTATGAAATTTATTGTCAAATTGGTTTCCATACAACACCCAGTGCTCATCCCAAAAGATGCCCTCTTCAATACCCATCACCCACCCTCCCCTCCCTCCCACCCCCCATCAACCCTCAGTTTGTTCTCAGTTTTTAAGAATCTCTTATGCTTTGGCTCTCTCCCACTCTAACCTCTTTTTTTTTTCTTCCCCTCCCCCATGGGTTTCTGTTAAGAAGACATAGTGATAAAACTACGGAAGTACCAGCCCAGAACAGACAGAAAACCAGTGGAATAGACCAAAAAGTAGAAACAGGTCCGGTAAAGGTGGCGTTGTCGACCAGTAAAGACGGTGTGGCTTATTTAGTGATTGCCTTGGGAAAACTGACACATTTTACAGAGAAAAATAAACTTCATTGAAATAAAGACTTGAATGTAATAGGTTGGCCAGAATGCAAATAGTAGATTAAGAAATCATGATTGTGACCTGTGGGCGGAGGAAAGTTTCTTAAACTAGGGCCCCAAACCACAAACCACAAAATCACGACACCCAAACTGATGCATTCTGTGCAATAAAAGGAATGGAAGACAATGTTAGCATACTGGTGAGAGACTGGGAAAAGATATATTTAGAATCCTAAACTATTAAGTGATTACTAGCTAGTCTACAATCTAGAAAGAGCTTCTACAAATTGACAAGAAAAAGACAGGAAGCCTGTTTTAAACATGGGAAAAGAATATAGGATATGCACAAAAGGGTAAACCCAGATAGCTAACAAGTATTTGAAGAAATTCTCACAATGTTTAGTGTTCACAAAAATGCAAATTAAATAAAAAAGGGAAGAGCACCTAATGGCTTTCGGTTTGGCAATAAAAACACAGAAGACACCAAACATTGGTTGTAATGTGGGAAATTCGTGCTCTTGCTTGAAATGTAAACAATCATGGATGTTCTGGAGAACAATATGAATGTACTCACTAAAATTAAGGATATGTATTCACTATGACAGAGCATTTCACTCCTGGAAGAATATTCTCAATGTCCTCTAATAAGTCCATTAGAAACAAGAGAAACTATACATTTGTTTGTATCCATCACTAGGTGAAAGATATTTAAATTTTGGTGGTCACCATGGAATGATAGGCAGCTTGCAGAAGCCATGAACTAAATGCACAAAGAGTATGATGAATAAATGTTTTTAAAAATGTGCCTTAAAAGAAGGTAAGAGAGAATAAGATCTACTCTATTTTTTAATGTTTATTTATTTTTGAAGGAGAGAGAGAGAGACAGAGCGTGAGTGGGGGAGGGGCAGAGAGCAAGGGAGACAGAATTAAAAGCAGGCTCCAGGCTCTGACCTGGCAGCACAGAGCCCGAAGCAGGGCTTGAACTCACAAACTGTGAGATCATGACCTGAGCAGAAGTGGGCCGCTTAACAGACTGAGCCACCCCGGTGCTCCAAGACCTATTATTTTTGTAAATTAAAGCCCATATATGCACATAAATTATACAACACACTACATAAATCTTACTAGACATAAAACATCCCTTTCTAATTTCCAGACACATGCTTTTGCAAAAAGATATGGCATGGATGTTAGAGTCAATGTGGGATTATAAAGAGAAAGTGGGGATCAGTGATGAAAATTTTGAAGGGAAAATGACATAAACCAAAGAGGACCTCTCAAAGAGCAGTTAGTAGAGTATGCCATTAGTTGAGTCATCTGCTAAACTCAACTAAAGAAAGATCTTCATCAAAAGACTAAAAAAGAAAGAAAGAAAATTGAGGGAATCACTAGAAAGCATAAAGAACAGCAGAAAGAATAAATATGTCATTATGGCAAAAAAATATAAATGAATTAAGCCCAACCACGAAGAGATAAGTGCTTGGTTTAGAGGTTTTAAGTAAAAAGATAAAAAGTGTCCAAATATAAGATGTTTTCAAAAGTACACCTACCAAAAAAAATAGTGAAAATTTAAAAAGAAAATGTACCAAGTAATATTAGGCCAACAATAAAGGAAGTGCACTAAAGTTACAATGTTGATATTCAAATGAATTTTTTTTTAAAAAGAATATTTTATTTAAATAAAGGTTGTAATCCATACTACCTCTTCCTCAGTCTTAAGGAAGTTATTAAAATAGGTATTGTAGTTAAAAAAAAAAAGTGACAATCAGGGGTGCCTGGGTGGCTCAGGCAGTTAAGCATCTGACTTCAGCTCAGGTCACGATCTCGCGGTTTGCGAGTTCGAGTCCCACGTCGGGTTCTTTGCTGACAGCTCCGAGCCTGGAGCCTGTTTCAGATTTCTGTGTCTCCCTCTCTCTCTGCCCTTCCCCTGCTCATGTGCTGTCTCTCTCTTTCTCTCAAAAATAAATAAAAACATTAAAAAAAAATTTAAGTGACAATCAGAATGTATAAAATGAAATCAAATTGTAGACTTAAATGCTTTCAGTCATAAAAAAAAAGGAAGGAACAAAGTACCTTATTAAAATTTTAGAAAAAATATACCAGAAGAAAATACATGAAAATGTTAAAATAAGTAGGAGCACCTGGGTGGCTCAGTGGGTTGAGCGTCTGACCTCTGCTTAGGTCATGATCTTGCAGTTCACAGTTTCGAGCTCTGCATCAGGCTCTCTGCTGTCAGCGCAACTGTCTCCCTCTCTCTCTGTCCCTCCCCCACTCTCTCTCTCTCTCTCTCTCTCTCTCTCTCAAATTAAGTAAACTTTAAAAAAAAGATAAAATACATGATACATAAACAAGAAAACAAAAATAATCACATTAAAACTAAATTAGCCCTTCTTGGACACTGCAAAGCACTCTGTCTCATGAGATGGGTGCCACATAATGCAACAGTCCTTTAATGTAGGAGCTGTGTTCTTATCATAGATGACAAACAGATTTCTACAGTTTAAGCCAATTATCCTAGGTCATACAATTAAGAATTGTTAGAGATGTCAACTTGGTCTCTCTTAAAGGGGAAGCAAGAGGTCGTAACCACTAATTTATTGTGTATAATTGATACGTAAGTTTTAAAACTGAGTATTTTAGGGGCGCCTGGGTGGCTCAGTTGGTTCAACGTCCAACTTCAGCTCAGGTCACCATCTCACAGTTTGCGAGTTCAAGCCCGGCATCAGGCTCTCTGTTGTGGCTGTCAGTGTGGAGCCCACTTCAGATCCTTTAGCTCCCTCTCTGCCCCTCCCCTGCACGTGCACTCTCTCTCTCTCTCTCTCTCTCTAAAAAACAAATAAACATTAAAATAAAAACAAAAAAACTAAGCATTTTTAAATACTATTTAAAAGGTGAAAAAAATCAGGGAGCCTGGGTGGCTCAGTTGGTTAAGCATCCGATTTGATGTCAGTTCAGGTCATGATCTCATGGTTCGTGAGCTCAAGCCCTGCATTAGGCTCTGTGCTGACAGTGCGGAGCCTGCTTGGGATTCTCTCTCTCCCTCTCTCTCTGCCCCTCCCCTTCTTGTGCTTTCTCTCCCTCTCTCTCTCTCAAAACAAATAAATACAATATATATAAAATATAGCTAGGTTCAAAATAAGCTAGACTTGTTTCAACCAGATAAAGGTAAATATTTGGGTGTGAAGAAGGCTTAAGACTAGCTCTTAAGATGGAACATAAAGGGATAAGGTTAAGAAATCTGACTATTTAAAAAAAATTAATTTCTGTTTGCCAAAAACTATGTACCATATTAAGTCAAATGACAAATTATGAACATATTTGCAGTATACTTAATCTAAAGGTTAATGTATTTAAAATATAAAGAGGTCTTACAAATAAGGTACAAATACATTTAGAAGTAGAAAAATATAGGTAAATCATATGTGCAAGAAAAGATTCAATGAAGACATTTTAATGGCCAGACAACAGATGAAAAATCTCAATTTACCAGTAATTAAGAACTGCACTGTATTAAAATATGAAATGCTTTTCTTATCAAATTGGCAATATTAAATAAGGATATTTTTGGAAAGAGAATAGAGAAGTTGACATTTCCATAAATGGCAAAACCATTCTTTGGGATTATTGATCAACGGGAATAAAAAGACTTTCGAAAAGACTTAAAAGTGATTAGTAGTTCTACTTCTCGAAATTGAACCTAAAGAAATAATCAAGGATGTACATAAATATTTATGTCTACTTCTGCATAGTTTATCATGGCAAATATACAGGTACCTGCTATTGTCACAATATATAGATGGAAAATAAACAGTTTATAAAACTGCGGTCTCAGTGTATCAGGTTCTTTGGTTGTGAACACAAACACCAGTGTTGGCTCAGGCCTTTACAGACTGGGCAGTAAGAGAGACCAAAGGAGTCCAGGAAGCAGGATAAGACATAAGACTGGAAATAGGGCAGGGAACTGTCTTTCCCATCTTGTCTATCAAGACAAATGAGCTCCAAATGTTTTATATTCCCACCCCCATCCCACACATCTTTCTGTCAATTCACTTAGGATCCAAAGTCCCTGGAGAAAGAGACTAATTGTTCTATTTTGAGTCAACTGCCAGTCCTTGGTTGGGGAAGGAAGAGGCTTCTTGATTTATGATCTCATCAAGACTATACACGATGGTGAGGTGATTTTGAAATAGGAAATGGGAAGTTATTATAAAGGAAATAAATGCTAACTGAATCCAAATAATCACAAATATCTGTTATTTATAATTTCACTCCAAATATGTAATGCACTGCATATATGCACTAGTGTATATGTGCTGTACATACATAGGGAAAGTACTAGAATATTAGTAACATAATATTAATAATGATCTTTAAATGTCAGATTATGGTTGAATTTTATTCTCTTGGTTAAAAGTTTTCTAAACTTTTAACAATAAGAACCTCATTGTTTTTGTATTGAAAAATAAAAACAATAGATTTTAAAACAGCTGGCAAGCTATGACTGAAGAGATTTCCTTTAGCTGGTTTTTAAACATTATATTAAATAAATGGGACTATATTCTTATCCTAAATACTGATATGTGTTGAAATATATAAACTGAAATACATAAACATAAAACACAAATTTTTCTTGCTTTACATGAAATATCTCATAAAGTCTCCTCTTGGTGCTGCAGGATGAATTTTAAAGACAGACTCCTGAAAATGCCACATTGCGCTGAGGAAATTGCTTCAGTTTTGTGTAAGATTGGGACTGGATGTCACTATCTAACTAATAATTTTCTAGTTCCTGACAATGAATTCTACAGAGAGATCATCTGTCTGCTGCTCTGTTCTACAGAGAGCCCTGCATATCACAGCCAAGAACTCAAACTTCCACATATCTGGTCATAAAGTTCTTGGAAAATCTCCATTTTACATGAATGTGATTTAGTTTTTACTGCATTAGGATGTTGAATTCTGAATCTACTTGTTCATAACGCAACCCCAAGCTCAAAGTGATTAGGCTCAAAATCAAAGACAGGACACATGTAATACCAATTGCTATTAATTTTGTAAGTGCCTTGCTTCAAGTTCAAGTTCTTCAGTGATCACAGTTTAATAACGGAAGGACATAACAAGCAGGATGTATGATTAGAATTTTCAAAATTTTAGCAAGAAGCGCTAATACCTCTATTCTTCCATTATTAGCAGAATAATCAATGCATTGTATGTATAAATTTGTATTTCCCAGAATTTTGCTCTTCTCAAATTCTGATACCTTGAACAAATGCAATATTCATTGAAAGCAATTGTTTTCAATTCCCAGAGATTAGATCCAATGGTATATGAGCACAATTACCAACATAAAAATATTCTCTTTCCATGATTGTACTAAGTGGTAACGCCCAAATAAAGGGTAAAGAACACGTAAAAGTCCACACCATTTATCTACTTTCCAGAAAGTTCCAGAACTAAAATGAACTATTCAGTCATCAACTTTAAAGTGGCTGATAAGCAGTCAAATAACTTGTGAATGTTATAATGCAAAAATGATTTTAGTATCTTTCAGATGGAATTGGTTCAGGGCCTTGAGGCATAACTTAGTAAATGCCACTTTATTAGCCTTAATTTGTTAATGTGGTCTCCAAAAATATTTAGTAATAATTGAAGTGCTCTAAAGAATTACTCAAGTAGATGTCTCAATGAAATAAAGAAGGAAGGGAAGACATAAAGTATCAGAGGAAGCGTAAGAGGAGACCACAATTAATGTATGTTAATAAATATAAATTAGCACTGTCAATATTTGCCATTAAAACCTTTCCAGAAACTTAATTTTGACTGAGGTGTTGGCAGTAGAAAGGAGGATGTTTGGAAAAGTTAAGGTAGAATTTAATTTAAAGTTTGTTTTTTGTTTGTTCTATAATGATGTGTATGACTACAACTTTAAGGGCAATCTAAATAGTATGAAAAACATTTCAAGCATTTAGTGACTGAGAAGACAAAAAGGAATATGGTCATCTATTGAGTTTCTTTGTACGAGTGATATATGTAATAAATAATTTTGTCAGCTTTTATTTAGAGCTTTTCTTTGAATTTTTCTAAACTGAATATTTCCAAATTGAGTCTGTAAATTGTCAGGACATGTAAGCAATTGATTTGCATTTGTCAAATATCCAAATCTAGAAACAATGTAAGATTTTTTATAAGTATTTATTTTTGAGAGAGAGAGTGGGAGAGGGGCAAAGAGAAAGAATCCCAAGCTGGCTCTGAGCTGTCAGCACAGAGCCTGATGGGGAGCTCGAACTCACAAATCGTGAGATCATGACCTGTGCCAAACCAAGAGTCAGACACTTAACTGACTGAGCCACGCAGGCACCCCAATGTAAGGCTTTTTTGAAGCAAATTTATTTTTGTTCCTAATGTAAAAGTGTTGACTTGAATAAATTAAAATTCACTTTGCCTATTTCCATGTTCTCTGAAAATACTGATTGATATATTTAATAACAGGACTCTAGTCCCTTAAATACACAGGAATTGGTCTTTGTAGAGCCAATCAGAGTCAAATTAATCAAAATAATGAGAGAAGTTTATAGCATTTTTGTAAAAAAAATTTTCCAATGTTAGATAATAAAGCAACTCTCTTTTGTCATTTTATAAATTGATGCATTCTCAATGCAGAAATTTGTTATTTGTTATATTAAGTAATCTCAGCTTTAATGAGCATTTGCCAGACTCTACAATGATGCTCAGAGGAGTAACATTCAGCAGCTGTATTTCTGTTACTGTAGTAAAAAATCCCAAGCTTTTCCAACATGTCTAGTTTATTCTGCTTGCCTATTCACCAAAGAGGACAACCAAATATGTCTCCTCTGGGGCATTTTGCCCTCTTTCAGATTATCAGCTCCAAAGGTTAGATAATCAGGGATAGAGGGGAAGGAATTTTATCCTTTATTCTGAAACCACAAGTAAGATCTCCAGCCAGTTTATGTCTGAGTTCAATAGTCTTACAAGGCTGCTGGGGAAAAATCAACTTGTTGATTTAGTAAAAGGCAATGCTCTCTCTAACCATTTCATTTTATTATTTTTGATTTGATGGGTAGTGAATGATGCTCATGTCCTTCTTTTACTTCTATAACTATTGATTTTAATAACATTTATACAACACAACATATCATGTTAAATATTTTGTGAAATCCTAAATTGTTGAGTATTAAATGTGCTAAAAATCTTAATTTTTGTTAAAATCACAAGAGTCCTGTTCTTAAATTTGGAAAACAATTGAAGCAGTAGGACACCTCCCACCCTCTTTTTCTGAGTAAAGGCCAGATTAGCGTGGTTGGGGTGAAAAGGTCAGCAGAGAGGGTCATCCTTTTTGTCAATATGCAAATGAAAAGCTGCCTCATCAGAAAGATACAGCTTGATGGACCAATGAACTCCACCATTATTGTGCCACCAGATATGTTCACAGTTGAAAGATGGTCTCTGAAAATGCGAACACCTTCCTAATGTTCTCAAAAGCTGCATTTACTTCTTTGATGAGTTTAAATAGTGTTGTCACACACCGTGCCAAGATTGGTAGGAACTGCAGAATCTACATTGCATACCACACATTTCTGATGGTCAAAGTTACCAAAGGACACATGAGAAACATTTGGAAGTTGAAGCCTCACATCTTCAAGTTCAGAATTATGAAGGGGGTAACAAAAGTAATATTATGGACCATATTTTGTCTTTGCAGAAGATGTCTTAGAAATCACTTTAGACATAGGTATGTATTTTCAAGAACTTGAAATCACAGAAGCCTAAAGCTGCAATCGACAAGATCAGAAAGTTCAGCTAGGAATACTTTACCAGCATCATAAAATACAAATAACATACAGAAGTTCTAACTGAAGCATGCATGCCCTCTTTCACTAGTAATATTTACCATAAAACATTAAAATTGTATCTAGTAGGGGTGCCTGGGTGGCTCAGTCAGTTGAGCATCCTATTTTGGCTCAGGTCATGATCTCGCAGCTCATGAGTTCGAGCCCCGCATCAGGCTCTGTGCTGACAGCTCGGAGCCTGGAGCCTGCTTCAGATTCTGTGTGCCTCTCTCTCTGCCGCTAACCCACTCACATTCTGTCTCTGTCTCTCTCAAAAATAAATAAACATTTAAAAAATGCTTAAAATTGTATCTAGTAGAAGTGATTAAGTATGAGTCCTTTTGTGACAATTCACCTGTTCCTTGGAGTTGTAGACAGATTACGATGTTGTTTATTAATAGTAGACTCTGCAAGCATAAGCAATTCTAATCAAATTAAAGTTTATAGTGGTTAATAAATCACAGTCAGTAGTAGGTACGTTGTTATTATCACATGAAAAGCCAACAGGATGCACCAGTTTACATAAATGACTATTAATTTTATGCAGTCAAGCCTTAAATTTCCATTTTCCTCTTTTTTCACTGTATTTCTCTTGTTTCCATAATCAGGATCAAGGTGGGGAGCAAACCACTTAGTTCTTTCTTCATTGTAGATCCTTTTCCCACAGACACATGTTAAAATAAAAGGTCAAGGGTCTGACCTTTGGCCCCTGGCTGCTGGTCTCTGAACTCTTTCCACCACTCTTTCACCTCTCCAGACCTCTCTCAAACTCCAGGAACACACTGAGTCCTCAAATAGTTCCTTCAACCTCTCCTTCTGCACCCCAACCTGGAACGGCTTCTCTAATCAAATATCAAAACCACGAGGATGCTTTATACCTTTGGGTAAAATTCTCAATTCTATTTTTTAACTATAAAGTGGATAATGATGTTAGAAGATATAAGATTCATCATGACTCATGAATAAATCAGATACCTTTGTATGATATGACTTAAAAAGAACCTTTGTATGATATGGCTTCATTGGTTAATAGAAGAAAGATCCTGACAAATATCTCCTTCATAAGGTGGCTGGTATCTGAATTTTCTTTAAAGGAGAAAAAGCTATCCCTTCAATAAATTAGATTTTAAAGACTAAAAATAGTACTACAAAGCAACAAGACAACTGATTCAGGTCAAAATCTCTTTCCTGAAGGGAGTAGGAGAGCAAAAGGAATACCAGGAGGGTGTCTAAATCAGAGGAGACCACTGGCATTAAGATGGGATCTCTGGAAAATTCTTGGTTCATAACAGCCCAGTTCAAAATCAACCATGTTTAACACAGAAATGCATATTTATATATGCCATTTGTTTCAGTGGGAATAGTAGTTCTGAACCATATTTACAAAGCCACTCAATATATTTTATGTTTCCAAAATACCTACTATGTGTCAGTAGATCCCAACAGCTGAGGATGAATAAACCAAGTTATATATGTTTAGGGATTCAGAGTCTGGTAGAAATGCCACATTTTAAAAATAAATAAGGTCAAAACAAAGTGATAGTATAGTGCTGTCTGTAACATGAAAATATTAAGGGGAAAAATGTGATGAAATTTGCCTTACTAAGGTGAAAGAAGCTAACAGAGGAGGTGCTGTTTGAAATCATGTATCCATTCAACAAATATTTATTGGGCACCTACAAATATCTGGAAAGAACCAATAGATGCAGAAATTATAATTGTAGACAGTACAGGCAAAAATCTCTACCTTCATGGTACATGTATCCCAGTGGATGAGGCAGCAATTAATCAAGATAAGTAATATATGGTTGTATGTACCAAGTGAGAATGAAGGCCAAAACAGAGAAGGAAATGAAATGTTGGAGGGGATATTTTTGAAAAGGTGTTCGTGAACGGCGTCCTTGAGAAAATGAGTTACGAATAAAGACGTGGTAGGGGAGAAATTTACCAGGTAAATGAGGGTTTGGAGTAAACATCTGAGACAGAAAAAAGAACATGTGTAAAGGCATGGAGGTTTATAAGTATAATCTACGTTTAGGATTATAGCAAGTTGTGGGGGTGAATTGCGTGTGCGTGGTGTAGGTGTGTGTGCACATGTGTGCGTGTGCATGTGCACTTGTCAAGTTAATCAAATAGTAAAAGAGAGGCTGGATTGAGACCAACGTGTGAGAAACCTATTCACCGGGCTAAGAAATTTGAACTTTATCAGGACAATGGGACCATATCACAAACTTTTAAGCAAGGAGATGCTAAGATTTCACCATGGAATAGGTTGGCTGCAGTAATGTCTCTGTGTCTTTGGGGCATGGCTAGCATTAAATTGTATGTAACCCCAAACAAGTCAATATCTTTACATGTAATTATTATAGGTTTTCAGTGCACTCATATATGATTTTATTTTGGATGTAGAAGCCAATGAGCAGAACCAATGATGTGCAAGAGTAGAGGACCACCTGAGAAGGTGATACTACAACTAAAACAGATGGGAAATTCAAGCTACAGAAAATAAGGGCATCTTATGAAAAGAAGAAGATGGCTGGGTGGTGAATGTTCAAGGAAAAATGTTGGTCCGGTCCATTAAGTGTTATACATATAAATATTAGGATTTTCAATTGTAACTACCTGCTCTTTTGTAGTTGTTGTTTTAAGTAGCAGCTCAAAGCCTGATATGCAGAACTCTACTAGGTCCCAAGCCTTTTTCAGGAAGTCCACAAAGTCAAAACTACCTTTATAGTAATACTATGAAGCCATTTGCCTTTTCACTGTGCAGACATTTGAACACACAGTGAGAAAGCCGTGGTTCTGGCACCTTAGTGTGAATCAAGGCAATGGCACCCAACTGTACAAGCGATCACTTGATCACTGTAGTCTTCATGGCCACATACCCATGTAGAAAGAAAATAAAAACCAATTTCACTTAAGAATCACTTTGAGTAAGCATTAATTTCACTAAATCTCTACCCTTAAGCACACATTTTTTTTTATATTGTGTGTGATGAAAATTGGAATTGGACATAAAAGTATTTCTGCCTACGTATGTTAGTGCTCTTAGTGGTTCAGTTTGTGTTGCAAACTGAACTAGTTGCTTTTTTAACAGAACACCGTCTCTATTTGAGAAGGACTGACAATGACTGTTCAGACTTGAGTATCTGACAAACATTTTCTTGAAAAGAAACAAAATGAACCTGTTAACTTCCAGGGAAAAAAACCCTGTTAGGATCTGTTCCTGCTGATAAAATTTGAATTGTTAAACAAAAATTAGTATTTTGGAAAAACGTAAATCTACCACCTTCAGCTTGACACCTTCTCAATCTCACTTAAGATTCTTCTGATAAGATTGGTGATGATATTTAAAAAACTGATCTGTTGATACTGTATAAAGGTTATTTGAAAGTACTATATACATCCATAAGCCAATTATTTCCCAAAAGGCTAATGACCATGATGTAACATTGGCTACAGGCAAGGATAGAATATCCATTCAAAGAGCTAGACAGACAAATGGATTTTACTGTGACAGTATAAACAAATAATTATTGTGGTTTCAGATTCTTTATTGCAACCAACCTTTAACAAATTATCAGTTGTCTGGGGCATCTGGGTCGCTCAGTCATGACTTCAGCTCAGGTTATGATCTTGTGGTTCCTGAGTTCGAGCCCTGCATTGGGCTCTCTACTGTCTTCTGTCCCTCTCATTCTCTTCCCCTCCCCTACATGCACATGCTCGTTCTCTATCTCTCTTTCTTTTTCTCTCAAAAATGAATAAACAGTTTAAAAAAAAGAAACTATTAGTTTGTGGATTTGGGGTGTATAGCAAATAAGAATATCCACAATTATCTGAGGAGGCATTGAAATTTTATTCCTTTTGCTAAACTACACATCTGAGTGAGGCTATATTTTGCTGAGATACTTTAAATAGAACAACATAGTGCAATAGATTCAATGGGGAATCAGGTATGAGAATCTAGCTGTCTTTTATTAAGCTGGATGTTAAAGAGATTGGCAAAAATGTAAAACAATTCCAACTCTCTCACTATCTTTTAAGGAAAGTATAATTATTTTTCACAAGATTGTGGCTTTTTTAATAGGTCTACCATTATGTTAAAAGGAATTAACGAATACAGACTTTTAAACATTTCTCAGTTTTAATTTAAAATATGTAATGTACTGACAAATATAACAAAATGGCGTAGGGGTGTCAGATTTAGTAAATAAAGCTACAGGATGCACAGTAAATTTGAATTTCAGATAAGCAATCAATAGCTGTTAATATACATATGTCTCATGTAATATTTGGGACAAACTTATGCTAATAAATTATTCATTGTTAATCTGAAATTCAAATTATACTACACATCCTATATTTTATCTGGCAAGTCTACTTGTGTGTTCTCAATGATTTTTGAGTGTAAAGAGGTTCTAAGGCCCAATGGTTTGAAAACCACTGCTTAAATGCATTCAGTAGCTCATTCATTTTGCTTCCTTTTCCTCTACTTAGAAGTAAGTCTTCACTATAATTCCTTTAAGTGTCTTATTAGTTCTAAAAAGAATGGCTATTGGACAGTATGTTTTTTATAGTTGGTCCTAACCAGGCTATTCATCTCTATATGTTTTGTTCCAGTAGAAAATTAATGTGTCATAGTCGCAGAATTGGTAAACATCGTAAGTTTTATAGTTTATTTCATGGATAGCAATGACAGACACAAACACATTGGGAGAAATCATGATGGAGATGCTGTCATGAAGATACTAAGAAATGGTTGAAATTGTTCCTGCACTTATTTTATGTAGATTCTCTTTTTTGTACAACAATAGAAAAATTTGAGAATTACACAAGTGTTCCAGGAGGGTCTAATATGTAGTGCTTCTCAGAGATATATCATCAATTTTTCATTTAATGTTTACGAGTACCTTGCCTGTCTTGGATGGATTACATGTCATATTTGCACTGAAAATAATAGCACTTAGTAGTACATGTGGAAAACAATAGCCTCTGAAATGTGTTACAATTTAAAATGTGTTACAATTTAAAATTGTGTAAATTGAACCCAAATTCATGAAACAAGTTAGTCCTGTATGTTAACCCATAGAAATTATATCTATGAAGGAATCCGTGGCCTCTTAGGGCTTTTTGTTTTTTTAGAAAAGTGAAATCCAGAGTACCATGAAAGTCCTTAAGTAGTACAGCCCTGACACAACAAATCTTATTCCTAAAAATAAAAAAGTGCATCTCAAATAAAACTAAATTTGTTTAAAAATGTAATCCAAACTTTGTATGTGTACAGAAAAAAATGTAATACACTTACAAAAACACTGACCTGAGTTATCTCAAGAGATTAGGAGTATAGGGAATGTTTGATTTCTATTTTGTATACTTCTATAAATGATATTTACATCTTTGGATTATACTTAAAATGAGAACAAATCAATAAAGATAATAATGCATTTAAAAAAGTATCTTATTGGGGCACCTGGGTGTCTCAGTCAGTTAAGCATCCAACTCTTGATTTTGGCTCAAGTCATGATCTGAATAAATAGAAGATACCAAAACTTCAAGAATTTGCAGAAATCTGCTAACTACAGAGAGTTGGAAATTTTGAGAAAAGTGTATTCATTCCTAAGTAGTACAAGCTACATTCCTGTAAAAGAGTATTGGTTGGAGAGACTTAAAACTGCATGATTTACTGAACATTAACAAACTTGACTGTAAGGTGATCTCCTATTTTCCAAAGAGAAGTTCTTAAAGAGTTTGTGTGTGTGTGTGTGCGTGTGCTTTTTTTGCTGGCTTGTTTACTTGTTTTTGACAGAGAGAGAGAGCATGAGCAGCGCAGGGGCAGAGAGAGGGAGACACAGACTCTGAAGCAGGTTCCAGGCTCTGAGCTGTCAGGGCAGAGCCTGATGCAGGGCTTGAACTCACGTATCCATGAGATCATGACCTGAGCCCAAGTTGGAGGCTACTTACATCAGGCTCCGTGCTGTCAGTGTAGAGCCAGCTTTGGGTCCTCTGTCTCCCTCTCTCTCTGCCCCTGCCCTGCTCGCACTTTTTTTCTCTCAAAAATAAACATTAAAAAAAATTTTTTTTAATTATCTTAGTTTTCAAAAAGTAGGATGAGACTTCACGAACTATTCTTGAACTCTTTTTGTTTACAGTGTGTCTGGGACCTCTTTCCATGTCAGTATCTACAAGCATACGTTTCTTTTAATTGTTTTGTAACATGTCTATACCAAAATCTTTACCCTTTTCTCCATTAGCAAGCAGTCTTTGTTGCTATTTCCAGCAGGGCCTCCGTGAGCATGATTACACAAATCTACTTGTGCAACTGCAGAAAAATCACATTGGGTGTGATGAACTAAGTGACGGGGGCAGTACCATTGGTGGGAAGAAACCATGTACACCAGCATTTTTACCATTCTACCATTTTGTGGCAGTTACACAGAGGACTTGATCTTCCTGAGAGCTCGAGAAGGTTTTGGAAATGCCAGAGAAGTCATCTTAATGGAGTCCGTCTCCCTTTTACTGGGCTGGGTTCCATACTTTTAATTGCTTTGTCAAACATCCATTTAAAACCCACTGCTAACATGCAGTATCTGGAGAGTTAAAAACCATTTCTCAGACTCTTTGGGCACTAGGATATGATGTAGGTTCCATCAGACGCATGTGGGAATGTTTAGAAACGGAATCAAATGAAGGAAAAAGCCAAGTCTGAGATGTACATTTTGCTGGCAAGGATTAAGGCCAAGGTGGCAGCTAAAGCAGAGACTTCCCAATGTAGTGGGTGAATTCCTGATTCAGCAGCTTCCTAGAACAGCAGTGGCATATTTCTGGATTGTGGCACAGTAGCCTGGGACCACAGCCTGAGAAGTCAGCACAATTAGCAGCAGATTCACAATTGTTCAGTTTCCTGCATTTGTGACAGTGGTTTACCTGCCCAAGACAAAGGCAGAATAATTTCTGGAGCTACCAGTCGTTCCTGGTTGTTAAGACTAGAACCGTTCCTCTATTCCTTCCAAAAATTTTGTACATTTTCACTTCTCGATGTAAGATTCCTATTATGCCGAGTCTAGCCCACTGTCTGCTTTTGTACAGCCTGCAAGCTAAAAGTGGTTTTTACACTTTTACCTGGTTGGAAAAGACATCAAAAGAAGAATAATATTCTCTGACGTGTGAAAATTATGAGTTTCAAACTTCAGTGTTCTTAAATAAAGTTGTGTTGAAATATACCACTCCCATACATTTGCATGTTAGTTATGCTCTACAACAGATATTTCAACTACTTTGTTCTGCACCACAACAGTAGAATCAAGTACTTGCAACAGAAACACGTGGTCCACAAAGTTTACCATATCTATTATCTGTTTTGAATGTGTTTTTGTGTATGGTGTAAGAAAGGAGGGGAGGTGGGAGGTGGTGGTTAAATGGATGGTGGGTAACAAGGAGGGCACTTGTGAAAAATGCTGGGTGTTGTATGTAAGTGATGAATCACTAAATTCTATACCTGCAATAAATATTACACTGTATATTAACTAACTGGAATTTAAATAAAAACTTGAAAACAAATTTATTACCTGGCCCTTCATGCAAAACATTTGCCAACCCTTGATCTAGAGTGAATTCTCTTGGTTTAATTGAACTCTGAGCAGTCAATGCAACTCTATTAAAAAACACAAGAGGATGGTGGCATAAATGGTAAACATTAACTATGCTGAAATTTTAGTCATTGGTATCTTTTCTGCTTCTCACATCTGTTCCTGGTCAGGTAATTTCCATCATGAAACCATAATCCAGAGAATTCCAGAGGGCTTACAAATTATGGTGGCCAGTAGAGTGATTCACCAAGCATTCCTGTGTCTCCTTCTGGGCATATGGTAAAATTGCACTTCTATGTACCTTGAGGTTAGATATGACCATGTGACTTGCTTTAGCCAATAAAATTTGACCCCAGCTTTTTGGGTTCTCTTGGCTCTTCTTTTCCATACAGAATTCTCAGTTGCTTTCTCTCACACTCACCTGACATGCACAGAGCTCTGTGAAACTTTTCTTCAGATCACCTTCCTTGGCTTTTTCTATTTGGCTCCCTGAAGTCATATTGAATGTGGCTCCCAAGAGACAGCTTTTTTGAGAGACTTGCCATCTCTCCCAGAGCATGTCTAGGACTCTCCAAAACCTATATAAGTATTTTTTAATGTTTATTTATTTATTTTAAGAGGGGATAGGGCAGACAGAGAGAGAGAGAATCTGAAGCAGATTCTGCGCTGTCAGCACAGAGCCCAACACGGGGCTCAGCCCCATGAATCGCAAGATCATGACCTGAGCCAAAATCAAGAGTCAGAGGCTTAACCAACAGAGCCATCCAGGTGCCCCCTGATATGACTATTTCTATGCCCTTCTGTCTTTGGGTTTTAAGCAACTGGTGGGAGGAAGAGAGCTCTCATAGTTTACTCCTGCTGTTACCTTCCTCTAGCTCTCTTTACCCTTCTTTACCTTCCTCTGGAACCAGAAGGTCATTCCATTTCCTCTTCCAGTTGGTAAGAGCTTCCCTATCCTTCTTCTTCAGTCCTGAGTATTCACCCTCACCTTCTCTATGGCAATGTTAGCCACAGGGAATGAAAGTACCTATCAGAAGAAAATATATACTTCAGAAGATACTTCCAAAATATTACCCTCCTTATATTACCCTCAATAGATTCAATCTTTAAAAAGCACAAGTATCATGTATGCTTGAATATAAGATGAGTTAGTTTTTCAAAATTATTCCTCAGAAACAAGAAAGTCATCTTATAGAATCTCTAATATTATATAGAGTCCTTCTATTTTAATAACAAAAGTCTATTTGGGAAGTCTCTTTGGGAAAGTCTACTAACCCAAAATAACTCAATTAGTAATGAAATTAACTTTTTAAAAGGTGGCAAATAAATGTATGCATACTTAAGAGTTATTCTTAGAGTATGGCCTGATACTCACAAATTTTGGATATAAACACACTTCTTATATATCACTTTTATTTTATTTAAAAAAATTTTTTAACCTTTATTCATATTTTGAGACACAGAGCATGAGTGGGGGAGGGGCAGAGAGGGAGACACAGAATCCAAAGAAGGCTCCAGGCTCAGAACTGACAGCACAGAGCCCAATACGGGGCTCGAACTCACACACCATGAGATCATGACCTGAGCTGAAGTCAGATGCTTAACCGACTGAGCCACACAGGTGCCCCTTATATATCGCTTTTAAAAATAAAGTATTCATGATTAAGCTGAAATGATGACTATCAAATGGATATTTGTGGCTTAGGGTAAAATTTCCAAGAACCACCTCATCCATATGATGTAAAAGAGATATATCTCCAACAAGTTGGGCAGAAAGGTGATAAAATCTTTGGTTTAGACGACACAACAAGTGGTTCTAGTTATAACAAAGAGACTGATGTCTAAAGGATACTGTTCAGAAAATACTTTTCATTATATTCAGGCATTATAAAATATTCTTGCAAGTGACAAGTTTTAATATAGTTGCTTCATGGAATGAGAGCGTGGAAAAAAGCAACATTTGTTCATTACTATATCATTTAAATAATGCATGCTTTTTCTCCCTGTTAAATTTTTTAATGTTTATTTATTTTTGAAAGAGAGAGACAGAGACAGACAGACGGACAGACAGAGCCGGAGTGGGGGACGGGCAAGAAGAGAGAGACACAGGATCTGAAGCAGGCTCCAGGCTCTGAGCTGTCAGCGCAGAGCCTGACGTGGGGCTGGAACTCATGAACCACAAGGTCATGACCTGAGCCAAAGTCGGATGCCTACTGACTGAGCCACCCAGGTGCCCCAATAATGAGTGCTTTTAGAATTGTGCATCCAGAAGTGCCTGGGTGGCCTAGTTGGTTAAGCCCCCAACTTTGGCTCGGATCATGATCTCATGGTTTGTGAGTTCGAGCCCTGAGTCAGGCTCTGCACTGACAGCTCAGCACCTGGAACCTGCTTCAGAGTCTGTGTCTCCCTCTCTCTCTGCCCCTGCCTCGCTCACGCTCTGTCTCTCTCTCTCTCATAAATAAACAAGTTGGCAAAAAAAAAAAAAAAAAAAAAAAGCACACACACACACACACACACACACACACACACACACACACAAACTCTTTAGGAACTTCTCTTTGGAAAATAGGAGATCACCTTATAGTCACGTTTGCTTAATGTTCAGTAAATCATACAATTTTAAGTCTCTCCAACCAATATTCTTGCACAGGAGTGTAGCTTGTACTACTTAGGAATGAATACACTTTTCTCAAAATTTCCAACTCTCTGTAGTTAACAGATTTATGCAAATTTTTGAAGTTTTGGTGTCTTCTACTATTTATTATATTCTAAGCTAAAATTTCCATCCTCTATTACCGTGTTATTAGTAACTATCACCTGATGGAAAAAGTCCATTCCGACTCTGGTTTTACTACAAGATGGTGCTATTCCTACTAGTTTTCAGTCCCAAACTAAATTTTAGATAATTTCAGTGTGATATTCACATCACCCAAACTAGTCTTTGCTGGGTCTGCCTTTCATAAAATTATACAGTGTTTTCTGCTCTTCAGAATTTATCTCAAAGAGTATTTTTTAATGTATTAATATAAAACAAAGAACTGTTGTTGTTTGAAAATAAATGCTTTTCTACAGCAGAGATGGGGAGGTGGAAGAGGCGGGGGTGGGAAGAGAGAGAGGCTCCAAAAGGAAGAGAAAAGACAGCAACAACAACAAAAAGTGAAAAGCATGAAAAGTCCAGTAGGAAGATATAGACATTTGGTGAGAAACCAGGTTGCAGTGTCTAAAAATGTGATTCCAAGTTTGGAACCACTTTCATTTTCCAGAAATGGCAAATTTCTGCTTGAAGAGCTCTTACAAAATTAAAATATATGTATATATTCTTCATTACCAATCTGAAATAAACTTAGAAGAAAATAAGTAGGTATTTCCTAAGTCCAGGAACACTTCTTAAAGTTACCCATTCCACCATGATTTCTACTTTTTAAAAGAATATTCCTGTATCTCATCATGGAATAGATACATCTCTTTCTTTCCTGAGAGCATCAACCGCAAAATGGGTTCAGTGACTTGCTCAGGATCATGCAGCTAAGCCAGAAGCAGCAGGAAGACTGAAGCTAGTCCAGGATTCTCCCGGCTGAACTGAACTGACAGCCTCAGTTATGTAACAAGTCTCCCAAATTCTCATCTGGATTCGGCAACGTCAGCAGAGGAGATGCCTAGTAACAACCCTCATCTAGTATTTTAAGTCATCAGGGCAAAGTGATGGTAATTTAACCTCGGCAAGTTTTTCATTCTTACCTTTAACCCAAGGGATGAATACATTATCCCAAGAAGCAACTACCCCTTAGCCAGAATTGTACATTGCACTCTCAAGGCTGATGGATGATTACAGTGGTTTCTATTCTGGACACAACGAATGGAGCCAACTTCAGTAATCATATTGCACAATCTCCAGTACAGCAGAATCCAAATCTACTGACTTTTCCTCCTTTGTTCTTATATGCTAGTATGCACAGGTGCATCGATGTAGTGTGCCAAGAGCAATCCCTATACAGAACAGAACACTCTCACACTCTTATCACGAGCAACATCTGCATCTGGGCATACACCGACAAAACATTGCCTTAGCAAATTTTTAGTCACTTTGCACTTGGGGATTAAAAAAGGATCTGATCATGTTTTATTGTATTCTCTGTGATTAATAGTTGGTTTCTGAAATCAGCACAATAGGAAAGAGAAGAAAACTTGGCTCCAGAGTTTTTCATGCCATCATGGTTATGCCTTTGAATGTTTTGACTGACATGCATCCACAAACACAAGGAAAACAAGTTTTCTAGGTCTTATTAACATTATAAATCACTCTGCAACAGTTCACAGGGTAGGTTGATACTTGTTGACAGTGGAGAAGTATATTCAGTTACATGAAGCATTTCCTAAGGATGTGTGAACTACGTAGTGAAGAATCATGAGCAAACAAATGCTCCACCTTAGTCTCTGGCAGGTGGACATTGGTTTTAACTGGGTACGTCAATCCCTCTTTTGCTTAACTTCAGCAAGGCTACCTTCTTCTTGTCTGCTTATTTCTCTAACAACTTCTTTATTTCCTATTATGATTCCACTTCTCAAGAGAACACTAGAGTCCCCAGATGCAGTACTTGGCCTTCTCTCCAATTTTTGTTCTTTATTTTTTTTTTCTCCCTCAAAGCTGTCATCTGTTCCATGGGCCATTACTTTCAATGGCTCCACCTAAATTTTTTTTTTCAGGTCATGATCTGGCGGTTAGTGAGTTCGAGCCACACATCGGTCACACTGACAGTGCAGAGCCTGTTTGGGATTCTCTCTCTCTCTCTCTCTCTCTCTCTCTCTCTCTCTGCCCCTCCCCTGCTCATGTTCTCTCTTTCTCTCAAAAATGAATAAATAATTTACTTTTGAGAGAGAGACAGAGAGAGAAAGAACACAAGCAAGGGAGGGGGAGAGAGAGGGAGAGAGAGAATCCCAAGCAACCTCCACAATGTCAGCACAGAACCCGATAGAAGGCTTGGACTGGATCCCCCAAACTGTGAGATCATGACTTGAGCCTAAATCAAGACTTGGACGCTTAACTGGCTGAGCCACCCAGGTGGCTCTCAATGGCTTCATTTTAGATATCTAAGGAAGCAGAGGAACTTAGTCAAACTTTCCTAATTGGAATGAATTCTAAATCCAAATTCTCTCCTACAACAATCTTCAAATGTCTATTTCCATCTCCACTGACTACTTTGTCATTCACTTCAAATTCAATGTCACTAAAACTAATCTTTGCTAGACCATCCTCACCTCACCACCTATCAGCAATTCCCTCCACATAGATTCACTGACCGAATTCTTGCCTCCAGCCTTTCCCTGGCAAAGCAGCCTTCATACTACTGTCTGATTAATCTGTCCAAAGAGCACCCATAGCCCTGCTGAGAACCCACCAAATGATCATCTGGTGCTCATAACTAGGACTATTTACCCTAATATAGAGTCTACCAAAATCTGGACTCAGTCTGTTTTTGCAGCCTCATCTTTCGCTAGGGCCTTACATGAATATTCTGTTTCTGTCTCTTCAGTGTCCCCAAGACATCTTGACACAAAACACATTCTCTCTGCCTTAGTTCACTCTGTTCTCATTCTGGGAACTCTTTTTCCTCCTTTCCCGCTACTTAAATATCATCCATCCTTCAGGACGCAGAGCAAAGCCCACCTCCTTTGGCAGAACTTACCCTGATCATCCAATGCTGAATGGCTCCTCCCTCTTCTGTCCCCCTCGGCTTCTTTGCTCTGCATCACTTCCTAAGTGCTGATTATTCAGAGCCTCATGTTGTTTGCTGTAATTTCATTTATATTCATAACATCTCCCTCATAACTCATATGCCTCCTGAGAGCACAGACTATCAAGTAACTTATATATCTTTACATTTATGATTTTTCTACAATAAGGCATCATTGATTTGTTGATATTCATTTTTATTACTATTAAACGAACATTTAGAATATATGTGATAGATGTACACACGTCGAATTGTTTGTACACTTGACTGTCAAGAGTTCCTGTGTGACGAAATCTGAATATAAGCAGAGTTTGCAGTTGTGTGGGGTAGGAGGACAGTAACTTAATATCCCACATAATTGAAAATAAAGAAAAAAAGGATAAATAAGTAGATGAAACTGTTACTACATTAATGCATACAAATGGATTAAAAAGGGAGAGGGGTGAGGAAGATTTGAAAATGCCCTGGGGGAATTAAGTTTTTAAAAATATGCCAGGGCACCCGGGTGGCTCAGTTGGTTAAGTGTCCAAGTCTTGGTTTTGGCTCAGGTGATGATCTCATGGTTTGTGAGTTTGAGCCCCGTGTTGTGCTCTATGCTGACAGTACAGAGTCTGCTTGGGATTCTCTGTCCTCTCTTTGTCTGCCCCTCTCCCACTGATGCTCTCTGTTTCTCTCAAAATTAAATAAATAAATAAATAAATAAATAAAGCCAAAGAGAAGATAAAATGGAGTGTTCCCAACAATAAATCACTGAAAATGGAAAACAGTGTGATGCTATGGAGGTGATTCTATGTTTGTAAAAATAATCAATGTTTTCATACACAGCGATGTGGAAATTCACAACCGAAAAGCACACATAAGTAGATTATTTAACATTACTTATATTTTTCCAATGTAATAGTCATTACTATACATGTATATGCTATGACTTCAAGTCTATTTTCCCTGCCAATCTTACTGACACTTCTCAATTTGCTGGCTCAAACATACGACTATAAATCCACCCTGTATTAGGTCATCAGCCTGTTTTACTGGATCTATCTCTTTTGCAAAGTAAATAAAATGTGTGCTGTTAAGTTTTTTTAACTGTTGCCATGGAAATTTCAAGCTTCAATGTTACTAATGGGTTGTGCTTTTTAATTAACAGATCATTTGATTTTTATAAATATGTGCATGACCTTCTTAATATTGTTTTAATTGATTTTGTTTAAATAGCTTTATTTCTAAAACTGCAATCAATATGGTTCCTAGAAAAAGGAAGCAGACCAAAAATACTGGATCTAAGCCATTTTGCAAGCTGTCTTTCTGTTTAAGCAAATTATTTAGAAGAACAATGAAGCTTTAATTATACTATTCAATTATATTTTCTAGTATACTAAATTTATTCTAATCTTTTGTGGTTACAAAGCAGTCTTGCCTAGATCATTCCAATGGCTTTCTCAAACATATGTTCAAGAAACACTCACATAATGACCTGGTTCCTATTAATGAAAACAAAAACTACTACTGTATGCAGTTTGGATTGCAAGCATAAGAAAAATAGATTATTTTTAAAACTTTTTTTATTACAAGTCAGAGAAATTGTCATGGTTAGTACACTGGCCTTAAAAAAATGCTCATTTAAGTAATCATGCTTGAGCACATATAAATAGGAGATACCAGATCCGATGAACAATTCAGTTCTCCTAATTCCCTTTGTTGGTTTAGTTTCATGTGTTTTTCATTTCAGTGGAAATTTATATTTATGGAAAATTCTAGAAGCAACTAATCATCAACCACAGATAAGATGAGATGCAGAGAAACAGCCATAGAGAAATGTCCTGCTGTTTCATGGTTATTCATCCGCTGCCAGAAAAAAAAAAAAATTCCCTGATAAGTTAGAATATTAATATCTAAGTCAGGGGTGTGAAGGGGAGGGGAGGAAACAATATGGAAGGACAGAGAAGAGAAGGACCAATTCTCATGGCTTTGGGGATACATAGGATATTGATTATCGGCCAATCCTTCTGATTAATGAGGTATACCACTCTATCAAACACAACCAGATGGTCCAAGTATTACAGATGAGTAACAAAGGAATTGAGTATGATTTAGAGGCATGTTAGTGGTACTGCAAAATCTAAACGAGGCTAATACATTTTACAGACTAAAAGGAATTTTGTTGAGCCTAGTGGTCTTTAAAGACTATTTGTGCATCTGAAATGAACAACTTTTGATACTCAATTTTACTTAAAGATACATTCTTATTTTTCAGTGCTATATTTGGTCTCAGAAATTTTTCATATTTAAAGAATTATTCCATGCCAAAAAGAAATGAGCCATTAAACCATGAAGACATGGAGTAGCCTTACACGCATATTGTTAAATGAAAGAATCCAGTCTGAAAAGACTACAACTATGATCCCAACTACATGACATGCTGGAAAAGATTAAACTACAGAGACAGTGAAAAGGTCCGTGGTTGCCAGGGAGGGGTCCAAGGGGAAGGAGGAAGGGGATGAATAGGTGGAACCCAGGGAATTTTTAGGGTGGTGAAATTATTATGTATAAAACTGTAATGGTGGATACGTATTATTATGTACTTGTTAAACCATAGCACTGTACAATACAAAGTGTGAATCTTAATATAAATAATAGACTATAGTTAATAAGAAAGCATCAATAGTCACTCATTAATTATAACAAATAAACTACCCTAATGCAAGATGTTAATAATAGGGAAACTGAAGAGTGAAAAGAGTATATCAAATTATTTGTATTTTCTGCTCAATTATTCTAGAAATCTATAACTATACTAAAAATACATCCATCAGTTATTCTTAAACAGGTAATTTCATATGTTTGATCCATACCATTTTTACTGAAAGAAAAATTTGCATTTTTCTTCCCAAGGAAAATGGACCCTTTTTTTTCCATTGATTTAAAAAGAACATATTTCAGTTTTCATCCTGAATATTAAAAAAAAAAAAATCATCAGGTGTGTACTTGTTTCAACCTTTTGCTCAGGAGTTGAAACTACTGCTTGTTCATGGAAAAATCACTACATTCACTACATTTGCTGAGTTAAATGAACAATAGAATGACAACCAGTGTGTAATTTTAGTAAACTGTAAATTGTGTTGGACATTGAGAATAGCAAGTAGGAAGTTAAGACTCTCACAAACTGAAAAATTTTCAAAAATATGCCACCCCTGAATCAATGGGGATTCCACAAAAAGGTTGACTTTGTAGAAACTACAGTTTTCCAGTAGCCTGAGGTCAGAAAGAGAAAAAAGAAGTCTTTGAGACAATGCTTGCTCAATATTTAAAGTCTGTTGAGCCAGATGGCCACAGATCGGAGGACACACTCACCTTTTGTCTTCTTTATGTTATGGCTTCTGATTGTCCTTAACAATCCCAGACGCGCCTCACTTTAAACCGCTTTCTCTCCTTCCTGACCTCACATCCTCTGTGTTTCTTCTGGAAAGGTCTGTGCAATTACTTCTTTCTGTATTGTGACTAGGATTAAGTCTTTAATGGTGTGTTTCCAAATGATCACATCCTTTTTCTCAAAGGCTGTAAAAATGTTTTCCATCTTTCCTAGACCCACTGTTTAAAGGATAACCTACAATGGCTTAATTCATATTCCGAAAATAATTAAAATGAGGTCACCCTATTATAAACTAGTGCTATGATGTGTGTGATTTCACTTACAGCATCCCATTTCCAAAGGAATGTGTTTTTTATACTTAATTTTGAATTCTCTGTTAAAATGTATTATATATGCCAGAATTTCCCGAGTGGTTTTAATTTTAAATATAATCATTTCCTTGACCAAATGAAATAAAAGTAATGCCCTTGAAGTTGCAGTATTTTGGCAAATAATGATTGTTACACAAACCAGTAAGTACCAAAACACAAACATACAAATAAAACAACAAAAAATATTCTGCGTCACAAAAAAGAGGAAAGATGTACATTTTGGTTATAATATAGTTATGTGTAATCACATATGTTATGTAAGTAATTATTTTAAATAAATCTGTAACATATATATTTGTAAATGAATGTCAAAGATTTGTTACAAGACAGACACAAGGGCCATTGAATTCTCGAGAGTAGTTTATAAATGTTCTAGCAAGCCAGCAATACAAGATGACCAACTAATTGAGTAAATATCATGTGTTATCACTCTGGTTATTGTTCTTATAGTTGGTTGTTTCAAAATTTCATAGCTTAAAATATTTAGTATGATAAAAACTTGTCTCAAGTGAGACAAAACTCGTCTCTTTCTTTTCAAAAGAAATATAGTATTCCCATCTAGTATTTTACACCCAATATATCAGGAAGATAACCACTGCTTTTGCTGGAAATCTGACATCAGTTTATACATTGTTCTTCCCATGAAAGAAGGAGCTCTTGCCTCTCAGTCTATAGTTTCCAGAACTTTTATCAAGCTTTTTTTTTTTTTTTTATAAAAGATAATCCTCTTAACATGAGGTTTTGGTAAAGAAAAAAAAAAGTATAATTGCATATCACTGTCTGAAAAAGTTTCAGATTTAAACACCCACCTTTAATCTTATATTTTTTTTCATTGCTTGAAAGTAAAATTCCATCGGCACAAATAAAAGCAAACCAGCTGTGAAAAAGCTATCGCTTTCAAAGCACAGATTTTTCTAATAGGTATTAGACAAAACCACTCATCTCATTCTTTTGACTGGTTTGTCTGTCTAGAAATTCAGTGTTATTTCTCTACAAAATTAGCACATACCTAAGTGGATATGAAACACTTAAATAGTAAAACTCTAGCCGGACATCAAGCATTTGAAATCAGTGGTGATGGTGATGGGGTGACACGGAACATAAACAAAGACAGTCTGAGATCATAGGGGAGGGATGGTCTTGTGAACTCAGAATATAACCAGAGAGGAAGAAGGCAAAATTGGAGCTGCCTGGAAAGTGGCAAAAGTTCACCCAACAAAGAGTGTGTGTGTGTGTTTTGTTTTTGTACATTCAAAATTGAGCATGCAAGAAGTAAGCCAGCATGAAAACTCATCTCGACGAGTGCTAACATTCTAGACATTTGAAAACGCTTTCAAGTGTTCATTCATTGCAGGCCAGGGATCATTTTTGTACCGATTAAGAACTTTAGGGGCCTGGACAAGCCACAGATGCCCATTGAAACAATGTCACCTCTCATACAAATGGTTTCATAGTGGCTTGCCAAGATATATTTGATAAAGAAAGGAAACGTGGTAATCGAATGAACTAAGCTCTTCAAGGAAGTTCACAAGGACATTATCACATCTCCTTCAACTTTGTACTGGATATTCCAAATCTGAGAAAGCCCGTCACACTCACACACCCTTCTAGGGAAATGCCTCATCAGCATCATCGTTCCTTGAACTGTCCTGCCTCCATACACTAAATGTCAGTTCTCTCAGCCACTGCCGAGAAGACCAGGTCAGGGCCCCAACACAGTAGGCTGGCTGGAAATTATGGTATGGCCTGAGATTTAAAAAAAAAAAAAAAAAAAAAAAGAAGAAGAAGGAGCGAGCCCAAGATTTCCTCTCAGAATATGTACTGTAAAGCACTGAGTGATTGATTGAGCTGGTTAAAGCCAGGAGTAAAAGCAGAAACTGTATAATGGAAACATGAGATGTGTTTCAGAGGGCATGATGGCATATGCCTGAGGTAAAGTTGTCGTGGAGGAAAAAAATCCATGAACTCTGGAGAAAGTAGCTGAAATGGGGAAGTAAAATAGAATGCTGAGGCAGAACAAGAACGGCTGCATCTCCATAGTCTGACCCGGAGACTGTTTTGGCCCTGATACATTTACGAAGATCGTTCTAGGCCACATGCAGACTTCTAGTAACTCAAGATTATAGAACTAAAATATTTTAAACAGAATAATCTCAAACCAGTTTAGCATACTCACTAAAAGATCTGAAGTCAAGCTGAGTAGTTCAAATCCCTATTCATCCACTTACTAGCTGTGTGACCATTGGCAAGTCACTTATGTTCTCTGGGCCTTAAATTCTACCCTTGCAAAATGGATAGTACCCACCTCATAGGTGACCATAAGGATTAAATGAGTTAATGCATATAAAACCACATTCCAAGAACTAAAAAAGTGTTAGTTATTGTTTTATTCGTGTTTAAAATGTTTTTTAATGTTTATTTATTTTTGAGAGAGAGAAAGAGAGAGACAGGCAGAGTACGAGCAGGGGAGGGGCAGAGAGACAGAAAGACACAGAATCCGAAGCAGGCTCCAGGATCTGAGCTGTCAGCAGAGAACCCAACATGGGGCTCGGACCCACCAACTACGAGATCATGACCTGAGCTGAAGTCAGATGCTCAACCAACTGAGCCACCCAGGCACCCCTGTTTTATTAGTTTTAAATGGAAAAATTCACAGCAGAAGTTTTATTTGATTTTAACCGCAAAAGCCTAAACTCTGAATGATCCATTATTATCAGGAAGAAGCACTCACTATTGTGTCCGAAAAAAGTAAAGCTTCGTGGACATTCAAGCTGTGGGACTCATTGAAGTTCCCATACATAGCAGGTCAATTGTTAAAGTTGTTCTTTACCGGTATTTCCAGCAAACACTCTGGGAGACCGTGATACTCAGAATTCGGCTTTCTATAACAACATTCACTGGTTTCACTTAGGGCTGTTGTGGACAGGTGGATGTGTACATGGACAGTTCTTCAACTACAATCACCCTGTTTGTCTCTGGCTGTGCTACTCAAACCGGATTAGGTTTACCTTTAGAGAAGTGGGCCAGCCAGCCCTCAAAGCTAGTCTATAAACAAGGCTTATCTTTTTAGAGTTTATTTAAAACATTTCCTAAAATACACTTCATTTTTTTTAGAACAGCTTTAAGTTCAGAGTAAATTTGAATGGAAGATACAGACATTTCCCATATATCCCTTTCCTTCACACATACACAGCCTCCCTTTATTACCAACATTCCCCACCGGAGTAGTACATTGGTTACAACTGATGAATCTACGTTCAAACACATTGTTATTACTCAAAGTCCATAGTTATTATTAGGATTCACTCTTGGTGTCATACATTCTATGAGTTTGGACAAATGTATGTGCTGTTAAAGTATCACACAGAGTAGTTTCACTGCCCTAAAAACCCTCTGTGTTCTGCTTTTCATCCCCCTCTCTTCCCGGCCTGTAGCGACCACTGATTTTATTACTGACTCCATATTTTCTTTCTGGAAAAATCATAGTTGGAATTATACAGCATACCGTTCTTTCAGATTGGCTCCCTTCACTTAGTAATATGCATTTAAGATTCCTCCATGTCTTTTTATGGCCTGATTGCCCATTTGTTTTTAGTGCTGAATAATATTGCATTGTCTGGATGCACCCCAGGTCATTTATCTATTCACCTACTAAAGGGCATCTTGGTTGCTTCCAAGCTTTGGCAATTATGAGTAAAGATGCTATAAATATCCACGTCCAGGTTTTTGTGCAGACATGAGTTTTCAACTCCATTGCGGTAACAACCAAGAAGTGTGATTGCTGGTCTGTATGGCAGACTATGTTTAGTTTTGTAAGTAAATTCCAAACTGTCTTCCAAAGTGGTTGTAGTACCATTTTACAATCCCACCAGCAATGAAGGAGACTCATGTTGCTCCACACCTTCATCAGCATTTCATGCTGCCATTATTTTCATATTAAAACAAATACAGGTATTTTATGGACAGGTATTTTATGTGTATGCATTTTAAAATCTTGAGTTGAGATTTTAAAGAGATTATTGATTTATGGAGCAAAACTTTGGGGATATACCACACATCCTAGGGTAAACAGTTTAACTTGACCCTGCCATTAGAAGTCTCTTGATGGAAAAGAGTAAGAAACTTGCCATATTGGCTAAACTTTCATATTCCACCATCTTGTGGAATGAGGAGATTCAGACCACAACCCTGGTTCAAGTTTTGAATTTTTTCATTATATATTGGATTTTTAATTGCTAGTATAGATTCTAAGTCTTACTAGTATATTTTTAACCATAAACATCAAAACCTCAACCAAGCCCCTCACCTGAGGGTTACCTTGAAGAATTTGCTGCTTCCAGCTCCTAACAAATATGAAACTTCAACCAGAAACTGATTGAAGCATTTTACAACCCAGCCTTCTATGTTCTACCTTTGGATCAGGATTGAATACACGCTGGCATCTCAGTCGCTGGGTCCCTCCCCGAACTGTCTTCCTCCCTGGTGTTTCAATATTATGCCTTCAACTTTTATTGAAGGCCTTTACAAGAAAGAGCCACATGAGACCCATTTCTGCATTTGCTGTGAAATTAGTATAAGGACATTGTCCATTAAATTACTCAATGTTCCCTACCTAAGACCCACATGAGAACTTGCTCTGAGTTTAGTACCAGGAAAAAATGTGCCTTCTTTGAGAAAGTAGTAAATTTTCTTCTTTTCTATTAGTGAATTATATAACTCATTGTGTTTCTTCTTCTTCTCTCTGTCTCTCTCTCTCTTTTTTTTTTTTTTGTCTTGGCTGCCAAAAAACATTCAGCCAATTTTTATGTACGATTGTACCCACTCTGTTGGCCTTTGTGGTTGGCATGTCTGTCTGTTCTTTTATCCATAACCTTCTTTCTTCTACTTTATTCTAATGAAACTATTATATACGTTGTTTTATGTAAGTCAGCCAAAATATGTATTAGAAAAAGGTTGAGTGTACTCAAATAAAACCTACATATTCCTTTACTTGACACAGATTTTTGAGGTATTTCCTGCTTTGTTTTAAAAAATGCTGTTGAATTAAATATAGCAAGCAATGGAATTCAAAATTGAATTCAATTTAAGGATAGACACCTTGTTAAATGTATAATTAAGTGTGATTTAATCATATGCCTTTGGCAAAATTTTATAGACATAAAGCTATAAATCAGGAAAAAAATCCTCAGGGACATAATCACTGTAGCCATAGAGAAAATCAATTTGTTCATTCATTATATTAGTAAAGTCCAGCATTCATTCAACAAATGTTTAATAGTGTCAGCTTTGTGCAAAGCAAACTACTGATCATGGTGGATAGTACAAACTTGGTTGAAAAAATGGATTGCCTTCAAGAAATTTATGGTTTATCAATTAAGAGCCAATGGGTTTACCAATCTTACCTAAAGATAGGAGTAAAGTATTTCTTGTCATAGGCCACTATGCCAGGATTTTTTTTTTTCTTAGTGTAGTTGGAAAAGAAGAAGTCTTATAAACATACAATCTTGTTATGGGAGAATTTCGTTATGAAGAGAAGGAAAAGTTTACATAAAATGATTAATAGTTAAGCTTCTCTCAAACTGAAATTTGCTGAAAAGGATTATGGGAAGTAAAAAATTAAGTATGACTTTATTATGATCTGAAAGTAGTATTAAAGCAGGATTTCTTTTATTTTAATATGAGCAATACTGTCTCTTCAAATAACACTTTCTTAAAAGCAGAAGAAATTACTGACTGCTACACGTGGGCTGACAATATAAACATTTTATCAGTGTCCTAAGCTCCCACACAGGAAATAGGGTTATGGGAATATTTTCACAGCTTGCGGTTGGCCTTTCAAGAATTGAGGGTTGAAGGTTGCTACAATCATTTGCTTTTCATATTCTGCTTTTTTCATGAGGTGAATAATGCAAGAGTCTGGAAACTAACGCTGAGGTGGGGGGTTTGCCTAGAGATGTGTTTAGATTAGTTACCAAGCTTCCCAGCTTGTGGTCATTGAAGGTCACTTGGTTGATAGCTAAAATTTCAATTGGAACCTTGTCATATAATCAGGATTTAAAGCCCAGCTGAGACTTTGTCTTTCCTGTGAAAGGGGAGGTTGTTTTATGATTAGCTTCAGAATGTTAAATTAGGTGTTGGCAATTATGAGCCATTTTTGTAGTTTAAATTGCACTATGGAAACACCTGTCCAGAATAGCAAAGGAAAGCATGCTTAAAAAAAAATCTGATCCTATTATGCATGAATAGTCCTGCTTTTATTATCAAACCCTGGAAGCCACACTTAACCACTCCTGAGAAAGAATACTTTTTGTATCTTTTAACAGTGATTCTCAAGAACAAGGACCTTGCTAAAGATATCTTTTGTATATGGCACAGGGAAATGATTTACATAAAGAGCCCATTTCTAAAATAACTGAAATATTTTCCAATTTATTTTCAATAACTTTTTTTCCTTTCAGTAGTCCATATATTCTTAGTAAAAGTCTATTGATGACCCATGAAACCATGTCCTAAAATGGGCAAGGTTTAACAAATTCTTCTGTATAGCTATAACAGGTTATTATGAAGGAGATTCAGTACCTTTGAAAAGAGAATTGAGCAAAAACATGATTGAGAAAATAGAAAAGAAACTCTGAAAAACTTTCAAAATCACTAAAGTTCTTCTCATCAAAATAATATACCAATTTTTATACCATCATAATGGGATAGGGGCTTGGAATAGAGAAAAAGCAGTGATTTATATATCATAATATAGTAAACCACCTTCATACTTTGCAATGTTGCCACATGGAGTCATACTGAAACATTCAAACAAAACTTTTGGACAATATCAAGGCCAGATAATACATAAATATTTCCTACAGGATTGGAAAGTCGGTATTAATACTTTTCTGTAAAAATTCCAGACAGTTGATATTTGCTTGGATCAATACATAAGATAGTCATTCATCTATATATGTGAATTCATATATATATATACATATATGTGTATATGTGTATGTGTGTGTGTGGGGGGGGGTGTGAGTGTGTGTGATATGGACATGTAGATTTCTACCTCTGGCTAAGATAAAGTAACAAGATCTAAATTCACTTTCCCGCTTAAAATAACTGAAGTAATAATAGAAGGAAGAAGAAGAAGAAGAAGAAGAAGAAGAAGAAGAAGAAGAAGAAGAAGTAGGAGGAGGAGGAGGGAAGGAGGAGGAGCAGGGGGAGAAGAATATTCAAAAATATTTGAAACAATGGCTTCTAAGACCCTGGACATCAGGCAACAAAAGAAGTGGTCCTAGAGAGATGAACCCCACAATAGCCCCAGCTTACAGTCTGCAGGATAGGGGAAGGGGCCCAAGAAGATCCTGGCAGAGGGATAGAGCAGAGTCTGGGGAGACCAAGGAAGCCTGAGTTCTCGAGACACAGGACTGGAGAGGATAGAGATGCATTAAGAAAAAAAACCCAGAAGTCTGCAGAGGGTTGCTCTCAAGTAGCATTGAACATAGCATCGATCAGCACAGGCAAACAAGAAAGCTACCTGAAGCTGGGAAAGAATCATGTGAAAAGATTAGAATGGTGTCTGGTGCTCACATAGGGTCTGCAATGGCACATGTTCTCATCAGCCATACTGGGAAACCTCAGAATTCACAGGGAATTGGGTTGAAAACTCAAAAGGATCTATCCTCAGTGGTGAATAATTAGTCCCAGTAAACATTACTCTGATCCCACCTAACAATTCTTAAAAGCAAGATCTGAAAAAGTCAAGCCATTTCCAAGTAACTTAACCATGCCCCAGCACAAAACACAAGAACATTTATAGGAATGCAAAAATAGCCACCATCATATAAGGTAAAATCCACAATGTTTGGCAACCAAAGATGATTAGCACACAAAAAAAGCAGGAAATACAGTCCATACTGAAGTTCAATCAATTGAACTGACCTAGAACTGATACAGATATTAGAATTAACATACAAGGGTATTAAAACAACTATGATTGTATTTCACATTTTCTAAATGTTAAGTGAAGGAATAAAAGATATAAAAAAGACCCAAAGTGAATGTCTAGAGATTTTCTCTAGAAAATTACAACATGTGAGATGAAAAATACACTGGGTGGCTTTTATTGCAGATTAGATGCTGCGGAAGAAAAGACTACTGAACCTGGAGACATAGCAATAGTAACTATTCCAAATGAGACAGAGAGTGAAAAAAAGACTGGGAAGAAATGAACAGAACATCATCAAGTTGTGGCACGGTTTATTAAATTGTGTATTTTAAATATATGCAATTTATTGTATGTCAGTTATACTTCAATAAAGATATTAAAAATGAAATATCAGTATCAATATCACAAATCCTGAGATTTATAAATAACATGTTACATAGCAGCATAGACTGGTATCACCCTCAGAAACACCAATTTAAATTAGCAGTTTTGAGTAATAAATTTATGCACTCAGTACAATTGTTACTATCAAAACTAAAGAATATTTTTCCATACAGAGAACATTTTTAGCATCTTATACTTTTTTAATATCTTAAACTTTTCTGCATATAACAAATCTAATGTTACTGAAATAACATTTGGAATAACCTCTTTTAACCTTTACAGAGTACATTATCCCAATTCACTTTTTCAACATACAATTAATTTTTTTAGAGATAAAACTTTTGAGTTGATTTAATTGCCAAAATAACTACCTAGGAAATGGAAATAACCTTCAATTATGAACTATGATCAAAGAGAGCTTTTCCATTTTTCACATTGTTTCATGAAATGACTTTCATTCAACCCATCACCTTTTAAGTAACTTTGACATAACATTTTATTTTTCATCACTGATAAAATACTTTCATTTGAATACAGTTTAATGAGACAAACCCTTTGGCCAGTTCTAACACAAATGGATTTGTGTTTGGGGAAAAAGTATGACCAGGTGCTAAAATGAAGCTCTCTGGTCTTGATCTTGTTCGAAAGTTTTAAGGTTTATTTGGAGGCTTCAGTCCGACTCCATTTGGTGACATTTCCAGGTGTGAAGGTGATTTCCTAACGCTGGTTTGTAAATCAGTAACAAAGAGACATCTCCTGGCATTGATTCATTGATTATGCATGGTATTTCTTACAGGGTTAGAAAGCCAGATATATCTCATTCTTACCGCATTCTCAGAAAGCCTGGCCTAACTGTTCCCTGAACAGATTAGTTCTGATGGGAGATGAAAGGGGAAAGTGGACTGAGAATGTAGAAGCTGTAAACCAACAATTAAAAGTACCCATCTCTGAGAAATGTTTTTGGAAGACTAAACAGTCTTATTTTACCACCCCTCCTCCATGCTCAGATTTCACCGATTGAAAAACACGCCATCAACTTAATGACAACTTTTACCTTTATATGTCCATATAGATTGTAAAGTGCATCCCAATTTCAGAAACATCTGAGTCTTTGAACCAAGGAACGATGCTAATTTATAATAAATAGTCAGAAATTACAAACTCTTAATATACTTCAAAGATGTATGAAAAAAGCACAACATTAACCACAATTAAACCACAATTGATGGTAAGAAATGGATCTTGATTCAATTCATCCTTGTGGATAACTTTAAAGAAACTTCCAAACATATTATTATTTTCCATCTGAATATTTTTTACTTCCAGCTCTTTCCATACATTTAGAAATGTTAGGGCCATGGTGAAACAGGAGTGAGTTTTTTGGCCAGTAGAGGCGTGCTTACTATTTGTTATATTATATTTTCAACTTACCTTTCAATAATTGTTTACTGAAATTTGCTTCTACCTGGAAGCTGCCTGATCAATTCCCCTTCAAGCATTTAGCTGAGGGCCCATTTGGCTGCAGGGTGAAATCTCAGATTGCAGTATGAAACTGCAGCATGATCTGTTCAGAAAAGTAAAAGAGATAATAAAATTTAAGATGTCTCAAAATTAGAAATCAAGTGTGTAAATGGATACCTCTTTCATTAAATCTGTTTTCAGTCAACCAACAGCTAGCTGATAATTACTCACTGGAACTTAATTTATGCAAAATATCCCATTACACTTTAATCAAAGGTAGAAATACAACAGAGCACCCAATGACCCCAAATCTCAAAAATCGTCAGTGTTCACACATTGAACATGAACATTGGAAGTTATTTCCTTTACTTAGATAAATGATGCCAGTCTCATTGGCTCTGCAGCCAACATCTAGAAAGTAAAAACATTTTGAGACCAGAGCAATAAAATGGGAATAGGGGGCTCCCAGGGGCACTTGAAAAAGGTCGAATCTATAAAGAAGGAGGCTTTGCCTACATCTGCTAAGGTATCTTAGACTTGACTCATTCAGTAGTCAAATGAGGTGACCTAGAGTGCGACATGAGACTGAGGGAAAATCCTGTCTACCCTCCATTCATTTTCAGGGCCAAGTGTGCCTGTTATGCCCTTTTTCTCTGTTCATTAAAAGGTCTGTTCATTTCCTTCTCTTCTGTTTTCTTGCTCGGCTCCCATCAATGCTTCACTTCACACTAATTGCAATCTCTATGAACTTCCTCCAGAGTAGCTGATGCATGTAATTTGGGAGCGAGCTCCTAAATTCTTAATGCTTACACTGATTTTAAGTTTTTTATTGGTTTACTGTAAGAGTTAGAACATACCAGGATTTCAAACATTTTGGAGAATCTCTACTGTCAGTCTTGGGTTTGAAGGACATGCGTTCTAGTAACAATGTGGATTTTTCTTTTCTGTTTTGAAACATTTCTTCTAGGTTAGTGTATACAAGATTCTGTGTTTTGGGGCACATTTATGAGAAGAAGTTTCATAGCTTGCATCAGGCCCTTGGACAATTTTTTTTTTTTTTGCCACCCAAAAGGCTGAAAAACATGGGCCTAGATACTTTATACACTGAACTAACATTTATTAGGACTGTAATATTTGCCATATATTATGCTAAATACTGAGGACCAGAAATGAGTAATAGGTCCTTTCCTGAAGGAGGTAATTGGGTCAGACAGACACAGACCACCACGGTAGGGTGCAGCCAATTCTGTGATGAAAGTAGCTGAGTGTTCTTTACACTAGGAGGAGGAAGAAACTGAGTCTAGGGTAAATTAGGAAAGAGTTCGTCCAAATTGGGACACTGTTCCTGGGTCTTGAAGCCCAAAGAGAAGATGAGCTATTACTGCTCCATCTCCTGGCTCATTGGTGGATTAACTGCACGCAGCTGTTGGAGGTTTAGAGCCAAGTGATCCTCATCTGTCACCAGGACTTTAAGGGAAAGTAGTCTAAACTTTTACTGGTCTTAGAGATTCTGCTGACTGATCTCTCTCAGTGTCTTTCCCACAGCTTAGTATTTCTGAGTTTCCCATGATATGTGCTGCGTGCATTTTGAAATGACTCTGCCTGGGCATTCCTCTCAGGCCTGCTCGTTTTGTCCCAGTGCTTTTGCTCTGCTGCTAATGACCTTCAGAAAGTCTCTGTTCTGTTGGGCACACTGGCCTGCCAGGGACCACCGACACTTCCTCTATTTGGGACTCAGGGGTCCAGGTCCTGGTACATCCCTCACTTGCTAGTGGCACTAGACATGGCCATGTGAGGTCAGGAGAGTTTACTATTTTCCAGAAGATGGTTTGTAATGTAATGATTTCTACAAAACATGCATTTGATGAAATATATATTTCTAAGATATATTTAGTCTTCATCTACAGTTAGTAAAACACTTCAGAGCCATAAAGGTGAAATGGGAGTCTTGTTATTAATGAAGATGACTTTTGGACACCCCCCCCCCACCCGCCACCACCATCACCAAGGGTGTGAGCTATGTGAGCTAGTTGTGAGGAGGGCCAAGCATGTGATTAGAGGGCTGGAACTTTTGGTCTCCCTTCCACTGCCCAGCTCCCATGGAGGAAAGAAGAGCCATAGGATGAATCAGTCAATGACCAATGACTTAGTCAATCATGAATGTTATGAAGCCTCCATAAAAACCCAACAGGACAGGGTTTGGGTCTTTTTTTTCCAGAAAGCTTCTACTCTTGGGGGCCCCAAGCTCCAAAAGACAGAAGTCCCTTTGTTCAGGATCTCACCCTATATATTTCTTCATCTGGCTGTTGATTTGTATTCTCCATCATACCCTTAATAAACTGGTAAATATGTTTCCCTGAGTTCTGGAAACCACTCTATCAAATTAATGGAACCCAAGGAAGAGGTCATTAGAACATCCAATCTGTAGCCAGTTAGAAGCACAGGCAACAGCCTGGGGCTTATGACTGGCATGTGATGCGGGGAGAAGAGGCAGACTTGTAAGGCTGAACATTTAACCTGTGGAATCTGATGCTGTCTCTGAGTACATAGAATTGAGCTGAATTCTTGGACATCCTTTCTAGTGTCCGAGAACTGTGTGGTGTTTTGTGTGTGGGAAATCCCCACTCCCCAACACACACACACACACACACACACACACACACACACCTCCTTTCACACATTGGAACTGAATCCAGGAACCATTTGTTCCCAAAGCTGTTACTTCCCTGTTCCGCTCCCACTTCTGCTGGCAGTGGAAAGGACAAGCTTGGTAATTATTAGCTCCTTTTCTGCTTCTCCATAACCAGGTGTGGTGGAGATTACTGGTGTTCCTCCATGTCTCTGTTGCCAGTTCTATATCTGCATTCACAGCTCTGTGTTCCACCTCTAACTACCTGCACCTGCAGCTTTCTCAGACAATTGTTCTTTGGCTACTGGAGTAGAGCTGGAAGTATCTGGAGTTTATGAGTCCTCACTCCTGCCACCTTCATCCAGCAGGTAGTCAATGACTGGCTGCTCCTGCAAGTAGACAAAACTGCCTCCAGGAAGGGCAATATCTGAGGTGGATTTTACCCACAGGATCAAGCCCAGGCTGGAGCTTCATGTGAAATCATGCCCTTGCTCAGCTTTCTCTGCTCACATATCCTGCTTTTCCTGTGTCCTTTCCAGTTTCTCCTCAATAAACCACTTTCATCCAAATGTTCTCACATCAGAATTTGTATGTGGAAACACAACCTAGGATGCCAGGTCAATCCCATTCCTGGAAGTCACCAGGCCTGAGAATGTAAAACTTTTCTGCAACCCTTAGTTCAAAGATGAGACATCTTATTGCTTACTCCATATGGAAGTTTTCAGGATGTTTGATGATCACTTTTATTTTTTTCAGGAGGGAAAAAAAAAAAGCTGATTCTCTCAGGGTGTGGCCATGCCCCAGGGTACTCACAAAATAATCTCAGAAAAGTCAAGTATTAGTATTTCTCAATATCTGGATTATGCAGTCTTATGCATGGTAATGAAGCTTTTTTCAGAGTTTGAGCTAAGGAGAACGGAAGAAGCTAATACACAAATACAATAGAAGGAAAGCTTACGGTAAGAACTCCAGTATGGCTGGAGAATAGTATACACAGCTGTGAATAGAATATCAGAGACCATATATGGATAAGCTTCACGCTCCACTAAAGAGTTTGGCATTTATCCTGTAGACACTAGAGATATTTAAATGAGGTAATGATATGAGGCAAAAAAAAAAATATTAATGTTTATTTTATTTTGAGAAAGTGAGAAATCAGGTGGGGGTCAGAGAGAGAGGGAGAGAGAATCCCAAGCAGGCTCCACTCTGTCAGCACAGAGACTGACACAAGCTCGAACTCATTGACCATAAGATCACGACCTGAGTCGAAATCGAGAGCTAATGCTTAACTGACTGAGCCACCCAGGTGCCCCCCCACCCATTTTTTAAAGACAAAATTCTAATAAACTGAAGAGAATGAAATGGGGAGAGGCCTGGATATACAGATTATGCCATCAGCTGCATATGGAAATAGTTTGGAATATAAAAGTTGGGATACACATGGGACTCTAAAGAAAACAAATGATGCTCCTTACATACTAAGGAAACCAACCCTATAATGCAATGGGTGGGCTAAAGGAAAGGAAGAAGGACAGTACGTAGATAGAAACCAAGAGACATTAGCACCTAGAATCCATGGGAGAAATGATATCAAGCATCAACTTCTTTTTTATTTATTATTTTAAAAATGTTTAATGTTTGTTTATTTATTTATTTATTTATTTATTTAAAGTTTTTTTAAGTTTATTTATTTATTTTGAGAGAGAGAGAGTGAGAGAGAGAGAACGAGAGCACACGAGCGGGGAAGGAGCAGAGAGAAAGAGAGATAGAATCCCAAGCTGGCTCTACACCATCAGTGCAAAGCTGAATATTGTGCTCAAACTCATGAACTGTGAGATCATGACCTGAGCCAAGATCAAGAGTCCGATGCTTAACCACTGTGCCACCCAGGCTCCCCAATGTTTATTTATTTTAGAGAGAGAGAGAGAAAGAGAGAGAGAGAGAGAGGGAGAGACAAAGTGAATGGGAGAGGGACAGAGAGAGAGGGAGACTCAGAATTCAAAGCGGGCTCCAGGGTCTGAGCTGTCAGTACAGAGCCCTGTGTAGGGCTTGAACCCACAAACCAGGAGATCATGACCTGAGCGGAAGTCGGACAACTAACCGACTGAGCCACCCAGGCACCCCTCAAGCATCAACGTGTATAGAAAAAACCCAGCAATGTGAGAACAAAATGTGATTTGGCCATTGGAATGTCATTTGTGGCTAGAGGGAAAACAATCTCCATAGGGTAATGAGAGAGGATGACAGATTGGAGGCATTAAGATACAATATTCTGAAAGTGAGGGAAACTTGAACACATCAATATACTCTGGAAGAAGGAGTCAAGGGAAAAAAGAAAAGAAATATAGAATGTCTCCAAAAAGATGACCGAGATGCTGGAGTCTGGGGAAGGATACCATGGAGAGAAGGTAAAGGGATTGCCTTGTTTTGAGACAGAAGGGAAGATGGGGAAGGATGGATTTTATGTGAGCTAACAGCCGCTCTTTCGTTTGAAGAGTCAGGCAGAGTCGACTGCTAGGGGTTAGAAAGATGCAAATTGAATGAGTGCTATGAAGAGGGATATATAAATTCTGAACAGCAACAACCAGATATATAAAGGAGCCATAATCAGATACAAGAGAAAGAATTACCTAGTGCTACGGAGGGCCCACTGGATTAGAATAAAGGTGTGATAGTACCCTCCAGCCCCATTGTAGAATTTTAATGTTCACACCAAAGACAACTAACTAGTAAAGACAAAAAAAAATGGTTATAAATAAAAAGAAGGTAGATTCATCTTTGGTTGTATATTGGCTGGGCTGGGTCCTGCCTCGAAAGGGACAAAATAGGAAAGGAATTGAGGGTACTAGTAAAAGTGCATTTCAGTGATTAAACCACAATGTTTAGGTTGAGTTGAAAAGGAAATGATATCAAAAGGAAATTGTCAGAGTCACCCTGAGCCGGGCAAGCATGATGGCCCAAGCAAGGGCAGCGGGGCAGTGAGAGTGCAGACTGAGAAAATGCAGACCACGGGGCACGTCTCATCCCTCCTTTCTGATCCGCTGTCATACCAGGGATCTAATCAGACTTATGTCTGCCTCCTTCTTGAGGAGGCCAGAGATCCCATCTGACAGCCACCCTACAGAAGCTTCCCACTCCGGGTGGCCCTGTGGGAGCACCAGACCAGGGTCGTCTCCTGGGAGGGACATTGGCAAAGTAGCCAAGTTTATTGGTGCTGGGACTCACAGTCGGGGTGGCTGGTTCAGGGGCTGGCATGGAACGGTATTTGGCAGCTTGGTCATTGGTTATGCCCAGAACCCATCTCTTAAGCAGAAGCTCTATTCCTATGCCATTCTGGGCTTTTCCCTGTCTGAAGCCCTGCGAGTCTTCTGTTTGGTGGTCGACTTCCTCATCCTCTTTGCCATGTAAGACTCCATGGGGGTCACCGACCCATTCCTGCTTCAGGCCCATGCCTGCTGTGGGAGTGTGCTAAGTTCTACCATTAAACACAACGTTTCTTTAAAAAAAAGAGAGAGAGAGAAAAAGAAAAGAAAAGAAAAGAAAAAAAAAAGGAAAAAGGAAATTGTCAGATTTGGGAAGCAGAAGGACATTTGAGGGAAGAAGAATAGTATAAAGAAAGCTCCAGAGGCAGGATAAGCCTTCACAAAGTGTAAGTGCAGTGAAAAGAGGCCCCGTGAAGGCAGAGAGTACATGCTGGGGATTGGAGGCGGACAGCTGGTGGGCTTTGAAAGCTCGGTGGAGCTTATAAGCTAACTGCATGCACACGGGGGAGCACATCCAAGATCATCTTTGAAAAAGATGAGAATATGAGGCTTAATGGAAGGTGCAACATAGAAAAGCAGCAAAGATGATACCCATATTCTTGGCCTCTTGCCCTGGAAACCAGAAGGATAATAATATTCCTGACAAAATGGAATAGATAAGCAAGAAAAACAGGTCTAAGTAGACAGGGAGTAGATATGGTCACATATTTAAGTAGAAATTTCCTCTAGACTACTGGAAATACATATTTTAAAATATAAACTGAAATGGTATCAGGGTCAGGCCTAGAGTGTTCTGATTTTAGATCTCAGCAACTGCTGGTATCGTCTCAGCCTGTTATCAGTAAAACAAACTCCCCCATACCATCTAGTTTTTCCCAATAACTTTCAATTCAAAATCTATGAGGTAGTCACCTGGAATGATTAAAAGCTAACATGTAGGGGCGCCTGGGTGGCTCAGTCGGTTAAGCATCCGGTACTTGATTTTGGCTCGGGTTCCCCAAGTTGGGCTCTGCACTGACACCACGGAGCCTGGTTGGGATTCTCTCTCTCCCCCCACCTCTCTCTCTGCCCCTCCCTCGCACATGCATGCACACACACACTCTCTCTCTCAAAATAAGTAAATAAACATTTTTTAAAAAGCTAGCATGTAAACATAAAGAGCACTAAATCACAGATGGAGCTCAATGGCGTTATTCTTGCAAAAGAATTTGATCTCTAAATTGATAAACCCAGCATTACACTTTTGGAGCTGGAGAGCGCTTCACACCCCCCACCCCCGGGGAGGGGGGGTGGAGCAGAGGAAGCGCTTCGCCATACTTAGGAAATTCATCAAGCACTGGCTTAAATCATAGTCCAGCTCTGCCTGGGGGAGTTAGGATGATGCTGTCTATGGACAAGCACATTAGTTCCAACCATTAGCATACATAAAACTCTAGGCAATGAAAATGACTTAAGAAAAATTATATATCCTAAGGGGCGGATGGAGTTAATCCTCCTTTAGAAACCTGAATTTTATTTTTTCCTTTTAAAGCAGGATCATGCTCATCATATTGCAAAATAATTTATTCATCATAAGTACATATGTATTAGTAATTTATAGCTTACAAATATTGTCTCTGGGAATCTTTTCTTATCCATAGCGCTGTGTAAATTGCCTTTATTAGGACAAGTGCATGAGATGTAGCTGCTAATTCTGAGGTTAATGCAAGAAACATGTAGGTTGGCCCCTCGGCCCTACTAAAAATATTTCCTTCTTTCTATCTCAAATTTTATTCTCTTTCCCTACACGAGTATCATCATCTTGGCACAACCAAGTTTTATATTTCATATTAATAAAAGCAGAGAGATTTTTTTTTCCCAGATGAGAATAAGACACTAGCTTAGTACCTTGCTCAAACTTGCTTTATTCCTTCCATTCAAAGTGTGTGTGTAATATCTTGTCCCAAAAGACATGCAGTGATTGTCCAAAATGGTAGGTGCAAAGTAATTTATCAGCTCTTTCCCCAAGTATTTGGAAAAACAATTCTAGCCGCAGTCCAATAAAATCCCTTTTCATCACCAAGAGGGTATCCATCCTGCCAGTGACTGACCAAGCACAGGTGGCATTCACTGGGACTGAGAAATGAAATGCTTTCCCCAGAGTGAACAGCTTCTTACAAAAATATTCAGAGTACAGTGTGTTCCTGGCATGTAGCACCTGTTACCCACTTGTTTAAATGTCTCATGAAGGGGACAGAGAAAAAATAGTTTCTCCCTGTCTCTGGGAACATACATAAATTTAGCATACAATTCTTTTTTGGCCAAGTAAAAGTTTGGATTACCTTAAGAAAGGCCATAGGATATAATTTCTTGAAGATGCTCTTCATGTTACAATTTATTATATAATATGACTGAGAGGAGATGGTGGCAGGAGAAAGAAGGGGGAAAATGAAGATAAAAGAAACGAAAGCAACGTTATAAATCCAGGCATGAAAAACAAAACTCATCAATTTATCCCTACTGCTAATGTTTGCTTTATATCCAAGTGTTTGGTTGTCTGTCTCTGTTTGATTATGAAATATGTGAGATCCAGGCAACTGCTTTTTAAATATTGAAAAACCACTCTCTGTGTATGAAGATGTTATTGACCAGCTTTCTTCAAGAAGTAAGCTGAGTTTATATTACATTTCCTGCATTTTGAGATAAACTCTGTCCAAGAAGGCAATCTGAATGCTTTTCCCCCACGAGACAACCAGTCTTATCCTTGTTAACATCATAAACAAAAATACATCGGTCTAACATTATTTTATTATCATCATTGACATTGCTGAAAATATAGGAAAATTAGAATGATTTTAGAAACGAAGTCATTGCTGTATCGGCTTAACTAGTACCATGTTCTTAAGTAAGCGTTATTTACCACGAAATGCACAAAGAAGCGAGTACCTTCTAAGTATGTGCGCGTGGGTTGCACATGTGTACCTATGTGCGCTCACAGGGACACATACACACACTCCACAGTGTTCAGACAAAGCTGTGGATGCTAATCACCTGATCTCTTCAGCCTTTCATAACAATATTGACGCGAAACGCCTCTCTGCACACTTTAGACGACTGTAACTTTTAGAGCACTGTTTATTAATAGCCACCTTGTGAGTAGGTCTCCAGCCTTCTGAGGCTGCTTTCAGAATTACAAACATACTCATAAGAAGGGAATTCAAGGTCAGCCGTGTGTGGTAAGCAAGTCCTATATTTATAAAGTTTCTAGAAATGGATAACTTATCATTCTTGCTCTCCATGCTCTCTGGGCACAGGACCAGCCGCTATTTTCACAAAATCTCTTTTTTTAACGCAGGGATGAACATCTAACGTGCGTCTGTGGTTCCAGCTCACCCTGAGGGTTTGTGACTTTGGTGATTGGCTAAGGACTAACACTTTGGAATCAGTCCTGCCTTCTCTTCTTGCCAGTATGGCTCACCTCAGGAGCAGGTGCAAAAGGCACAGCAGCATCCAGCCTCAGAAGAACTCATCCTTTTGGCTGCAGCTCTGTTCAGGAAGTCTGAGAATGTGTGGTTAGAGACATATATCCTTGTTGTAAGCGTGTATGTGCGTATTTTCATGTTACAGTTTTTTAAAATGTGTGTTTTGGGGGGGCACCTGGGTGGCTCAGTCGGTTGAGTGTCCTACCTGGGCTCAGGACAGGATCTCACAGTTTGTAGGCTCGAGCCCCGCATCGGGCTCTGTGCTGACAGCTCAGAGCCTGGAGCATCTTCAGATTCTGTGTCTCCCTCTCTCTCTGCCCCTCCCCCACTCACACTCTATCTCTCAAAAATAAGTAAACATTAAAAAAATAAATAAATAAAAGATCTGATTAAAAAAAAATAATAAAATAAAATAAAAATTTAAATGTGTGGGGTTTTTTTTGGCTTTTTATCAAACTTGAGTTAGGGCTTGTCCTTAGTTTTGAACTCCGACCAGCTCTTTCTTAGCAGACCTCTTCAGATACAAAAATTCCTTTTTTTTTTTTTTTTTTGGTAGAAAAATAAGCGATGGGGATTTTGCACAGTGTTGGACATGCAGTTAATGTATGATACGGGCAAACAAAAGATTTATGCACAGAATTATGAACAAATCCAGAAAAAGTCATTAATTAAAATAAAAACTATAGAAATCATAAAATGAACGTAGCCAGCCACATGTGACACTTTCCAGATATAAGTCAAGTAAATAATTGGAATCTCTTTAATTTCATCCAGAAACCTGGTGCTTCCCTGAAAGCTCGCTCAAAATACGTAAATTTGAATTATAACAAATATGTGACAAAGAATGATGCAATAATAATAATAACTCATAAGACACACTACTATATGGTACACAGTAGGCACTGAATACATGTTGGTCACTTTCTCACCCAAATAATTGTAAAATCTATTGTTATAATAGATACCAGTAGTCTGTATGAAGAATAAAAAAAAAAAATCTTTCTGTGTACTACCAGAATTCTCCAGGGGTGAGAGTTGTCTACCTGCCCCATGTAAGCATTCTGTTTGTTTTAGGAGGCACTTACTTACATGGGGAACTTGGCGTTAGTGTAAGATAATGTGATAATGTTAACCAGAAAGATGACTTAATTTTCTCTAAACTGACTCAATACCCACCAGAAATGTTTAGACCTTAGTTTTTTTCTTAACTTTCCTAATGGGACACGTTTGCTTTCAGCAACAAATAGAAATACTCCAATTCACTTTATGATAATTTTCCCAAGCACCAACTAATATTTATTCTGTGTAATTTTTTTTAATATGTATTTATTTTGAGAGAGAGAGAGAGAGAGAGAGAGAGAGCCAGCAGGGGAGGGACAGAGACAGAGGGAGACGCAATCTGAAGAAGCAGGCTCCAGGCTCTGAGCTGTCAGCACAGAGCCCCACACAGGGCTCGAACTCTCTTGAGATAATGACCTGAGCCGAAGTCGGAAGCTCAATCGCCTGAAGTTATAGTGATTCTGCTTAAAAATACATTTTGGGGCTTCTGGGTGGTCCAGTTGATTAAACGTCTGACTCTTGGTTTCGGCTCAGGTTCTGATCTCACAATCCATGGGTTTGAGCCCTCAGTAGGACTCTGCACTGAGCCCGCAGCCTGCTTGGGATTCTCTCTCTCTCTCTCTCTCTCTCTCTCTCTTTCTCTCTGCCTCTGCACCTCCCCCCTCTCATGCTCTGTGTGTCTCTCTCTCATAATAAATAAACATTAAAAATACATTTGACCATTTTATAATAGAATACATCCCTCAAAATTTGATTACCAGATTTGTGATTTCCAATTGGGGAAATCAAGACATTTCCATCCCCTCTCCTCTCAAAATCCAACCCCTTAAAATCCATGAAGACAGAACAAAAACAAATCGATTAAAGCAAACAAATTGAATATCTTTTTAAAACACCAGCAGGTATCTATTACCCCAAGCTATAATGCTTGAAGACTAAAGTTCAGAGAGAATTATATTAGAGGAGTGGAAGGAATAAAATCTTACACATGGATTTACTAATACATTGCACCCTAACAACCCCAGAAAGGCTTGGGAATTGGAATTATCAAGAAGCTATAATTGGAATTTGAAGCTATAAAGGACAGTATTTGAAAAAAAAAAACACTTAGGGAGCAATTAGCCCCAGATCCCTGCTCCCCACTCACTCTGAGTTCAGATAAGAATCCCACTTCTAACACAATTGCAGGCACGGGCACAGGAGACAGCAAGGTACCATATTGGGGGGAAAAGTGGTATTAAGCTAACGTTTGGTTACTCAACTGTGGACCTGAGCCTTTCCTTTTCACCAAATGCCAGAAAGCTGGCAGCCATGTTAATTCCCCTTAGGTAGGTATAAGAGAAAACATGCTGTACTCTACTGCTTCACAGAAAATCCCAGCAGGAATACAGACATTTGGGGTTTTTACAACACAGAAGCTGGCTGGTCAGTCATGGTAAATACAGGAGCTTCAGCAGCACAGAAACACAGCCCACGCCCACAGAATTTCCTATGCAATTCTTAGGGCCTTGATCTTAATTAGAAACAAAACCAAAGAACTGAAAGCTTCTAAAATTAAAATGAGAAAAGAATCAAAACAAATTCAGGGAGCAAAAAAAACACTGTAATTAATATCCTTGGAGAGATAAGAGAAGTATTGAACCCATGGAACAAAACCAAAATGCATAAAAAGGAACATTCATGGAACAAGAAATAGATATTAGAGCATAAAAAGATAACCGCCTGAATAAAAATCCAACAAAAGAGTTGGAAGATCAAAAATACAAAGAGATAACCAATAGGAGGGAAAACATGAAAGGAAAATAATTAAGCAAAGAGGCCCAACATCTGCCTAACAGGAGTTCCGTAGAGAAAACCAGGAAGTTCCCACCTCTGATGGATATAAGTCTCGATTTTAAAAAGATCTACCATCAACTGCCTATATTTGAAAAAGCTATACTTGAAAAAAGGGAGGAATAAAGAGGAGACCCTCCAGAGTCAAAGGAGGGTATACACAAAACAGGAATAAAAATTTCTTTTCTTTCTATAAGCAACATAGAATGCTAGAAAACAGCAGAATGATGAATTTCAAAATTTTAATGTGTATGATTATCTAATGTAGTAGTCTACCTCCAAACACACTACCAACCATATATAATATTAAAAATGAAATAAAGGTTTTAAGAAATGCTGTGTCTCAAAAAAAATTGATCTTTTGTACTCTGTTTTTCCAGAAGCTAATGGTGTATTCCATCTGTAGCCAGGGATAAACCAAGACAATGGGAGACCTAGAATCCAGAAACCAATCCAGAATGGAGAGATCAAAAATGGACAGAAGGAAAAGGGATTCTCAAAAGACGGTAGAGCATTCAAGATGACAGCGGGGCAGAAACTTGCACATTGAACAGAGCCATTCTAGGCTGGACAGAAGACCCCAGGAAAGAAAGATGGAGAAAATTGATAGATTAACAGATTTGACTGCATGGGGATTTGAATGAGGCAATATTTTACATAGTTACTAGAAGGTAGATAATTTCAAGGTAAACTAAGGAAACAAGAAAAAAAAAGCTATTCATTTCCGGGAAAAATTTTAGAGGAAGGCACTATCAATCCAGCATGTGCTTGGCTCAACAATGAATAGTGTTTGCATTTTTCATGATAATAACACTGACTATGGATTTACCAAACTGTGAGTGAGTTGGATAATGTTTAAAGTTAATAATCAAAATCAAGCAATATTGTAGGCTATTTAGAAATAAACATTTAAGTACCAGAAGAGCTGAGATGGCATTTCTTGTCTCCAAAGGAGGACCCCTGTCGTGAATAAGCTAGTGGCTGGGAGAAAGTCCTTTTAGCAATAGTTTACTTTGAAAATATATAATCAAAATAAATTAAATTTTTAAAAGCTTATGGTCCCACTAAAAAACAAACTAATAAATGCAAATTTCTAAACGGGCAGTCAAGAGCCAGACTCTGAGCCCCACCAAAATATAGATACTCTGGGAAATGCTGCTTGAAACAGCCCATCAACTTCTCCTTCATTTATCTGGAATCTGTCATTGTTGTCATGCATTCACCATGTCACTGAAGGCTAGGTAGGGAATGAAATAGAAAACGTCCTTGCCCTCATGCAATTTATATCTTGTCTATAAGAGGTTAGATATAAAATATCAGTTCTAATTCAAAGGGGGAACGGGCCAGAGGGAGAGAGAGTTCCTTGAAGGGGCATAAGGGATTGATAGAACAAATTAATGAACTTGAGTACAAAACACTCTTAAGATCCAAATAATTCCTTCGTGGTGAACACATTTTAAAAATGAGTAATATAGAAATATCCAAATTTTTAGAGGAATGTTGTATATTTAAAAATTACCAAATCAAATCCATGGTAACTGTACTGTGGAAGAAAAGAACCCACTTTCTGAAAAATTGGAAATGAAGTTCAAACACTTTTGGGTCAAACGATGTGGGACAACTTTCCCTAACCTGAACCCTAAGTGTAAATGAATTCTCTTTGGGGAGAAAAAAGATCACAACCAAAAGTACTAATGTGTCAACGTGTTAAGGCAATTATTTTTTAAAGCCTATGCCAAAGTGATATTTAATACCTCATCCTTATTATCTTAACAAAATGAATTGAAATTCACTGTGCACACCCATAAACAAGTGTGCTGTTATCAGAGCACTTCTGTTCCCAAGCTCTCTATCCGCTGAAAGCATCTGAGCTTTAATCAACAGCAGCATCTTACATTACTGTTCATTTGTGTGACACTGTGTGACACAAGACTGTCACTGCAAAACCTTCATTTCACTTTTTATTCATTTATTTAACCGTTATGGACTACTCCAATACATCAGGCACTGTTCACAGGCTGGAGATAGATGGTAACCAGCACAAAACTCACATTCAAAGACGAGGAAGCAAATAATCCACAAATCAATAAGTAAATATCCTCAAAATCTTCAAACAGAGATGAGCTCCATGAATAAAATACAACGCAGAGAACGATGGTGCTGACTTAAATGAAGTGGATCAAGAACATACTCAGAGCAGTGGGTAACCCATAATGTCACTTGGCCTGTTAACATGCCTGGTAAGTTCCATGCCTTGGGCCAGGGCATTTCCTTTTTTTTTTTTTTTTTTTTTTTTTTAAATCACCTAGTAAGCAGTTTGATAAATTATCGTTTTATCCCCATGGTCCAACATAGAAAGCATTTCTTGGCCTGTTCTCTGGACTTTCTCCTCTGAGAATCTGAACTGCTGACTCTCAATTTGCTTTCATCTAGACTTATTTTTTCACATTCTTTACCTAGACAGCAACCTCATGATTTTTGACCCAGCTCACATGTGATTTGATTCTTGCAAAATCCCTTTGGGAACTCAATTCCTTTTGGACCTGGAATTGCATTTCCATATGGCTGTAAAGAACTGCATTCTGAATGGGAGTTTGATAGTTTTCTTACTGCAGAGTGGAGGATGAGAGTTTTTCCCACTGCTTCCCTTTGCTGGTTCAGAACACTCTCAAACTTCCCATGTGGTGTTCAGCCCTTTCTAGCATACAGGGTGATAGGAATTCAAGTCTTATTGGACTTTCATTCCTCAGGGGACTTGAAAGCATTCAAAAATCCATTTTACTAGCAAAATGAATTTTATTTTATTCTTGTGGGTTTTGTAACACTGATGCTAAAAGTAAAGAAATCCTAAAAAAATGAATTTTGCTAGTTAATTTTATGGGTTTATATAATTATTATCAACTAGTAAATAGTTGGTTTCTGAAGTGACAGAAAATGAGACAGCAGTGTAAATAATTTTCTACATAAAAGATGCTAAACGAAAAAGGCAATTCAGAGCTTTATAAGCTACCTACAGAAACAGCCCATCACAAATGCCTGGGCAGTGGCTAAGTACTACTCTTAGGCATGCCGTCTGCTAATGGGCTTCCTAACCCCAAATTCTTCTCTGTGGTTCCACAAGGAACATAGTCATGATCTCATTTATGTCTCCCTGTTGTGTCTTTGCCGCAAAGTATAATCTTTTCCTGTCTGGGGTTCTTCTCAAAATGCAAGCCACTACATGCTTTCTTTTTACAAGTTGGATCCCAGGTCTGAAATGCTCTCTCCTGCTGTGTTGAACATCTGTTCAGAGTCTTCCTACTTATTTTTCTTTCCCCACTTGCTTTCCCACTGTTTATTTCCCACACCAAAATTACTTGATGAAATGGGGTTAGCAACATTAGTTTGCATACTTTCCCTGACCTAGGTCTTTTTTTTACATTTGATAATATCCCATAGCACAGAGAATAATAGCATTCTATGCATATTATGATTCAACAATTTGTTGAAAGAAGAAACAGAAGGATGGATGCCTCCTTTTTGTAACTCCCATAAGTGACATTCAACAGAAGTGACCCTCTACTAAATAAAATGTTTGGATCCCATCACCCTATATACTTGCTGATTAACAGAAGAGGGTTTTAAAGGGACTAGACTGAGTCTGGTCAGCCCTACGAATTGGAAAAGGGGGGACAAAATATGCAGCAAGAGAAGGCATTTTATTTTATTTTTTTAAAGTTTATTTATTTATTTTGACAGAGACAGAGACAGCGGGAGTAGGGAGGGCAGAGAGGAGAGAGAGAGAATCCCAAGCAGGCTCCACACTGCCAATGCAGAGCTTGATGAGGGGGCTCGAACCCACAAACCCGTGAGATCATGACCTGAGCCGAAACCATGAGTCAGACACTTAAACGACTGAGCCACCCAGGTGCCCCGTGAGAAGGCAGTTTAAACAAAGATATGTTGAAAAAGGATAAATCGGACTGACTTTACACCACAATAATATACCAAAAATTGCTTTAGGCCAAGTGATAGAAAGTATAGGAGTGGAAAAGGATAATAGGGGTATTTAAAAAAAACAAAACTAAACAAAGCCATCCAAACATTGCTCAGTATTATGGTAAATCAGTTACACAATCACAGTCCGGGGAAAACCTAGAAATCATTGAAGGTGTTATTAATCAGTGGCAGATAATCCTTTTTACAAAACAAAACTCCTTAAATAGAAAATGCTCACAATCAATATAATCTCATTTGAGATATAAAAAAAAAATTCAAAGCAGCTATACCCTTCATAATATATAAGAGGAAAGGAGGTTTCCAACAGCCCTTTGGCCCACATCCGTATCCCTATCTGCAAAGCAAGATATAGAGAATCTTTCCTCTATTCAAACCTTCTTTTACAAATCATGAACATGAGATGTAGAATTATATTTAATGTAAATATTATCAGGGAAACCAGATCACTTTTTTATTCCTAGCTTTTGCCTAAACATATGTTTTAAGAAATGCTCATCATTTAAAAAAATATTATTGGAATGAATTTCCATACGAAACCTCTGGATCTGATCATGGAGTGCCAACCAGAAATTCCAAAGGCAATCCTGGGCACCCTTTCTTCATTGTTTGACAATGGATACATGGTATTGTGGTTCCACATTCGCTCCAGCAGGAAAAGGCTGCACTTTAACCCCACATTTCCATAGGATGAGTGGATCCCCCCACTGAGCAGATGTTACAACCTTCCATCGCTTTCTAGGTCTCAGGACCTGAGCTGGAACAGCTGGCCATCAACTTGCTATTGGCTGAGTCCAAAAGGTCTAGTCTTCCACCTTAAGGGAAAATTTGCATATATCAAAACCTTACCACAATATAACTAGTCATTCTAAGCCATGGGCTTTGATGAGTTTCCTACAGAAGCAACACACAATATGTCCCCTCAGGCCTGGGATAGGTGTCCCCTGAACCTATTCTAGAGCAACTCCGACACAAAGAGAAGCTGAGTGACAAGAATTGCAGGGTACATGGGACAGTTCCTGGACATTGGGAGGCAGAAGCCAATGGTAAATATTTCCCTTTTTTTCCCCTTTGAGCAGATGATCCTGAAATATGTGTCATAAGGATTCTCAGGCTATTCCACAGTATTGAGCAACTCATCAGCCATAGCAGTGACCAACTGGATTAACATCCTGGGTCACTTTCCCTTCTTCCATATATTTCTCTGCCTGTTCCTTGTTCCTGTCCCCATGGATTCCGACCCCAAATATGCTATCTAAATGTAAATACTTGAAGCTGTGCTTTCAGGGGAACCCAGGCTGAAAGGGCCATTCTCTGCTTACGCTGTGAGAATTAGTGTAGCAGGACATGAGCTACTGTGAGTCTAGCTGCTCTGTGAGGCACCCCAGGCTTCTTTATGGAATGGTAAGAGAATGGAGATGTACACCACCTCTTGTCCATCTTTGGCTTGTAACGTTTCCCAGGTAAACCCATACTGTGTGTGGTCGTATCATTTGCCCTGACCCTCCCCACATCCTTGCCACACGGACAGTTACACAAGAAGTCCAAGTAGTCATTTTTGTGTCTTCCAAAGCTTTTAACTAAAGTCATACAGTTCTCCAGAAAGGTGTACAGAGCAAAACGCACAAGCGTGTGTGTGTGTGAATGTATTTGTAGACTCGTCTCGGGGTTGATTGGTTTGAAAGTGACTTTTAACTTCAACAATTAGTTAGACTGTTAGAGTAAATTGAAATGGCGTGTTCATCATGAAACCCGAGAATGTCCGTAAACCATGGGTTGCTATCTCTTGCATCTTTGGCACACTTAACCATTTATCATTTACTTACCAAATGGGATAATCTATACAGCATGTAGCACAATGTGAAGCCCATGATAAGCCTTCGTTAAGTTTTGGTTTCCTTCCCCTACCACCACAGTAATTTACGTTTCCTTTCGCCAGCTCTGTGAAAAATAACTGAAAAAGTAGAACTTCCTAAATATGACATACATTCAGAAGTTTGCATTACACTTTTGGCAGGTGCTATTAATGTCAGTGAGCTTCTCCAGAAACCTGTATTGATGTCATTTTAATATTTGAAATGGTTCATTGGCAAACATAAACAGCACCGATAGGTTTGATTCTGTGGCCTGTTGTCTGGATAATGGATGTAACACTAGGTCCTAACGATTTATTGTAGTTGTTGTTGTTGTTGTTGTTGTTGTTGTTCTGCTCTAGGTTCTTAAAATTCAGGTAGCACATCAGAAAAAAATGAAGCTTGTAAGGTCCCTGTTATAGATACTATCTTCTTTAAGGACCAGGAATGCCTTGGGCCGAAAACTCGTTCAGTTTTCTTTTTTCTTTTTTATCTTTCCCCCAACTTCTCACTCATCACTCAGAACTATCCCCCTCTGCCAGAATCTGCCAAGAGCTGGAGATGAAGCTTTAAAACTTGATGGTGCATGGATTTATTTTGTCTTCTGCCTTCCCCTGCCTAGAACCTAGAGTTCATTTGCCCACATGTAAATGACCTTTTTACATTGTCATATCCATGTGGACATGTGTGGTATTTTGTTTTTGCTTATAATAAGATTGACTCTCCCTTTTGTTCCTGGAATACACAGGACTATGGAGAAGTCTTCTTGGAATTTCTACTTAGACCATCATTTCAAATCTAAGATAATATCTACTGATTGGCATCCAGCCTTCCTTTCTGATCAACTCTTCTGTTTGGAAAAATATTTCAAGCTTGACTAAAAGTCTTTAGGTGGCTCGTTGGTCCTCCACTCTTACTCATGACTTATTTCCTTCACGTGCAACTCATTCTATTCTAATGACACCAACTCCAGTTCCTCGATGGAAATAATGGGATTGTCATTTAAGATGATGTTATTTAGAATACATTCAGTTCTGAAGCCAAAATATTCACAGTGAGCAGATGGTGACCACGCTTACCGCAATGAGCATTTTGTAATATATACAATTGTCAAATCATCATGTCATACACCTGAAACTAATATATTGCATGGCAACTATACTTCAAGTAGAAACAAAAATATTTGCAGTGAGGTTTGTTTTTGTTCCATAATAATGAACATTATCGTAATACATGGCCAGAATAAGGCCAAAGTATTGTGTGTACTCCCTAAAGCCATATTCTTTAGAAAGTCTTTGGAATACAACAGAATATCACTTTCAATAAATCAGCCTATTCTTTTCAGTGTATATTAATAGTAGCTGTTTGTTATATTTATTTTTATTTTTCTGGTGATATGTTTCACTCTCTGTATTTCCCTATGAATTATGTTATCTAAGAGAAGGAAATACACCTTACCCATTTAAATATTTATAGCTTTGAGTGTATACCACAGCCTTTAAATGAATTATTGATTTGATGAATTTGGTCTTAGTGACACAACTTGGAATGTTAATACAGAATGGAACAATTTCCCAAACCGAATATTTAAAAGATCATGTACATCCCGCAAGTTAGATATAATCAACAACTTCATTAATTTGAGGATTTCTGTACCTATTAATCAGTCGTCCATGTATAAAATAACATCGTGTACAAAAAGTACAGATTCTTCTATCTCAATGAGTATCTCTCAAAATGTGTCCTAGGAATAGAATCGTATAGGGGGGATCGTTAAAAATCGGTGCAGATTACTTGGCTCCATTCCAAACCTTGTGATCAGAATCCCTAGGGCTGGAAGTCAGAAATTTCCATTTTTAATAAGCTCCCTGGTTGGTTCTTCAAGATACAAAAGTATGAGAACCACTTATCTAAACGCTTACATAAAATAAGTTTAAAACTCTACTTGGCGGTAGCAAGCTGTCACCTTGTTTTCCACACTGAATCTGTTACACTGAGGTACTCTACAACATGAGAATCAGCACTTTTTTTTGCAGAGTAAGACTCCCCCTATTTGCTAAAGTAAATAATAGCAAAATTAAGAATGAGCTATAAATTGTACTAAATGCTGATAACTTGAAATCTCCATAATGGAATAAATTACTGACGATTGCATTTTAAATGGACATTAAGAGTGTTCCAAATTACCAAGTGTTTTGCCATTTTGATAAATTGGTTTTAATTTTTTATCAGACTATATTTAAGTACCCTCCTGTAACACGCTCCAGACAGTTCCATTAGGCATCCTCAATTGAATTTATTTTCTTTAACATATAAATTGTATAAACCAAAGATAGTTTGGAGAGCCTGATACCCCCTACTCCATTGCACCACTAGGAATAGTGTCCCCTAGGTTTGGCGTTATGTTCATACTGTGAACCCTAGGAAAAAATACTAAAATGCAACAGAAGGATAGGTTACAGTATCATTATTCTTTGATTTAATTTTGCAAACAGTCCTCTTGAATACAGAGAAAAACTAAAACCTGCACCTGGTAAAAAATGAAACAATTTGATAAAGGATGAAAAGAGGTTTCTTCTACTGGATGCAAAAGAAAGGGGCAGAGAACATATAATAAAGGCAGTCACGTCCTGACAGTCTAAGAGAGCGTAATTGACTCCTTGGCACCATGAGACAGACTCTGCCTGTATGTGGTTCACTGCCAGTAAAGGACAAGCCTGGAACCTCTGGCCAAGAAGAATTACAGGCATTTGCTGTTACTTTAAAATATTCATGTTCCAGCTAGCTACAACACCACACATTTGCAATTGACAGCTATGGAAAAAAGAAAAAAACAAAACAAAACAAACTTTTTTCCTCCCTTTCCTGGCAAAAGAACCCTGTGTAATTAACTCTTTCATTTAACAAAACTGATAGTCCCCTTACAAATATGGATTTTATCTTGATATCAACATATTACATGAGTTGTTTTGTTTTTTTACTCACCTTTGGAGATTGAATTTACCCACTTAAATCTGATTGACACACATTAGTGCATTTTGATTAAAAACTGAACTCTGATGTTTCAGAGATGAAAACCATGGAACTGGCAGAAGGAACAGCCTATCCAGGCTCACTCCCTGCTAGGTTGGAAATAAAAAATGCACAGAAACCAGTGGTCAGAACTTTGAAGGCTCAAGAGACTCGAAACCCAAGCCTGCTGACAGATCCTAAAAACAAAGGATATGATCCGGATGCAAAATAAAGATGACAATATAGAATTTATACACATCTAAGCAAAAACCAGGCTTAGATATGTTCTTCTTTCATTTTTCTTCCTATGGAAAGGAATTTCCTTCCGCTTTTCAATAAAAACTGAAATAGCTTTCATTTCACAAGAGCCAGATGTAATTAATGCACCTCTAAGACTCAGCATTAAGGAAGAAAAGGAAAAAATTGGGGCTCCTGGGTGGCTCAGTCGGTTAAGTGTCTGACTTCAGCTCAGGTCACGATCTCGCAGTCTGTGAGTTCGAGCCCCGCGTCGGGCTCTGGACTGACGGCTCAGAGCCTGGATGGAGCCTGCTTCCGATTCTGTGTCTCCCTCTCTCTCTCTCTGCCCCTCCCCCGTTCATGCTCTCTCTCTGTCTCAAAAATCAATAAACGTTGAAAAAAAAAAAGGAAAGGAAAAAGTTATGTAATGGGAGTTTTTGGTTAGGTTACTAGTTCATCACTATTGATACCAGGTGCTTTGGGGATCAAGACTCAAGGAACAAAAAAATCTCTGTTTGCTTCATGAACTCTGCATTTGAAGAGTGGGCCTGTAATTGGCAACATTGTCTCTGGAGTGGGCATATAAGGATGATATTCCACTATTTTCTAATAAGGCTCTCCATCTCAGTCTCTGAATTCATTCCCTTTATCTTCAGCTTCAGGTTAATCACTTGGGCTCTTTCATCTGCAGGCCCCTACAAACAAAACAGGTATTTCTTATGGATGCCTTTGTCACGACACCATACTTAACGATATGTTCTATTGTTAAAAATACTAGGCATAAACATTCAGGAAATGTTGGTTTTGTTTTTTTTAACTTACGTGGTTATTACTTCCTTTCAATGAACTGCACATGATTTAAAGTCAAAATGTTATCGGTCACTTAGAGTAGACAACAATAATAACAATTGACTTAGAAAAAAGTAATAATTGACTTAGCATTTTGGTAGAACTCGAAAGTTTTCAAGGTTTCATGGAGATTACCTCCTTTGATGTTCCTAAAAGCCACTTATAATATATGTAACACCAACATGATCTCCATTTAAAGAGGAAATCAGATATTCTAGTGGATTATACAATAACTATTATAATGGACTATACATTAGCTATACATTCTAGTGGACTATCTAATAACTATATACCTTAATTTATTTGTGCAAAATGAAAGGGAAATTTACACTTTAAAAATTGTTATCTGGGGGACCCCTGGGTGACTCAGTCGTTTAAGTGTCCAACCTCGACTCAGGTCATGATCTCGCGGTTCAGGACCTGGAGCCCTGCGTCGGGCTTTGTGCTGACGGCTCGGAGCCTGGAGCCTGCTTCGGATTCTGTGTCTCCCTCTCTGCCCTTCCCCCGCTCATGCTGTGTCTCTCTCACTCTCAAAAATGAATAAATGTTAAATTTTTTTTAAAAAAAATTGTTATCTGGGAGTACCTGGATGGCTCAGTCGGTTAAGTGGCCGACTTCATCGCAGGTCATGATCTCACGGTTTGTGAGTTCAAGCCACGCATCAGGGTTCTTGTGGTGACGGAGCCTGCTCCAGATTCTGTCTCCCTCTGTCTCTGCCCCTCCCGTGCTCACACTCTGTCTCTTTCTCTAAAAACTAAATAAACATTAAAAAATTTTGTTTAATTGGTATCTGAATTTACCTGTATTTTAACGAAACGTGATACTCTCCACTCCTCACAAAAACTTTGTGATTTTTTTTTTAAGAGAAGAGGTCTCGACCTCAAACAAGACAAAGTTTCGGGTAATGGTTAGCCTATGCTTTCTCCTATGGAAGATCACAAACACTGGGAAACAAGGGCATATATTCTAAGGGGAAGGGGAGGGGTAATAAGTTCTATGAAATTTGTATTTTATTTTTTCCAAGTTTTATTTAAATTCTAGTTAGTTAACATACAGTGTACTATTGGCTTCAGGTGCACAATTTAGTGGTTCAACACTTACATATGACGCCCAGTCCTCATCACAGCAAGTGCACTCCTTAACGCCCATCACCTGTTTAATCCATTCCCCCTCTGGTAACCATCAGTTTGTTCTCTACAGTTAAGAGTCTGTTTCTTGGTTTACCTCTCTTTTTACCCCCATGTTCATTTGTTTTGTTTCTTAACTTCCACATATGAGTGAAATAATATGGTGTTTGTCTTTCTCTGACAGACTTATTTCACTTAGCATAATGCACTCTAGTTCTATCCATGTCGTTGCAAATGGCAAGATTTCATTCTTTTTGATGGATGAGTAATACTCCACCGTGTATATATACCTATCCATTCATCAGTCGATGGACATTTGGGCTCTTTCCACTTTGGAAAAGAGTATGGGTTTTCCTCAAAAAGTCAAAAATAGAACTACCCTACGACCTAGCAATTCCAGCCCTAGGTATTCACCCAAAGGATACAAAAGTACTGACGTGAAGGGATGCATATACCCTGATGTTTACAACAGCATTATCAACGATAGTCAAATTATGAAGTTTTTAATTCCAGATTTTCATTTCACTGGCTATCTCTCACAATCATTTTGCAGGTTATAAACACATAACCTTCCTCGTTTGAAGGAAGAATTTACAATTTAAAGCTTCTGTTTTTGTCAGCTCCTCTGCCATAACAAAGTACCCTAAACTTGGCTTAAACAACAGAAAGTAATTTTCTCGCCATTCTGGAGGCTACATGTCCAAGATTAAGGTGCAGACCTATTGAATTCCTAGTAAGAGTTCTCTTTACTTGCCAATGACCATGTTCTCCCTATTTCCCCATGGCCTTCTCTCAGTGCATCTACACAGAGAAGGAGTTCTCTGGTGTTTCTTCTTATAAGGACAGTAATCCTATGAGATGAGGGCCCCACCTTTATGACCACACTTAGCTTTATTATTTTCTTAGTGGCCCCATCTCCAAATACAGCCACGCTGGGGGTAGGAACTTCAATATATGAATTTGGTGGAGGACACAACCATTCAGTCCCTAAAAGCTTCTTTCGTAGAATGTGACTTTAGGTTTTGAAGTAATTGTTTTTCAAAATGAGGACTTAAAACAATTTTTATGTTGTTCCAAAATAAAACAATTTTTTCCTCTAATAAGTTTTTGTATATTATTTAAATGTGATAAAAAAGGGGTTATTTTATTGATGTTTTCATGGTATGAACTATAGCATAGTGGCTAAGAGTATAGATACTTAGAGTCTGCCTATCTGATTTTAAACCCTAGCTCCATCAGTTCCCATGTGTTGTGGGCAACTTACCTAATTATCTTAGTTTTCTCATCTATAAAATAAAAATAATAGAAATAATCTGTATTAAGGTAATTGTAATAATTAAATGAAATAATACTTAAAAAGGATGTAGCAAAGTGCCTTGGCATATTCTAAAGCACATAATACACATTATTAATAATATTTTTATCAAAATGATCCTAACATTTGCCCTAAAAGCATAGCAACAGGTTTGTAGCACACAAGCATGGTCACCTCAATTAGCCAAAATTTCATTTTTACTTTCCCTAACTAATGTGTTCACTCTCCATTGATTCTCCATTAGAAATTCTTCATCAATCCCATTTATAGGCTTGTTCTCTTAAATAATGACTGCTTTTGGTAGATGAAGTTGTTTCTTATCTACGTAACTATATTATGCCCCTAAATATTCTTGTTTTGATATCTGGCTTTTCAAATATATCTACATCAAGATGATTGGACATACTCCCAAGAATTTATGGAATGACTTGAAATTTTCCCAATCTATGACTAAGTAGCAAAAATAGGCTAAAACATATGAAAACCCCCTGAGTTTGGCATCATGTGAGTAACATTACTATTTGGGGGTCTTAGTGCAACACTGTAGACATTCAGTAAGAATATTCAAACACTAGCTACTTTAAAAGATTACTAAGCACATTCTTCCAATTAAGCGTTGAGAATGATTTTGTATAGTAGCCATACTTTAGTCTAAATATTTTAATCAGGGCTTTGTTTAGTGTGTGGATATTAAGAATATTCTTTAGCATATCACATTCTTAGCAAATCAAAGGCATCTGTCATACAATTATTTGACGTTTGAGTCGCCTTTCTCTAAGCATGGAAATACCTATCTACTACCTATCTACTCACTTATCTTAGAGTTTCCTTCTGTCTCCTATCTCTATTCTAAGAAGACAAGTGGATTAGATCTGACAGAATAGCTTTGAGGTAGTTGTATAAAAGAGTCCAGTGGGTTTATGTGGTCCATATGCTAATGTTTATCCAGTGTTGAATTTTATCTTCTCTCTAGGATACTGTTATTACCTAGGAGATAGAAAGATGCGTGATTCTCCTTTATGCACTACATACCTAACATTCATGGTCATTTTTTTTTTCCTAACACTGTCTCCAATTTTCATGCCAAAATCTCATAGGAAATGCTGTCAAATAATTTATCCTCTGACAAAGCTTTCCATATGTGTTTCGTTCTTTGCAGTCTGGCATGCAAGTGTACAATGAGGTATGTACCCCAAGTCTCTATCAGGTGAAAGAATGTGACCTGGAGACTATAAAGCATGGAGACATATCTTAGGCATGTCTAGTTATTATGCATGGATTCACATGGTTAAAATAAGAAGAACTTCTTTATTTATCTAATATTTGAATTTTCTTCAATTTGGTGGAAATTACCCCTTAGGCTCTCTGCAACCGTAATAGACCAAGGGCGTCCATCATAAATTTCTCTTGAATTTCTCTTCATGAATCTCCTCTCTGCTGTCCTCTTCTATTGGCCCTTCTCTCGCTTGTTAAGAATTCCCCAATCTTTTTAGAATTCTGCTTTGTAGACACTGCTGAATGCCGGAGACCTGAGTTCCAGTTTCCTCTATATCCTTTATTAGCATATGAGCCTAGGTAAATTATTCAATATCATCAGAGCTTGGTGGTCTCATCCATGAAAGGAGACTACTTTATTTGCCTAAAAATAGCACCAAATAATTATTGGTCTCTCTTTGATCTAACATATTTCAGTTATCTGTTCCCCACATAGCGATTCTCTATCTTCAGGCATCTTTGCTCTAGTGGATTTATGTCTCTATTTGCATCATCTGCTTCTCCAAATTATCTAGTGATCTCATCTCTGACAAAATTGCATTGAAAACCTATATACCAAGATTAAGTATTCAAAGACATATGAGAAATCATTTCTTCCCCCAGAGGACCATGAATTCTACTTAAAGGTAAACTATAAATAGTTTTAAAAAGATAAATATCAGTACTAAGTGGCATGTGTTTTGTCCCAGTTAGTGACAGAGCATTTTATGCCTTAAGACTTCAGAGGGCTGGGCTGATATTAGAAAGCTTCCAGAGGAGGTGCGATATGAGCTAGGCATATGCGATATGGAATGACCTAGAGAAATGGACAAACTATAAGTGCATGTCTGACTTCTGGGAGAACAGTCACAACAGAGTTCAGAAGCAGAAAGGTAGTTCTTTGCTAGTTTGACTAGAGTGTCATGTAAGAAAAGTGATACAGATACAGACTTAACGGTTTAGAACTGGGCTGTCCATTATAGTATCTCCTGGCTCCATTTGGCTATATAAATTTAAATGTTAAATAATTAAAATGAAATAAAACTTAAAATTTACTTCTTCAATCATGTTAGCCACATTTAAATTACTCAATAGCTACATGTGACTAGTGGCTACCCTATTGGATAATGCAGATAAAGAACATTTGCATCACCCCAGAAAGTTCCGTTGGACAGTGCCATAGTAGACTTTTAAAACACCTGAACTTTTATTTGTGCACAGACAACTTTTCTTCCCATTGAGGGAGAATAACTATCTCTTTATATCTGTAAGACTAAGGAATTTTCAAATTGCTTTAAAGACCCTAAACCTATATTTGTAAAATTTCCTTTTGGGATGCCTGTCTTATACATATCCTATCTTTGGAAATCTCTTTCTCCTTGTTCTCCAAAAGAGTAGGTCAAGGGTGTTCTCGCTTTAGAGGATCTTTTGCATTCCTTCTATTTTTGGGGGGGAATAGAAATGGATACCTGGACCCTGGCCAATCAGACTAACTCTCCTAGGTATTTTGCATGGGGACACTTAGACATGTGACAGTTGTTGGGGCTCTGCATGTGGGATTTTGCAACCTAAAGCTAGTCTACCACTTTCCAATTTATACAGAAATAAAAAGGAGGGGAGTAAATAATAGCACTTCTTAACCTGACGCCAGGTATCTGGATTCAGGAATAGAATTCAGGGTGCTCATGAACTTGGAAGGGAAAAAAATTACATTGATATTCACAACCTCTAACTATATTATAAATTTAGACAAAACTATAGCAGAATTAGCATTACCTATGATTTTATTTCCAGTAGAAATTACAGAGATTTTTAGATTAGAATCCTCAAAAAAGTTATACCTATTTTGGAATTATGGTACTTACTGACATACTGCCAGATCTTCTAATTGACTGTATTTTAAAGAAGCACAGATATTAATAAATTGCAAAAAATTAAATTAAGAAATCAAATCATATTCAATATCAATATTTTGTAATTGTGTTCTAATATATTTGGTTTCCTTTTTTTTCCCTTTTTTTTCTTTTACTTTTTAATCTTTATTTATTTTGAGAGAGCTAGAGAGCAAGCAGGGGAGGGGCAGAGAGAAGGAGACAGAGAATCCCCAGCAGGCTATGCACTGCCAGCACAGAGCCTGATGTGGGGCTAGAACTCATGAACCCTGAGATCATGACCTGAGCCCAAATCAAGAGTTGGAGGCTCAACCAACTGAACCACCCAGGCACCCCATATATTTGGTTTCCGTTCTTTCTTTCACATTTTTTTTAATGTTTATGTAGTTTTGAAGGAGAGAGAGACAGAGCGTGAATAGGGGAAGGACAGAGAGAGAGGGAGACACAGAATCCGAAGCAGGCTCCAGGCTCTGAGCTGTCAGCACAGAGCCCCAGGTGGGGCTCGAACCCATGAGCCATGTGATCATGACCTGAGGTGAAGGCGGACACTTAACCGACTGAGCCACCCAGGCATCCCTATTTGGTTTCCTTTCTAATCCTACATAAGGTTTTTTTTATAAATTGAAAACATTTTCTGAGAAGGCTCCCCTAGGTGTCCTCAAAGGGCCAAGGGCATCCATAGCACAAAAAAGGCTAGTAACCCTTGGTTCACATAGAGAAGAAAGATGAGATAGACATAAAGAGGCAGAGATGAAAGATTGTACCTCAGAGGAAAAAAGCTTCTGGTGAATTTCTACTTTCCATTTTCAATATGGTCCTCATTTTGCTGTAGCTAGGCTGAATCCATCTTTGAGATGCCTTTATACCACCAGTGTCAGTAACGTCATAATTAGCCCAGTCCTTTCATTGTTGTTCAGTGAACATGTTTATCAAGCAAAAGAAATGAATTCATTCAGATAAAGCCAGGTACAGATTCGACTTCCACGCCATTACAGTTCTGCCAGACTAAGTAGTAAATCATCACTTCTTAAGTAACCCCAACTCTTTTTAGACCAGTTCTTTGGGCTATAAAAACAACCCCCAAGAGAAAAATAAACGCAATGGAGTAGGCGGAAGGCCAATATCTATTATGTTTGCTGAAATGCAGAGCTACTCCGAGCTTCCCTGTTTTGTTTGGTTTGTTTGGTTTGTTGTTGTTTTTTTTTTTTTTTTTTTTGTATCACCCAAGCCCATAGAACTTGATTGACTTTTATAGACTCCCTTCTTTGTTACATATGCATCATTATCCTCTGTCTTCTAATACTATGACTGTTGAGTTTTCTCTTTAGACTAGTACAGAATCTTACCTCCCTTTTTAAGAACAAAAATTGTTTGTGATGTTTTTCTATTCAGTCATAAATATTCTCCTAAATTTCTGTTTTTCATCTAACACAGCCGAGTCATCGGTTGCTCAACACCTATGCTACAATCCAAAAGGCATTTGACTTTACAATGAGTCAGAGTTGACTACCTACACCTCCAGACAAAAATCATCTTTGGAAAATTAGGAGAGAAGAAAGACAAGAGGGTAGAGGCAATTCACTTTTTCATTTTGACACATTTAAATACTGAATTCCACTTTCCTGTATTAGCGCCTACTTCCCAGTAATGTGTGTGCTGGTCTAAATTAATCTGTCACATACCTTCTGTTTGAGCTGGCACAGCAAGGTAAGCCTTGAACTGCCTGTACCTCCCATAAGCACTTCTGCTCTTTTTTCTCTTTTTCCAGAAAACTGAAAACACTACCAGGGTCTCTCCTTATTCAAGATTCAGCTTAATTTCTACTGAGCCTGGAGAAGAGGAATTTGATCCCTGATCAAAGAGGCAAAGTGGAGATGCACACTGATCATACCAGCGGCAGTAGAATTTGGGCTCGCGAGCTTCCCTTTTAAACAAGAAAATCTGTCTCGTTCATACCATGGTGTTAATACATTTAACTTGTTAAGGTCAAGACTCTAAAAACATTGTCTTGGTGTTGAAAAGATCAGGAAGATTTTGTGGGAGGGAGGGATATGGAGAAGGAAGATGGAAAAGACAGAGGAGGGAAGGACTCTCAGCAACAGAGCAAAGGCACTGACTATCTGGGGGTGAGAGATAAGGCACAAGATAAGATTGAGAAGGGAATGTGGATAGGCAAACTTTGTTTAGTTTGCAAGTTTACCAAGAGCTTTACCTGGCAGAGCGCGTATACTGTTGCAAAAGAAGTAGGTTACTAATTTGGAATATTGCCATGTGATGAGATAGTACTGTTCTTCCTCTGAAAGAAGGAAGGGAAGCAGCATGAATCCAGAATCCAAGTCTGAGTTAATCACCACTAAATCCACAGCAAGGGGCATAGGTCTTGACATGTTATGGGTGCTCTGATGCTGACTAAATGAGAACCACATGTCAGTTTTACCTTTCTCCTCTTGTTACTTTGACCCTAGAACACAGTATAATGAGGGAGATGGTCTGTGTTGTAGGTCATCACCAAAGCTGTGGTCGTTCGCCCAAATCTAGCCTGCCATCTGTTTTTGTAAATAAAGTTTTATTGAAACACAGCTGTGCTCATTTGTTTACATATTGTCTGTGGCGGCTTTCACACTACAACTTGCACACCGAGTAGTTGCAACAGAGACCGCCTGGCCAGCAGAGGTGAAAACATTTACTGAAAAAACATTTGCTGAATCCTTAAGGGACTGGGAGTTTTCTTTGAGGTTAAGATAATTTGGGAATCAGAAGAGCTTTGGAATGCTTCAGGACAGTGTTTAGAACAGAATGAGGGCTCTGGTTCTCACTGGGGGGGTCGAAAATGGAGACCAAGGAGGGAGACCTTCTGTGCATGCGGAGAGGTGGCTGGAGACACAGTAACTGAGATGGAAGGTTGTCAAAGTTCCCTCCCTTTGCTCTTACTAAAATAAAAAACAAAAAACAAAAAACAAAACAAAAAAAAAAAACAAAAAACCTCTGGTTGACCTGTTCTCCACAAACTCTAGGTATCCATACTCTAAGGATTAAGAGAAAATACTACTAAGTTCCTTGAAAGAAAGAACCCTAGCTAGTGACAGGTTCAGGCAACTGCTTTCTAATTAAATTAACCTGCCCTAAAAGAGAAGTGGATTTGATTTGAGTCCCTGCTGTATCTTATATTGCAACACATAGACTTTATTATCAAGGGACTCTGATAAGAAAGTAGAAAAATGAAATTTTTAGCCTTCAGTTTCCCAAATCCAGAGAGTGAGTGACAGATCCAGAAAGAAATCTTAGCAACTCCTTACCATGCTCTCCTCTTTTCTCCCTTCCTCCTAGCTGCCAAAAATACCAAGGATGGCTATGTTTAAAAGTCGTGCTAATTTCAGTCATTTATGTGCACTGCTTGTCTGTTATGCCTTTATTATCATGTAGCACACTTACAATTAGTAATACTATTAAAGATGTATCCATTAAATTGCCAATGATTTTATTTTCCATTTCTGTGGAAAAGCTCAGCAATATGCAGAGTTGTAAATGCATCGCAGTAAAGTAGTAAGTCAAAGACCTCTATTAAAGTCATGATTATTTCGTTTAATCATGTGTGATCCTCGTAAATTAACTTTAGTTCTACTTTCTTCAACTCTAAAATGAGGGTCATAATATCTTACCAAATTCACAGGGTTGCTGCAGTTATTAGAGGAGATGATATAAGAGGTGACAAATATGAGGTTAGTGATATTTTGTTCTTAGAAACTGGGGGGTGGGGGGAGGCGTTCCTCCTAAATATATATATGTGTGTATATATATATGTGTATATATATATATATATACATATACATATACATATATATATACATATACACATATATATATATATATATTTCTTGTGAATTGGTAGAATCTAGTTGGAAATATTCTCTTGCCTTCTTCTCCCTCCCACCTACCATCACTCCTTCCTTTCACCTTCTGCTGAAACCACTCCCAGAGTGGAGAAGGGCTATGTGGTGGAGACACTCCAATCCCTCTCTACCAAACTCCAATCACCACTTCAGGAAAAGATTTAAAAACAATTGAATACGATGAAAGATTATATTTTACAAATGACTGTCGGCCAATTCTTAGACAATTAATCAACGTCAACGTGTATATGCTGATCTAGAGGGAAATGGCTCTAGGAGGGGAGATGAACAGTTGACTTTGAAATGAGAACATCCATAAAATAAGGTTGCTTAAAAATCTTAAGGATATATTTTATTTATTCCAGCACCAGTTTTTAGCTTTCAGGTGTTGTTGTTGTTTTAACGTAAGAACTACAATGATACTGAAAAACACTTTTATAAAAATCGGACTTTTATAAGTAACTTCTAATAATAAAACTCCAAGTCATTCCATTTCATGTATTAATTAACTTTAAGTTTTTGAGAGGAGACTTTTAAAACTTGGTATCTTAAGAGTTATTCAAGTTTTAAATTCAAACTAGTAAAAATTTTTCTGCATATTTCTGGAAGTAGTCAACCCTGTTAACTTCCACTTAAAGCCCAATTATTCAAGAACGTTATAGATGACTATGGGTCTTTGGGGAAAAATCAGCAAGACTTTAAGTGCCCATTAGCTAAAGCTAAATGATAGTGAAACACCTAGAAAAGTGCATGCGGTATCTATCCATGTGAACACTAAATTAATTCAGCATACTCGCTCAGCTAAGATAAAATATTAACAAAACATTTCCTATGGCATGAAAAAAAGATTGAAAGTTGAAATATAAAAGCGGTTAGGCTATACCACTTGCCAAAGAAAAGTACGTTTAAGAACATTTACTGAATGTTAATGAAATACCAAAGATTACTTAAAATGTTTATGTTATTGAGAAGTGTCCGTTCTATAACAGGATAGGCAACTATCATGTAAGTCTTTTTTTTTTTAATGTTTTTTATTTATTTTTGAGAGACAGAGTCGGGGTGGGGGCGGGCAGAGAGGGAGGGAGACGCAGAATCTGAAGCAGGATCCAGGCTCCGAGCTGTCAGCTCAGAGCCCAATGCAGGGCTCCAACTCACAAACCGTGAGATCATGGCCTGGGCCGAAGTTGGATGCCTAACTGACTGAGCCCCCCAAGGGCCCCTCATATTACAGAAGTCTTTAATTGTAGTGTTCTTAATGAGCTTCATTTTAACATGAAGAAGAGCAGATAATTAAATTCCAATAACACTAAAAATATATATTCATCACGTTTCAAGATCAAGAACTGGGTTTAAGGTTTGTTTTTGAAGGAGATGGAGACAGAGTGTGAGTGGGGAAGAGGCAGAGAGAGAGGGAGACACAGAGTCTGAAGCAGGCTCCAGGCTCCGAGCTGTCAGCACAGAGCCCGTCACGGGGCTCGAACTCACAAACTGTGAGATCATAACCTGAGCCGAAGTCGGACGCTCAATCGACTGAGCCACCCAGAAGCCCCATCAAGAACTATTCTTAACGCTCCAAACACATTTGACAAAACATGTAAGATTTTTTCTCCCCTTCAGGATTCATACAATCTGGTTGGGAGGGGGTAAATACATATATATATGAGAGAGCAGGAAAAATCGTACCCTATAAAGGTGTAAAAATAACTGCTAGCATTTGTATTAGGTCCTCACTACAAACCAAGCACTGAACCAAGTTCATGGAATCCTCTTATTCATCCTTCATAGGAATCGATGAGGGAAGTTCATCCCTTCCCTTGCATTGAGGGAAGTGCAATCCTTCCCATTTTACAGATAAGCAAACTGATGATTACAGAGATCACACATCCACCCCACATCCCCCACCTCGCTGGGAACCACAGAGCCAAGATTCACGTCCAAGTCTATCGATATCACTCTTTCCGCATTTTACAAATTCAGAGGCGTGGTTAAGACTGTGGGCTGGGTGCCAGGTTTTGCATTGTAATTTTTCCCATTCCTTGCTTGGTGACCTGCAGAGAACGTTTTAACCTCTAATGTTAGTAATAGGTTCGGATGGTCAGAGGTGAGTAGGAGAGTACAAGCATGGCCCCAGGAGTGGAGACAGGAGGAATGCATGTCCCAGGGATTTTGGCTGGAGTGAAGACTAGATACTTCAGCGCCATGGGAACTAAGTCTGGAATTAGGGAGAAAGCGGAGCATGCTGGGTCTTAAAAGGAAAGGCATGGGATTCTCATTTCATGCTGTTAGCAACTGGGAAGCATTCGAGGTTGAAAATAAGAGCTTGAGCTAATATGTTCTGTATTACTTTTCTATGATCAGGCCTGAACAAAAGTATGACCCTCAAACGTCCTGGGTCCGTGTCTCAAGAGATTTATTTTAAATGCATCCACACAATGCAAGGTAAATATTTCTGTGTTTATTGTATATTTCTATACATTATTAGTTCAAGGCGGGTGTTAAAGATCTAGTGAATGAAGTAGTTCACATTTCAAAAACAATAAAAAAAACATTTTCACACACTGTACCTGCTCCCTTGACCCCTAGTAAATGACGGGAGGAAAATACCCAGTGATGTAAATTGTCAGTATAATCTTATTGAACTACTTGTTATATTCTAAAGTATGTGTTATTTTCCAAGCTAGTTAATTTGATTAATAGTCAGTAGACATAAGAAGATAATCTTTGGCAGGCACCTCAGTATCCCAAGAAATGTATTTTCCATGCTATCCCATATATAGCAGTTAAGTAAATACATTTTTACCTCTCCCACGAGACCAGCCTTTGAAAAGGAACTCAATGTATTTAGGTTGTGAGAAAATAAACTGTCTATATTCTCATGGTTTTTACATCATTCATCCCTCAGATGTCTTCTCTATTTTTCAGCCATTGTAAAATGCTGATTGTCTAAATTCTATAATGCAACCTGAAATAGGGAATCAAACCTCTAAGCTCCATCTCAGATTTGAAGAAAACATGAATCCTACTACAATTTGGTCTTTTAAGAAATTGTTTTTTTTAATGTTTATTTATTTTTGAAAGAGAGAGCATGAGTGAGAGAAGGGCAGAGACAGGAGGGGCAGAGGATCTGAAGCAGGCTCCATGCTGACAGCACAGAGCCTGATGTGGGGCTTGAACTCACAAACTCTGAGATCATGACCTGAGCCAAAGTTGGGCCGCTCAACTGACTGAGCCACCCAGGTGCCCCCAGTTTGGTCTTTTTAATCATGCAAAGTATTACATGCCATTTGCTAAAGTCATTTCTGAAAAAAGAAATGATCTTGTTTTAAGGTGTTTGCATTGTTTTCCTTGTATTTTATACCACATCAGTACAGTTTAATAACTGCAATATCCTCAAAACACTAAGTTGAGGAAAATATTACACCTATTACAGATTGCTGCACCAGAACTGAAGACATTTTATGATTTCCACTCTAGGCAACAATACAATGGCCAGAATTTCACCTCTCCTCCTTTTTTGCTCTATCCTCTTGCTTCTGAAATCCTAGTAAAAATTTTCAGGGTAAAAAACCCTAATGATAAGTTAAGAGAAAGTTTCTCACATCATGCTTCTATTTGGTTTTATGGCAGCAGGAGTAGGAGGGAAGAGTAGAGAAACAAATTTAAGATAAATTCAAAATAAACTTGAGAAAGCTTTTTTTCTAGTAAAACAAAGCTTTTAATCTGTTCTTATACGTTTGGGAATTTAAGTGGTAAAGTATCAGTAGTAGCATTTTTAAAATTTATTTTACCGCAGGATCCTCCTTTCACAGACCACCTGGTGGAACCAGGGTTCCAGGGAATGCACTTTGACAAGTGCTGACGTAGAGCCATAGAGGACACACCCATTTTCTCTCAGGGATATAGAGGAGGCCGACTTGAGGGAGAACTGGTTTCCTGAACTGATATTCTTTCTTAATGTGACCCATGGTAACCCAAGGAACAACCTCCTATCAAAGAACAGCATCTTCCCTTTCCGGTTTTTCAAAACAAATGTCAAGACCACAGTACAACTAGGGCCTTGCTCCAACAGACCTCTTCAGTAAGCTTTGTTCTGAACGATTTCAGAAACGGAACCCCCGCCATCTGCTGAGATGCCAGTCATTGCTTGAAGAAGGGACAGAGCAGTTAATCCAGTTAATAAGGGGAAGGTTCCTCCCGGCATTGACCCAGAACCTGTCTCCTTGGTGATTCTGTGGGCCTTTCAGCTGAGCAAAGGCCACTGAACTCCCCTACTGGATCCTCTGTCAGCATTTTACTTGGGATTCAGTTCCAGAAGAAGAGAAGGAGCCAAGACGTCTTACAAAGTGTTTCTTAACAGGGAAGAAAAATTGACATCTCAGGTGCTTAGTTAGGAATGAAAAAGGCTGTGAGTCATACCTTCTTCCACGTTGCTACATTTTGCTAACTAGGTTGCTTCACCCATTTAGCTTTAATTTCCCAAACATTAAAATGAAAAAAAAAAAATAAAAGTAAAGAAACAACCACCATTCTTCATCTCCTGCTGTGAGGATTTAATGAGGTAATAATATTTGTTACAATTTAAGCTTCTCGTTGCTATAAGTTTATATCTTGAGGCAAATCACTTAACCTCTCTGGGCCTCACTTTCCTGCAAAATGGTAACAGTAACACTTTTCCAAGCTGCTTTTTAAGGCTATAGTGAGGAGCTAAGGAAGTGAATGTCCTTGAAAATTTATATATTCGTGGACATCTTTGAGGAATTTTTAAAAAATCAGAACACATTAAAAAAAAAAAAAAGCAAAAGAAAATCCTCCTTTACAGCATTTAGGGTAATAATCTGAGTCCTTTTGGCTGACCTCCCATAGAGTTTGGCTGCATATCACTGTCAAAGGAAAAATAAAGTTTATACGGAATTTTTAAAATTTAAGTATATACGCATATATCAAAACAATTGTTTTCTGGAAGTTTTCGTTTCTTGATTCTCTTTGTTTTCTGTTTATTTATGGAAAGATGCAACAGTGAAGGCCAGGATCACTGCACCTTCAGACGTAGGTCACTGTGTTCCACAGGTCGTGGAAGCTGACGGGAACACACATCTCTCGGGCTGAAATGTTCTCGGCTATCCCTGATTCAGGTTCCTCCATTCCTGCCCAGAGCTGCTTAATGTTCTTTTTTGGTGTCACTACTCCTTCTGATACTCTGCTGGTGGTGTGTGTGTGTGTGTGTGTGTGTGTGTGTGTGTGTCACAGACTGGATCACCACAAGCCTGCATTCGTCTCCCGTTTCCCTGAGATGTGACTTGCATTGTACTTGTGGCTCTGGGAAAGGTTTGCCTCAAGACAATATTCCAACATTAGCCCGCTGAACCAAAGACCCTGCACAGACTTGGAGGAGGCAGAGGGTGGTGGATGGCAGAAGGGATGACTTCACCGGGCATGAGTGTCAATTGAAGGGACATGCACTCACTTCCTATGGCTGCAGTAACAAATTACCACAACCTTGGTGGCTTATCACAACATACTTTTATTATCTTATAGTGCTGGAGGTAAGAAGTCTGTAAAGGGTCTTACGGGCTAACATCAAGATGTTGGTAGAACTGCATTCCCTCTGGAGATTCTAGGGGAGGCTTTTTCAGCTTCTGAAATCTGCCCACACTTCTTGGATCGTAGCCGTGTCACAATTCTGTTTCTGTCAGCAGGTCTCTGACCCTCCTACCTCCCTCTTTCCTTTATAAGGCCACTTGTGATTACGTTGGGCTTAACTGGAGAACCCAGGATAATCTCTCCATCTGAAGATCCTCAATTTAAATCACATCAGCCATATCCCTCTTGCCATGCAAAGGTAACATATTCACAAGTTCAAAGGATTACGATGTGGACATCTTGGGGGAGGGGGAGTGCATTACTCGGATGCAAAAAAGAGCTAAAAGTGGGAAAAGAGAACTCAAGACACCTCAGGACCCAACCAACCACAGAAGAGATAGCAGAACTGATACCCTCTGAATGAGTTTTTCCTCCCGGGGGCCCGACTGCCCCCCTTCCCGGGCTCTGCCTAGCTTTGTACTCTGTGATCTCATCCTCTTTTTCCCACTGAACGGAAATTGTTCTGAAGTTCATCTCAAAGATAATGAGCTAATCTAGGCTAATGTGCTCTTCAGGCAGAGCAGCATTATCACCAAGACTTTCTATAGAAGAAGATGCTCCACTTTTATTGACCTCACCACTTAGTAAGTTGACTGTTGAGGATTTGTGGCCAGACAGAAAGGGAAGGAGACCCCACTGGGAAGATGTTTTGCTGAGAAATCCTCTCAAGTCACTGCAGGCAAGGAGTTGCCTTAATAGGCTTCCTCTTATGGAGGCCTGGCTCTGGAGACAAAATTGTTCTTCCTACTGAGCAGAAAGATACTCCCAGGCTTTTTCTGACTACGACTTCCTCATATGTTCATGAGGAAAATCATTCCCATTGGTGTCAGCTAGTGACTTAAGGATCCCCAAAAACTTCAGCCACAACACTTGACTCAGAACATAGAAACTGAGTTCTTGGCAATTTCTCATACACACTAAATGATCCAGATATGGAAAATTATCTATAATTCCCTGTAAACTTGGTTCTTTCACATGGCTTCTGGCAATGCTGTTCCCTCTAAATGCAATGGTTTTTCACCTGACTTTTGCTTTTTTAATCCATAGTCATCATGGTCACAGGGAAAGTTGCCTTGACTTCCTTGTTCTGGAAGCTTGGATTAGATCCAATGCTTATTTGTATACTGGCACACATCACATTATTATTTGCATGTAAGACTTCTGCTGAATGGTAAAGTCCCAAAGACAAGTCATGTGCTTCAGCTATCTGGAGATCCTCATCGGTGCTCCATAATGGCTTGATGAACAGGTAGATAAAGGAGCCCTCCCAGAACTGGCGGTGAGTTGCAGCTGTAGAAAGACAGAGACATGGGGCAACCCACAAAATAGCACTGGGAATCTGTGAAGAGCACCAAAGAGAGTAAGGAAAATTCCAAAAGTGACCAGAGAGGCACAGATCTGGGAATTAGGTTCCCAGTGCTTTTGCTTTGAAATATTTTAATGAGATACTACATGTACTATCCTACATGTGCTTGCTATCTTCCCCATTCAAGCTCCCACCAAATGCCTGGCATACAGTAAGACTTAATATGTGTTTAGTGATTGGTTTCCTATTTCTGGCTCAACATGACCCAGGAGGTAAAGACTAAGTCAAGAATTATATAAAATAAAGCTAAAAATTGCATTATTCTAAGGCCATATAATCAACATGATAATAGATAATGAGCATTTTTTGGTTTCCTACAGTGAGGAGTCCTTCGTTGTAGCTGGCTAGCATCAATAACAAAAGTATAAAATAGATGAAATCTGCCCTCAAGCTTTGCACTGTTTACAGAGGAAACAGGAAAAATAGATACAGTAAAAATGATGCAACAATATATAATAGAAGTTATTCTGACCTTGAGGATACTGGGAAATATGCCCAATTGGCCTCCTGGAGTCTAGATCAGACCATGGCAAACCTGGGTCATGGGAAGAAGAGATTGCATAGATTCCTTCCCGAAATTCCTTCAGGTTTCCTTCATTGGGTAACACTCATGAAATACAGCTCATGTAGTTGTTCCAAGAATGGATCCACCCTCCCTATTAGAGGGTGGCCCAAAGAAATCAAAGCCAGGAATTCTGTTCAATGGATGTAACAAGGCAGCATATAACTCCTGATGTTGTTCATGGCTGTCTTGCAACTATGGAGAAACCTAAAGATGAAGCCAACACAGAAGGAGCAGAACCAAGAAAATCACAAAGAAATGGAACAAGAAATCCAGGTGCACTATGTCTGAAGTCTTCTCTACTCAGGGCTTTTTAAAATCCTTTTATCCAGTTCGAGCTGGGTTTCTGTTGCTTGCTACAAGTTTAGGAAAGGGAATCTATATCCATCCTTATATGTCCTCTAGTTGATCTAGTATACAGAAATGTGTGGGGAGCCTTTTGAAGCCACCCTGCCACAGAAAATATTAAAAGTATTAAATGTCCATAAGAAAAAAATACAACACGTGGAAGAGACAGTAACATTGGTGTAGAATACCAGATATGAATATTGCTGAAATGCAAGAGACGCTATAACAAAGTCAGGTGAAATATACGGGGCAAAAACACTCTTCTATAAGAATCGTCTGATTCTTCGTCTGAGGGTTGAAAGTGATCTCTGTCTGGTTGTTCCTAAAGAACTCAAAATGCAATCACATACTTACGGGAGAGGACAGGAGCATTTAAGGGTCAGTGAAGGTTGAATTGTTTCTCTGTATCCTTCAATCAGTGATCATCACTGACAGGATAGTTGTAGAATTTTTACTAAAGAATACTTTTCATTGAAAACAAAGATGATTCACTAGATAAATATAAAAAAAGAAACAACAGGTGGTGAATACAACTCAAGACATTAAATTTCCATGAGTCACTGAAGCCAGATGGCATGCATTTGAGAATTCTAAAAAAATTTAAGATCAAAGCATTTTGGATACTAACAATATGGGCAATTTATCATATAAAACAACTATCAGACTTAGGGAGATTGCCAACTGTATTATATGACACTATTAGGAGAGCACAAATTGTTCATTCAATTCAATTAAATGCAATGAAACTTAACAGGTTTATTGGCCACCACCAAGTGCAAAGCACTGTTCTAGGCCCTGGGCACTCAAAGGAGTTTAAAACAAGGTCATGTCTGCTTTAACCCCACAACTGAGAAGACAGCACATTGTCAGTAACAGTCAACAATGCAGAATGTCAAACATACGTAATGATTTTATAAGAACAGTATTTAAAGAATTCTCATATAAAGTCTCTTTCCATTTGAAAGGTGAATTAGACATCAGATGAAGATAACTGGTACCATTTCCAGGTAGGTTAAAAAAAGATCTTGGTGCTTTAAGATTTGTAGAAAGATGGAGGAATGGACCCTAAATTTCCTCCCAGAACAACGTTATTGGTACTTCCATGGGAGACAAGGCCTCTGTGATGGTCAAGAGATTGGAGAAGCAGAAGGCTGCTAGCTCCAGAGCCACTCTGCTACCTCTTCCACAACCTCTGCCAGCACACCGAATGTCCCCACACTGCCTTTCAACACCGTCAGGCTAAAGACTGGACGTTGACAACTCTACTATAGCTGCCCCAGAAGTAACAAACACCCAAGGTCATGGTTGCCAGTGGAAACAGCTGGTATCCACCTCAGGATGTCCACTTCCACCTTCCAAAACTCAGGGGTGTACGTTTGATGAATATCTGCAAGGAAGTCTGGGAAAGGTAGATTTTTAGCACTATTGCATCGTAGCACAGTATGGGATATAGGACAGCTAGACACGTTGAAAAGGGCTGGAATGGAGGCTGATTGAACTAATCCGTATTCTACCACAAAAGACCAGATTCTTGGCCTCCCTGCTTACAACCTGGTATTTCTCTATGTACTTCCACTTACGAACTCACCCCCAGGCAATGCCTTTCCTTGACTCTCCTGTTTATTATCTTCAGCATTGGCCCAAATGACCGAGACAGAGAAGTCTTGGAGTTGGCCTCAGCTGCTCCCTCATTCACTGGACTATCAGTCGTGTGGTCAATAAATGCTGTTAGTTCTCTTTCAAATGCCACCGTCTTCGTCCAAGCCCTGTTCACCTTTTCAACAGAGTATTATTAAGTTTCTTCACCAATAATCAGGCAGGTTGTTCCCTTTAAAGAAATCTTCCATGTGAGCTAACTTTCAGAATTGTCTTTCTTTTAAAAATATATATATTTTTTAGTTTATTTATTTACTAAGAAAGAAAGAGAGAGAGAGAAGGCGGGACAGAGGTGGAAGGGGGAGAGAGAAGAGCAAACAAGTAGCGCAGAGCCTGATGCGGGGCTCAAACTCACGAACTCTGAGATCATGACCGGAGCCGAAACTAACACTCCGACACTCAACTGACTGAGTCACCCAGGCGCCCCCAGAATTATCTTTCTAAGATCAAACTTTCATCATGTCCCTCCTTTGTGTAAAACTCTCCCAAAGCTCCCAATTTCTTGCACAGTGAGATTTAAGCTTCTTGGCAGGGCGATCAGATTCCTCCCAAGTAGACACTTGGCCCACGTCTTCGACCTCTCTATTTCCAGTTCTATAGGCTTTTTACCCTGTCTGGTAATTCTATACTTCTTACTACTCCCCAAGTACACTGGACCCATCCATGACTCTGCTCCCCCAAATATATTGTGGTTTTTTTTTGCATCCTGGATTGTCTTTTTCCACAGTTAATGGGTATAAATGCTACTTCTGCAAAACTTTCCCAAGCAGAGTTCATTTTCTCTCCTCTTCACCGTTATCACATATTTCTCACGCTGCTACTTGAGTGTGTTTCATTATATATACATTTCTCTCATGCTGCATACCCTCCACTAAACCGAGAGCACCTTTAAGGCCAGGGAAGGATCTCAACTAGATTTCCATATCATTCTCCATCCCAGACCTGCTTCAGGTGCTGATACATCAGAACATTTATGTATTGAATGACCAGATGACAAAAATATAAAGGCAGTTATAAAGAACTTTTAAAATAAAAGAAAACTCAAAGACTTAAAAATATAACAACCCTATTGTGATAAAATAGTATTCATCTTCTCTTATCTGACTCCAAGAGAAAAATATAAAGATGTTAAGGGAATAGGTGTAGTGCTCTTTTTAAGATTTGCTCAGTCTCTAAAAGATGTAAACTTGGCAGCCTGACTTGAAAGAGTCAAAACGAGTACACGGGAGTTTCTGACAGGCAGCACTGGCTCTTGACCCAGAATGAGCCAGCAAAATTCCAGAAGCCTATATACAGTTTTTCTTGGACTGTGGATATGTTTATATTATGGTAGCTGGATGGCTCCAGGGAAAGTTATGGACTTTCATGCAAAACGCAAAAGAAAGATATCTGCTCAAATGCAGAAAGAACTTATGTCAACAACTAAGCTCATTTTGTAACAATGAAAATAATGATGAGGCAATCACAACTTGTAAATACAACCAGGAGGGCTCGTAGACCTACATCTGTCCCCCAAAGGAGAAGCAACAATGGGGGTGCCTGGGGGGCTCAGTTGGTTGAGCATCAGACTTCAGCTCAGGTCATGATTTCATAGTTTGAGAGTTGGAGCCCGGCATCGGGCTCACTCCTCTCGGTGCAGAGTCCGCTTCGGATGCTCTGTCCCACCCCCCCCACTTCCCCTGCCCCGTCTGCCCTTCCCTACTCATGCTCTCTCTCTCACAAAAATAAACAAACATTAAAAAATATTTTTTAAAAACCCAACAAAGTTTGATTATTATTCTTATAAGCATTAGTTTTATTTTTTTAATTAAAAAAATGTTTATTTTTGACAGAGAGACACAGAGAAAGAGAGAGAGAGAGAGAGAGAGAGAGAGAGACCATGAGTGGGGGAGGGGCAGACAGAGGGAGACAGGATTCAAGATGGGCTCTGCGCTGAGAGAGGAGTGCCCGATGTGGGGCTCAAATTCAGGAACCATGAGATCATGGTCTGAAATCATGGTCTGAAATCGGTGGCTTAACGGACGGAGCCACCCAGGTTCCCCTTGTAAGCATTAGTTTTAAAGCATAGTTTCTTAAAGTGTATGCTAAAGAACACTAGCTAGGGAGTTTGTGGTTGAGAGTACAGGAAATGAACATACTATATTGTCTTCTGGGAACATCGCAAAGACGCTTGGCATAGGAAGCCTCTGAGAAGTCTGGTAAGTGTCCTTTAGATCTAATGTTTCTCAAACATATTTAGTTACTCTTGTTTTCATTTAACAACTTACCAGCATCCAGCAGAGAGCCACCACTTGATATGATGCAGGGAATGGAGAGGACAATGACATGAAGTTAAAGTGGACAGTCCTGTGATGAAAACTATTTGTTTGGAGAGGAGTAGCCCCCTGACTGCAGAGACACAGGAGGAATAAGACGAACTCTAGCGTGCTTAAAATAAGGATGCCCCCCTGCAGTGGCTCCCAGGAAGACATGCCCACATCTTAATCCCTGGGTCCTGTGAATATTAATATTACCATATATGGCAAAAGATGCGATTAAGTTAAGAATCTCAGAGGCAGAGCTCAGCCTGGGTTACAAATATAATCTCATGTATCTTTGTAAGACAGACACACAGGGGAGAATGTGTTGTGAAGACAGAAGCAGAGTTGGGAATACCAAGGCAAGCACCAGAAGCCGAAAGAGGAATGGATTCCTCCCTGGAGTCCCTGGAAGGACCGTGCCCTGTTGATACAATACTTTGATTTCAGACTTCCGGCCTCCCGAAGTGTGAGACAATAAATTTCTGTTGTTTTAAGCCACCAAGTGTGTGGTAATTTGTTACAGCAGCCACTGAAAACTAATACACCCCAGTTAAGCACTTCTATGACTGAGGCACTAAGCAATGTTCCGCCAACCTCCACAATGTTCCCGAAGGTAAGAGATGAGCCTGCCACTTTTGCCTCTGGCATCCCAATTTTGTTTAATAACCTGCTATAGTCCTTCTTGAGCCTATTTATATATAATAGCCAATATAATACCTTGAGGCAATGAGTTTCATAAATTTACTACCCACTGTGAATAGCATCTTGGTGTATGGACTTTTTTATGGCACAGCGCATTTTCATGATGAATCCATTTGTCCCTTTTTTCAACTTTTGCTTAATGCTTCTATCATTAGCTTAAATAAATGTGGAAGACAATTGAACTCCACTAAATAGGACAAAGGTCGGAGAGGAGAGCTTGGAACGGTTAGACCATATTCATGAGACACATAAAAGGCAGTTCCTTCTGAACTTGAAGGCTTCTGTGCAAAGTGCCGTGGCTGTTTGGAGGGCCGATGTTCGATGTTCGTGCTGGCGGTGCTATCAGAAGAGGGCCTTGAGGCAAATATTCATCTTGGAAACATTTCCACAGGAGATGGCCCAGAGACAAAATCATGCAGAGACACAGAAATTAAGCTCAGCACAGAAATCCACCTCTGCTGAGCTATAGGACACATTTCCTTTTGGTCTTTAAGAGGAAAATAACCATATCATTAGACCAGCATTGCATAAACCCCGATAAGGTTGGTGGAACAGTCTTAAGGATTAAACCCATAAACACGTCTTCCTGCTTTTTTAGACCCTTGCATTCCACCTGCCACCAAAAGAGTCTAATTTGTAAAAAGGAACAAATAAATTTACTATAAAGAATTGGAACTTGGAATTTATGTATTTAAGTGTCAAATAGATATTATAAAGCAGAACATATAAAACTTTGATTACTCAGCATTAGTTCAATGTAAAATTCAAAGACATTTAGTCCAAATTTTCTTATGCATGAGAATCACCACTTAGCAAGTTAAAGTGTAGGTTCCTGGGCTTACCACCCCCACGCCCCACCCCCCATTTTTCTTGATTCGGCAGCTGAAGGGAAAACATGAGTGATGTACAGAGTGCCATGTGTTGAGAAATGTTGTTTTAGAATGGGTGTGTGTGTGTGTGTGGGTGTGTGTGGGTGTTAAATTTAATAGTGTAGTGGTCAGCCCCCTCCTCTTTCTATACATGCTACTATTTGCCTTGGGGGTAAGACAAAAGGGCAGAAGAATATATATATTCTTAGAAAGAGAAAAAATTCAAACACCTGGTACCAACACACAGCTATGACAAAAATTAAATACATAAATCTGTTCAAACTATCATCTTAATCATCTTGAAAACAATTGCATTAGACACTCAAATGACACCTCTTTTATAAATCGTTATAGTGTTGCAAGAGATTTATAGGCTCAGAAAGAATAAAAGTAATGGCTAACATTTAGTGAGGACTTTCTGCATGCCAACACTGTTCCAAGTTCTCCGTGCCCTGTAACATTTTTAATTCTCGTAGGAATGCAGAAAAAGAGGTGCCATGTTTTCTCCTCTCTTATAGATGAAGAAACAGAGGCCAGAGTTTTGATGGTGCCCCCAGGGTCACATTACTTCTGAGCAGTAGAATAGCTGTCTCAATTCAAGCAGAATATAAGCATCCTTTAAACATTTGCTTTCCCTGGTTTAATTTATTGAATTTCAAACCTTTGTATATCATTTTGTCATTGAAGGAATTCTACACCGCTATTTCAGTTTTCTTTATTATTTTTAGCCACATTTGATTCCCTCTCTTGTGACCTCCCAAGTTTGCATTACTACATAGTACTGTGTTGAGACTCCAGAATACAAGGGGACAATTGTCACATTTCCTACAATCAAGCCTGCCAGGAACTTGAATGTCAAAGACACCTTCATCCCATGTGAGGTGGATGGTCAGGATGCATTCTGGAATGCTACAACTCCATCTTTTCTGGGGTCTTTTAACATACAGCACTAAGAAATCTCTTACAGTTAAAACAGCATGGGTCCCAAACTACAAGGTTATAAATATCTTTAAGACCACCCATCCCTTTCATTAGCAAGAAGGGATAATATCTCTATGACAGATTAAAAACACACCCACATTGAACTTCCCTTCACAGAATTACTGGTCCAACCCTTGGATTTTTTTCTGACTTCCCTCTCACTTTTCAACTCACATTACTTCCTTTCTGAAGCCTTTTTTTTTCACACTGACCTAGTGCAGAGGAGTGATCTTATTTTAATGGGAATAAAAATAGTGTCCCTCTCCAAAGCAAAGCTGGTAAGTGTTGATAAATGATGTCTTTCCCTCCCTTCTCTCCCTGTTTTATTTCTTAATGTATATTTCCATTTCATCCCCTCCATTTTCACTCTCTCAAAGCCTCTCTCACATTTTGTTTTATATCACACCTTTAATACAGATTCCATAAGCATCATGTCACTAAACAATAGTCACCTAACTTTTGGAATAGGGACTCCACACGCTCAGAAGCCATCTAGCACTTGCCAGAATAAGGGTACATAGTACTTCTTGATGGTACCAGGTTTACACTAAGCAAAAACATCAAGGAATCCAAGGTCTCCAATGGCCAGATGGATCCCTTTCTGCTTGAAGGATCATCCTGGTGGGAATACAAACAATTGAGATGATAATGACCCCGTCCTCACAGCCTTTACAATTTAATCAGGAGAGAGAATCATGCAGAAAGTACAGTTACAAAGGCAACCAGATGTCAGAGGATAAAGTCCAACCTCCTCAGACTTTACACAAGCCCTTTGGGATATAAACCTCTGTGCCTCTGAAGCCTCCTCTGTGACTAACCCTGACCCAAGTTCCTGTGTTCTCAAGGGCATCAAGACCCTTCCTGCTTCTACACTTTGTATCTGTATCTCCTTCACTTGGAGAGCCACCCGCTCCCTCACTGGCCTGACAAGCTCCTTCTTCTCATTTCAGATTCAGATCTGTCACCTTCTTTGGTGAGTCTTCCTTATTTACCTAGGTAATGCAACACATTTCACCATTTATCTCTTTGCCCATGGGGGCAGGCTGGAACTCCATTCTTACTGTCTCCAGCATTTAGTCTGGCCCCTACTAGGTGTTTAATGAGGGTTAGGTATTAAAGTAGCCAGAAGCACAACAGAGTAATTAAGTGTTTATGTTCTGCTTTTAGATAAATCTGAGTTCACATTCAACCCTATACTTATTACTTAGGTGACCTTATGGAATTTCCTGAAACTTCAGTTTTCTCCTCTATAAAAGAAATAATATCTGTATCAGAAAGCTGTTACTATGACAAAAAGTGACATGTGAAGGAATGCGGTGAGACTTGGAAAATGGAAGTTAATATTGTCATTATTTTTAAAGAATAGCTTAAATCTAATATAGTTAAATTTCACATACCTATGAATAAAGTAAAATTTCATATATTTGTATTGAGGATGTAATGAATAGGAAGAGGATGGGTCACATGTAAATAAACCAAGTCAGAGTTTCTGGAGGAAGGGGATTTTAAACTTTAATGGTGTCATGCAAACGGAGGTCATGGAATGAAGGGGAAAAATTACTGGAGGTAAAATTAATGATACCAGGAGTAGGTAAGTAACATTGAAACATATTGAAGGAGAGTATGTTGAGAAATAATAATAATGCTGAGAAATAATGGTGAGAAAATGACCAAGGTGGAACATCGTCCCCAGTGAAAGGTCTTGAGTCAGGAAATGTAGTGAGTTTTGACGATTTCAAACACAGTTACGTATAGGTTCTATTGAATCAGGAAGAAATTTGAAGGCAGAGAGAACAAATAAAAGACCATAGTATCCGGGAACCCCATGTGGATGCCAAAGGGTTGTCCCTAACAAATGCTAAATGAGTTCACGTTGGCGATTTTGGGTGGAGGGTTTTTCACACTTGCTGACGAAAAGCCACTTATTGACTGAAGTTGAAGCAACCAGAAAAACAGTTTTATTTGAGAATGCCTCCAAGTGAGTTAATGGCCAATCCCAAGGGGAGGAGAGTAAGCACTTTTCAAGCATTTGCTGATCAAGACTTTTGCATATCTGAACTCCTGCACATCAAAGAGGACTGCCCGCTGGGTTTGCTTACCCCTTTAACTAAGTCCTTGAATTTAAGGACAGAAGTTCCTATAAATGGAGAATTTCCAATAGTCAGAAATTACATTCAGACCAGTATAGCAGTTCTTCCTGTTAGAAAATGGCACAGCTGGTGTTATTAATCAAGCAAAAATACTGCCCACCTAGAACCCAGTGACCTTCACCGGGTGGTTGCAAAATTGGCAGGTTTCAGATTTCAAATGAGAACTGCCTCCTAGCTATCCTGAAAGACTGGGATCCAAAGGTCAGAAGTTCCTTTACCAAGAGGTCAGGTCACTAGGGTCGGGATGTCCAGGGCTGTGTCCCAAAGGTCAGAATGCTCTGCCAACAAGACTTCAACCAGAGTGTGGAACTGGAAGAAACCCATGCGTGAGGGTGTAGCAAGAGAAAGATCAATAGGCTGATTTGCCAAGGTTAAAGAAATATGGGCCATGGAATCTGGCAAACCTAAATGTGTTGGGAAACATGCCTTTAAGTTTAAGCTGGGTTCATAAGAATTTGACTTATTTCAGAGCAATAAATGTGTGCTGGTCTTATCTAAAGACCAAGGTGTCAATTTTATTGCTTGTTGCACACAGTCATGACCACTGGTGCCATTTTCTCTGTGTTGTGCTTCGAAATGATTATATTTGTTAGAAGCTGATGACATTAAGACTCGGGGTGCCGACAATTTCCTAGCGTTGTGTGCCATATATTTACAGAGATCAAAATGAGGCATTAACGACCTTACGGTATTACCTTTAAATATGTATAAAGTACATTTTAAGCAGTTTATGCCTGAGTTTTTAGTTGTGTTTACCTTTCTTTCCAAGTTATTTTGAAGGGAAAAAAATAAAGTATCAATAAAGTATCTTAATTTTAGGTCTTTTTTATTTCACTTCATATTTTATTGTGAAAGCTGTAGCACCAATAGATTGGATAAAGACGATAATTTGGAATCACTCATTAAAATAGCCAAACGAAAATTTACAAGAAAAAAATACCACATGTATACCACATTTTTCACTTAAGACACACGAGTCCAAGAAAGCTGTTATTATGAAAACCTTGTATTTTGTTCTGTGCTTTTTAATTCACAGAACATTTTAATATATATCGTTCCATTTGATACCCACTAGGCACCAAATATAATATATAAGTAATCAAGTTAATTGTGAAAAATTTTGGTATTAAATGGCACTTGGACAAGTTAAAGACAATGAACTATAGTTCCATTTTTGGCATGTGATTTCAATTAGCTCTAATAAGATTATATATTTTATCCAATGTGCATTGTGTAAAAAATAAATTCATATGACCTAATGTCATTAAAATGTTATCATCTTTGGCTCTTCTCTCCTCTGGAATGTGCTAGGCATCATGCAGAATATTGCAAGTTTGCATAATACAGGATGGCAGCATAAATGTTGAGATGTAATTCTGTTGTCTTTTCAAGATATACTGCAGCACGACTAATGACTATACATCTCAGCTTTAGCAAGATCCAATTTTCTCTTCTAAACTAAAAAGTCACTCCCAAGATTTAGGCTTTCGTTTGACAAAATCGTTCCCTTAAAAATACAGAAGAAACGCCAAGACTGTAAACTAACAAAAATGTGTGGCGACAGACAGTTGGTGCCTCATAATGCACTGGTGTTTCATTAATCACTGTCACAAAGTGTACATTCCGATGTGTATGTGACTTCCAGGGTAATATATTGAGTAGTGAAAGTTGCATGTGATGATCAATTTAATATTTCAGGACAAGGGGAAAAGTTTGTATTTGTAAGGACGGATAATACCTGATCAGATATTAAGATAATGTTCTTATCTTGACAGTCCCTTCTCCAAATGACCTGGAAGACTCCTAAAATCCAGGCTGTTATCCTAAGAAACATGTTTAAAATACTTCCCTTTAGTCAGATTCTGAGGTTTCTTGGGAGTAGAACCAAACGTTTGATAAGTACCTTTGTTTTGTTTCAAAATCTCTTTTGGGGTCAGATGTCTCCACTCATAATGTTTAATTCACTTGAGATAATGTGCCACCAAAGCATTTATCATGATTATGGTGTTTAACCCAAATTAGTGAGTGAAAGGATTTAAAATGATATCATTTGCTAGAAATTTGTGGGATTTTTCTTAAAGAAAGAAGTCTAACTCAGCCAATCAAATACATTCAATGTTCTCCTAGACTCATATTTAATCTTACATACGTTTAAATTGTTTCATCTTCTTAAAGTAAGTTCTTAACTTTTCAACTAAGTAAATCTTCCCCAGAGGTAAAATCCCAATTCAGTGCCCATTTCTCTTAGGAAGTCTTACCTAACTGCTCACTTCCACTTAAAATATAGTTTGTACCACCTGTATTAATCATATTTCACTAGTTTATGTATATGTCACATATGTTGGTCATGCTTCCCCAACTAGATCTTAATTCATAAAGGAGAACAAGGAAGAGAATCAGTGCTAATTGACCTGTTATAAACAATGGAATGTGCTACGTATTTTGTATATGTGATCCCAGATTACAAGATCAAGGTTTTACACTTCTTGTTGAATTCCAAAATACAGGGCAAAACTGGTATTCAAGAAATGCTTGTTCATTTAAAATCAGTCTTTAAAGTTATTTCCTCCCTAAGATGTTATTAATGCTAGTTCATTCTATTAGCCATTAGTAAAGGTCCTTCTAAGATTAGCCAATTTTCATATTCATAAGAATTTTAGTCTCATCTTTATAAAAGCTAACAACTCAGAGGAGGTATCATGAAGTGAGACAACGACAATAACTTTAATGTGTTTTATGATCTTTTTCTCTTCCTTCCATCCCTTTCAAGGACTTAATGTGGAAGAAAACGTTTACAACACATTCTCAACACAACTGTTAAATTATAAACTCTTGACTAAAAATGCCTGGGTTCAAATTCTGACTCCACCATCATGAGCAAATTATTTAAACAGTGTACAGCCAGTTTCCTTTATCTGTAAAGTAGAGATAACAGCACATTGTCAGAGGTCTCTGTGAGGATTAAATAAGATATTGTGTACCAAATGGCTGGCCCTTAATAAGCACTCAATAAATATTAACTATTTTGTATTGTTACAAATTGTCTTTCCTCATTTCCCCATCTAAAGACTTGAGGAAAATAAAATCACACCTTATCCAAATAAGTGAGTGAAAATGTAATAAATACCTCAGATGCTTCATTCTCATCAAGCTAATATGAAAAATGGAGTGAGGGGCACCTGGGTGGCTCAGTTGATTAAATATCAGACTCTTGATTTCAGCTCAGTTCATGATCTCATAGTTGTGACATCGAGCCCCGAGTTGGGCACTGTACTGAGTATGGAGCCTGCTTGAGATTCTCTCTCTCTCTCTCTCTCTCTCTCTCTCTCTCTCTCTCTCTCTCTGTCTCTCTGTGCCCATCTCCCTCACCTGTGCTCTCTCCCTCTCTCTAAATAAATTTAAAAAAAATAATGGAGTGAGGTAAAGTTTATCAGACCAAAGATTAAACTTATACAGTATATATCAACTTATCCCATACCTCACTTTGATCCTCTTGTCTGATATAACCTATTTCTCATACTTGGTTCACTCTGGTCCAATTTACTAATATAGATAAATCACTCATATGAACGTTCCTCACCATTGTCTCATTCCTGCTTGCTGAAGAGGATTTGACATTTCTTTCTGAGTGTCTCCCAATGCCTTCTGCCATCTGAGGAAAAGCCTCTTTTTCCAGATTGTTTCTTCTGAACTTCTGTCATGCACATTCAGAAGCAAAGTGGTAGAAATAAAACAAACAAACAAACAAACAAAAACAGGGCCCAGACCGGGTCTGGGGAAAGCTCTCAGGAAGCTTCGGAAATGAGAAACACGGGGGAAACCGCAGTGTGTGAAACTAGAGTAGAACTGGATTTAAAAAGTCACGCCGTAGACTTGTGTTCTCTTTGTGGTGTTCTAGAAAAAGAAATAAAGATATTTGATTATTTTGAAATGATTAGTTTCTGAGTTTTTCTTTAACGACGGTACATTCTGAGACTGGACCACAGGCTTCGTGGCTTTATAACTATTACCCAAGTTAAGCGCATGGCTAAAACTTACCATAAAGTGTAGGAAGAAAAATTTGAGGGCACACATTGTTGTAGTCGTGTAATAAGACGATTCACGTTGCTCAGCTTGGCTAAATAGCTTTCAGCCCTGGGCTCAAGCAAGCAGCAATCAATCACTCCTCTCCACCATCTTAAACAGCCGCATTCACTGAGTCACTTTATCCATCTGCATGTTTAATTTTTCGTACAAATTTCAAAAACACTTAATATTTCTCTTCCTTTGTATTTCAGCTCACGTGTTTCTGCTTCTGTATATTTAAGATGATCTTTAAATCCATAAGCACTTTTGGGAAGGTAGTCTTTTTCCACAGCAATCATTATTAGCCTTTTGAGTCTTGAGAATAAATGGTTCCTAAGAAACACACACAGAGTATAGGTGCATTATCATCTTGAGAATTCTAAACTGGATGTCTCCCCATTCTCCTTCTAGTGCTTTCTCCACAAATCCTGCAGTTCATTATCCTCAAAATGAATTTGATTGCTAAAGGGTAGCAGACTATGCCACCTCAAAATATGCCAGTTTGGTATAAAGATTGTTTTGAGCTGAGGGCAATTGAGAAAAAGCAGATACAAGAAAAGCTCTATGCCCTCCCCCTATTTATCCAAAAGCAGGACATAAATTGTAAATATGTCTCTCCTCTCCTCTCCACCAGGAAGGACAGAAGTTAATCACTAGAGACAACTCTAGATCCTTACCAGCCCAGAGATGGCACCAGATGAACCCACATAACAAATGTTTCCAACTAGCCTTTATCTTCCATTAGTTCCCCAATACATTTGCCTTCCCCCAATATGCTTCCCTAAAAGCCCAAAGTTGTTTGTCCTTTGTCTTGTCATTTCTCCAAAAATGCATTGTTCTTCTGGTAAGATGTCATATAAGCCCAAGCTCTAATCACCCCTTTGAGTTACTCACCCCTGGGTACTTCCATGTGTAAGCACACATGAATACACTTCTGTTTGCTTTTCTCTTGTTAATTTGTCTTTTGTTAGTCCAATTTACAAGGCCTCAGCCAGTGAAACTAAGCTAGGTAGAGGGAAAAGTTTTCCTCCCCGACATCACCATACTCATGCTTAAAACCCCTGTTGGCTTCCTATACTTATGGAATAACCCATCTCTGCAGATGACCCTTCACAATGAGCCCCAACCTGTCTCCCCAACCACTCTTTTCCAGCACTTTCTGTAGGGGGCCGCACAAAACTTTTCCCTACTGCTTGAAGACACTTTACCTGGAAACTGGGGAGGAGCTGCTCTCATATAAACTGTTTCTTGTTTCTAAAATGTTCTTCTGGGAAAATGTATACTGCTAATTATGCATGACTCACTCAACACTTGACTCAGTTCAAGTGTCCTGTCAGTGGTGGCTTTTCCTCAACTTCTCCAGGTAGTGTTAATATTCCTGGGACACCAATTTTTTATTATCTCCTTTAACCATGACAAGAACCAAAGAGAAATTCTTACTAGCCTCATTGTACAAATAATAAACTGGGACTATAGAATGTAAAGGACTTGTTTTGAGGGTACAACTGGCAAATTTGCCCCCATTGCCCTCACAGCCAAGGAGCTGTCCCTCCTCTGTGCTCTTGTAAATTTCTTTTGCAGTCTTTAGCAGGAAGTATTGAAAATATCTATCTCAGTCTGTTTCCTCTGCAGTTCTAACTGGATTCCTTCCTGAAGTTAAGACGTCCATAGTCCCAGGACTACCTATAGTTTTTGGTGTTCATCTGTTTCTTGAGGCAGTGCAGCAATCAATCAATGAAACATTTTCTAATTGAAGAACGAAAGGAAACATGAGCTGATAGTTTAATGAGCACCTATGCTATTTACCAGGCATTATGCTGAATCTACAAAGCTCATTCAAACTATTTAATGAGTTTTATCAAAAGTTCACTTTTCTATCTAAACTTATTTATATTACATAAAATATAACACAAATTTCTAACACTATAACCAAATGAAGTAAATCTGCTAAACTTTCAGGAATTAGAGGCTTGCTTAGGACTTATTATGCAAATTGTTGAAGATGCATTTCTTATGTGTTAATAAAGAACAAAATCAGTGAAAGCCAACTAAGAACCAGAGCAAAAAAAGTGCATTCAATTTGTTCTCTTTACACAGATGTAAACCCATCAGCCTGCATTTCTTTTTCTTGTATTCACGTAGTGGCAGTAAACAGGCAACCCAGTCTTCTGTGTGTTCTGTTGTATTTTAGGCTCTTTTGGTGACAAGTGGAAGACCAGTTCAACCAGCCTAAGCGAAAAGGAGATTTAATTATAAGAATTCAAGAGGGTCTCACAAATTCTACCCCTCTAAAGGAATTGGACTCAGAAATAAAAGCTGCTAGGCAGTGACTCTCTCTCTCTCTCTCTCTCTCTCTCTCTCTCTCCATGGTCTCTTATCTCCACAATTCTCTTTGCTGGTTTCCATCATTGCTTTTTGTCATTTCTCTGTTTCTCTTTCTACATAGTGGAAGATGGATAGCTCACCCAGGGATATTTTACATGTTGTGTGTCTCTAGCCATGTTTATAGACTAATGAGATGCCCCTGAGAATCAGTTTCTTAGAGAATCTGATTGGCTCAGCATGGTCAGGTGTCCATTCTGGGCCAGTTGCTAGCAGTCAAAGCAACACACACAAAGAAAGAATAACCTAGGGGTGAATTTCTCAGAGAAAACGAGTCCGTGTTAACTGAGCAGATGCCGCAATAATTGTCCATTCCATACATGTTCTTATCCAGCTTTCTTCTGGCACGGAAACCAGTTAGAATGTCTGTATGTTACAATTTTGCCAAATACTCAAAATACACAACATTGAGGCATCAATTTCTCAATTTGTAGTAGATTCAATCCTAAAAATTTAGACCACTATTTTTTAGCCACTATAAAATCGTTAGGAATGATTGAATCCATACCTTATCTGGTTGTTAGGTAATTTTCTCCACTTTCCCAAGTAGATGGATGTTTTCAGTTCAATGTAACTACAACTAAAGAAAATGTGCGTAGGAAATGTCTTTTCTTATTACATTATAATCATGTTTGTGTCATAACAGAGTGGCTAAATGAAAGGGACATACTCAAATCACTGCAGGACCAAATTAGCAAATTGAATAGTTTTGGTGTGTTCACAGAATAACCGATTAAACCATGTAACCTCGAGAGAGGCAGTTTCCAATACACAGAAACATCGAATAGGAGGGGCCTCTGCTCTGAAGATGTAATTGGACATGGATGAAGGGGTAAGTCAGAAAATGCTCACCTAAATCCCTCCCTAATTTTGCCTAGTTCAAAATGATTAGCCCCTCGCCTTTAAATACAGAAATAAGTATTATCGACTTGTTGTTTTTCACAAAAGTAAATTTGTATAAATAAAATTGCTCCCCAAATTACCAAGTTTCCAGTCTCCAAATCACCACAATTGCTGACGGCCCCCGCCATTGAAATGACAGTAAGGTGTTTAAAAGAGAATGAATTGGTAACATCATAAATGGGGGGTTATAGAAAGTGCAAGAGGTGGCCTAATTAGGAAATGAAAGCAGATGGGGATCGCAGGGAAGTGTACCCCCAGGGTGAAGGAAGCCACACACTCAACGGTAATATACACTTGTTGAAGAATGCTGTATTTCAGGGAGGACCCTTCTTAGGTGAAGTTCTGGAAAAACTCTAAAGAATCAACAGATTAGAGGGAAGCAAAGGGCTGTGGAATAATGCCAGTCAGTGTCTAACGAGAAAAATAAAAACCTTGGGGCACCTGGGTGGCTCAGTCAGTTAAGCATTCAACTCTTGATTTTTGGCTCAGGTCATGAGCTCCCGGTTTGCGGGTTCAAACCCTGCATCAGACTCCGGCTGACAGTGCGGAGCCTGCTTGGGACTGTCTCACCCTCTCTCTGCCCCTCCCCTGCTTTTGCACTCTCTCTCTCTCTCAAACACAAACAAACAAACAAGAAAAACCTTAAAATGAATATAATAAAAGGGGTGGGTTTTCTCTGCCTGGAATTGTGTGGCAATTAAAGAAAACCTTTAAAAGTTATCCTAAACTAGAGAAATCAACTGCTACAGAGAATGGGTTATCCTGATCATGGGAAGAACTGGAAATGCCCAAGATCTTGAGACGGTGATGCAACTCAGAGATTGGTAATTGCAGTAAGCCTCTATCATCCCCAAGGGCTAGAAGAGCCAAAGGACAAGGGAGTGTTAACAGAGCCCAAAGCTATCGCCTTCTAGCAGAAGTTGAAATGGCCGCAAGCCTGCGCGGTTGAAGCTGAGACCATAGAAGAAAGGACGGATTGGCAGGAGAGGTATGAAGAAGGCACTGCCACTTCTGCAAATTCTGCCTGCGATACTACAGCTGCCTGGGACACACAAACAGTGATAAATACCCTGGCTTCTCTTTTTCTTCCCACCCTCCAGTCTTCCACCTGTACTTTCAGCTGGAGGAATCTATCCAATTGACAAGGAAGCCTAAGAAATAAGGCTCAGGTGCCTGGGTAGCTCAGTTGGTTAAATGTCCAACTCTTGGTTTCAGCTCAGGTCGTGATCTCATAGCTCGTGAGTTTGAGTCCCGCATGGGGCTCTGTGCTGACAGTACAGAGCCTGCTTAAGATTCTCTCTCTCCCCTTCTCTCTTTGCCCCTCCCCCACTTGTTCCCTCTCTCTCTTTTGTCTCTCTCTCAAAATAAGTAAATAAACTTAAAAATTAAAAAAAAAAAAGAAAAAGAAGTAAGGCTTCTGTTCTGTGGAGCAGGGCAGGAGGAGATTGAGGAATACCTTTGAGATCATATAGCCATATGGCAATCTAGGGACAATTTTCAGGTAAATGCTTTCCAAAGGAACTAACTCCCTAACAAGACAGAATTCAGGACCCCAGTGGGAGTTAATACCCTAGAGCAAAGCCTCGTTCTCATTATTATTTTTTTCCAAGAGTGGGGAGGAGGTCTACCCCTAAATGGTAAAGTGCACCTGCTGTTTTTTACACACACAAAATTCCTGGCAGAGAAAACCCTCCCCTGTTATTACATTCATTAATTGAACCTTTTACTCACAACTTCGAGTGGACAAACCGAAGAATACTACTTATTTGAGGAAAACCAGGGGGTCAAAAAAAGGGGGCTTGAACAGAAGCAAGTGACCCCTGAGAAACAAATAATCCATGGAATGGAATTAGTCTTTCAGAGAGATTCAAGAATATGTTGCTCACAAAAAAATAAATAAATAAAATAAAACCAAAAACCAAAACCAAACAAACAAACAAACAAAAAAAACCCTAGCACATCAAGAAGAGATCACTATGAAAAAATACACAAATAGAAAATGAGCATTCTTGGAAATTAGATGTATGAATGGCAAATTTTTAAAAATAATATAAGTCAAAATAATTCTAATTTGAAACCCAGAGCCAAAGCCTCAAAGATTAAATATATAGGCTATATATGTTGAACGGTAAACTGAGGCACATTAAAATTTACACTACTTTCTTTGCACAGACATCCATTCAAATTAGGCAGCACCGAACAAAGTTAAGAGTGTTCCCCTGACAAGCTGGGAAAGGCTTTTGCAGATGGAAGCAAAGTAAGGGAATTATTTGATTGGCTACCGCTTAATCAGTTGCCCAATTTGTGGAAGCCTAGTTGGATGTTTGCGATTAGATGTTCTTAAGTTTCATTTTCTCGGATTCAAGTTCATTGACCCTGACTTAGGTTTCAGTGTGTTATACAGGCTACCGAGATCTTAGACCACCTCAGTTTAAGTTTCCTTGTACATATGTGATTAATATATATGTAGCTTTGTATAGAAATTTATACATGTAATATATTTAAATGCATATAAAATGCATGTTAATTTATAATATATAACTTTTTAAGATATACTTTGTGTTATATATATTTGTATTATATATTATACATATATATGTAAAGAAAAATTAATAGACATGGAGACTTAATCAAGAGGTTCAATATCCTAAGAGAAATTCCCAACAAAGAGAACAGAAGTGGGAGACATTAAGCAGGAGGCAGAGAAGAAGAAGCAAATTTGCAGGAGCTCAAGAAATGCCCGAGTGCCAACTGGGCATAGGATGAGGTATTCATATCTATACCAACAGGAACTAGTTATATCCTTCAGCGTTCTCAGTCTGAGGACAATTAAAAATGTGAGGGTATAAAATAAAGACATTTTTGAACACACAATGAGTTATCTTCATTTACCTTTTCTTATAAAAAAAAAAAAACAGCTGTGGTTTCTTTTCAAAACAACAGAAAAGAAATTGAAAAAAGGGAAGCCATGGGATCCAAGAAATAGTACACCCAACACAGAACTACAGTGAAAAGAGACTCCTTCAAAGCAGGCTCTGTGGAAAGTGAGAAGAAACAATGGTCAAACTTGGCAAATGAATATGGAAGGTTTTAACCACAATGTTTTCATGTTGACATATAATGCAGCTAAAAGGCAGGATCTTTGTGGGGCTGAAATAAAGGTTTATGCTGCCTCTTTAAATAAACGAAAGTAACAGAAAATTAGAAGCTCAAGGAAGATCAAAGAACTCTATAAGGAAGCCTTGGACTAAATATGAAGAAAGGTGCGATGTGGAATAACTTTGAGGTCCTCATGGAGTGGAAGGAAAGAGATCCACTTGACCTTCATGATTAAAGTGGCCCATGTTTAGTGAGATAAAATTATATCATTCTACCATGTTCCATGGTGGTTAATAATTGCTGCAATTAGAATATTGAAAACACTTATTGGGTCTGAATTCTAGCCTATAAAGTATAGATAAATGGTTAAATATTTAATTAATTATAACGGTAATGCAGAATTTAAATAGTACGAATTTGGTCAGTGTAAAAATAATGACATAGTTTACAGAGCTAAGTAAGTATAGAGAAAAAGTAGGAAAAATTGTGTAAAGAAGCACTAATGTTTCTATCTTAATAATGGGACCTACGGAGTAATGAATATCGATTTTGATGAATAAAACATGAAGTTTAGTAATCATGTGACAAAAATTTAAGGGACGGAAGTCCACTGGAAGTTAAGAGAGTATAAGTTAGCTAATTCATCAGCTTCCATATAGAAAAATAAACATTTTAAGGTATAAATTTGAGGGTTTATAATTGTTAAATAATTTTAAGCGGTTAGTGTAAAATAGAGGTATGAATGTGCAGTTTAGCACAGGAGTTCCAAGTTGATGGCCCATAAGCTAATTCTGCAAGAATCCATTTTTGTTGTTGTTGTTTATTTCCCATATAATGTTTGTAAAACTTGAGAAGCTTAACCAAAACATTCAGATTTCTAATTTATCTTTAAAAAAAAAAAAGAATGTTAGAAAGATCCAGCAACACTGAAATTGCATTCCTCCGTGGGAGCAATCGGCCAGAGCTAGCAAACAGGCTTCCCTTAGATGGAGCCTGTGCTATGCCTTTGGCAACATTCTACAGGCTTCCAGGTATGTTACTTATGCCCTGCTTTCTTTGTTTACACCAACTGCCTAGCTTCTGTGAGAGTGAAATCTTTGACCCCTCACTGAGAGTTACAGAGTTAAATATCGGAAGAACTATACCTGTCTCAAGGTTGGTACCTCTGGGGAAATGAGATCAAGGGTGGAAAGATTTTAGTTTGGGAGATAATAATCTTTCATTTAAGGACAGTTTTAACCAGCTCTTTTATTTCTATGTCTATTTGTCCATGTATTTCTATGTCTATGCCTATATCTTACCTGGCTCTAGTCTGGCCACAGACTGAGTCAGAGATAATAAAATTTCAGAAGAAAATGAAGAGACCTTATGCTTATTGAAGGGTCAACTATAAGTAGGAAGATGGCTTTCAAGGCAATGGTTCAGTATCTGGGGGTTCACAGATACTATAAAAAATAAAATAAAAAAAAATTAGAACAACCTATCTGCCTAGTGGAAGTAATATACTGTTTCTCTGATTTTGCTTGTGGCCAACTGTTAACTCTCACAAATAACCATGTGCCCCTCTACATTTCCCAGCCGTCCTTGTAGGATGTTGCAATTATGTGACTAGACTCTAGCCGACAGGATGTGGGCAGATGTGATGTAAGCCGCTCCCAAACCTGGCCCATAAACTCTTCCCAAGCAATCTTACATATGTCTTTCCCTTCCTCAGCAATTTGGAAGCCAGGTGTTCAAGATGTCTCAGCTGCAAGACAGAGGGAGCCTATCTGACCCATATTGGACTGTGATGTGAACAAGAAATAAGCCTTGTTGTGTTAAGCAATTGAGATTTGGGGATTGACTGTTCCAGTAGTTATTGTTAATTACCTAAACCAGTGACTCTCAAACTTAGCATGTTTCAAAATCACTAGAAGAGCTTGTTACAATACAAACTGCTCACAGGTGACTTAATATGAAGTCTCCTACATATTAGCATTGAAGCAATACTTACAATAACATGAGTCCACTGAAATGAAGACGTAGGATGAATGGATGATGCCAGATTTCCGAGATCAGCATAATGGTGCTTGTATCTACACTGAGGTGTTACAGGCAGTCTGGAACATGATGACTTCAAGTTACCATGAAGCACAATTTCAATTACAGCATAATTATGATCTGGGAAACCAGAAGGCAGATGGATCAGCCTCCTGTGAGGTCACCTCTGTTAGGGAAAAGCCCAGGTCAGACTACAGGTGAAAAGTATAGAAGAGAAAATGTAAGCAGACACTGCAAACACATACCACGGGGAAGTCACATATTGGAGTCATGATCAGTGTCACAACCTCATACCTACATGTCAATCTCTAACAGTTCCAAACAGGACCTTTTCATTTCTGACTAGGAGCAATCATAAAAAGTTTCCTGCCAGGGGAAGGAAAATACCCAATAGGAATCCCATGATTTTATGTCAAGAACACTGGCAGAAAACAAATGAATTTCTAATGACCTAGGAGCGACAGACTCAACCTTAGAGGTTAAAAGCAGTGATTAGACAAAATTCAATTTTCTTCTTTTCTTTTTTCAGATATACAAAATGTGCGCCTATGCGGTGGGTATTTCTACAGTACTTTTCACAACATTGATTTGATTATGTTGCCTAATTTGTCACTGTTCCTTCCCAAAAAGATAGTTTTCCATCAGCCTCTTCAATAACTTCATATTCTTCTTGGATCCCCTGCCATGAGCCACACAGGCTAGTCTTTCTACTTATACAGAGAGATAATAAAACTCATTTTTCTTTTTGTCTTTGACTTACTAATATTTAATTTGTTAATTATCTCACCATAATATGATAATAAATTATCCATGTTTTCCAGACACTACTTTTTCTGTTTCATTTCTTTCCCTTGGTTTCTTGCATAGATCTGATCACAGAAATTCCTGCTTGGACAATGCTGTTAATATTCTTGAGGAGAACTTTGTTACTGCAAGTTATTAATGGAGAGTCAAATGAGAACGGTATGATTACACTATTTGATTTTTCCCATTCTATTTGCAATCCAATGGGATATTCACTCTTGATGTTATTAACTCTTCACATTTAAATTTTAATCCTCATTTATAAGCCATCTGTTGTCCTTAACTCTACAGGTCAAAAAAAAAAAAAAAAGAAATTAGATTTTTCTCTGTCCTCTTGAGAAATGTGACTACAAGAAATGATGAGCAAAAATGAATTTTATTGCAGTCTTGACATTCAAAAATTTTAAATGTCTCAAAATATTCAGAAAAAGGTAGCCTTTAATTCTACTTCATTCATACTGTCTTCACAATAAGTATTATTAACCATCTGCTCTCTACAAAGCTTTGTGCTAGGTGTTGAGGAAGATCCAAACATCAACGAGACACAATCTCCTGTATCTTCTTAGAACTTAAAAGTAATATACATTCATAAGTAGTGATGGTCTTGATAGTAAATGTTAAAGTCTTTAAGAAAAGGAGAACTTAAAAGCTATATATCAGAAGGTAGATTATTTGGAAGAGGAATCAGTGACAGTTGCATGGACATCTGAACTAGTTCTTGAAGAATTGTAGGATAGTGATTGTACAGGAAGAAAGTGTAGATGGGAGAAGGCAGTACTATATGGAGCATGTTTGGGAATGGGGTAACTTTGGAGGAGGCTATCAAGACAGCATAGGGTATCATTAGGAATAAGGTTGACAAGAGGCAAACTGGTACCAGATTACAGATGTTTAAATGTAACATTCAGGAATTTAGAAGTCACCCTGTGGTCCTGAAGGGCGTGACAGAGTGTATGAGAGTGACAGTTTTGTTTTCAGAAGATTGATCTGGTAACAGGCATGTAAAATCTGAAAATGAGATTCAAGAGATATTGATGGAAGAGAAATTGTGTGGGTCAAGCAGACAGAGAAATCAAAGATGACTCTGAAGTTGAGAGCCTGACTGACTGGGTGGGTGGTGACTACGCGCAGCAAAAAGCAAGTCAGAAGAAGCAGCTTGTCTGGGGAAAGGTGTTACTACAGAATAGCTGAGTTGAAAATGCCGGTTGGGAACCCAGACAAGGCCAGTGCAGAAATAGAGCTGAAGCTCGAAAGAGGGCTGGTTGTTAGTGTTGAAGATTTGGAAAGAGATTAAGACCAAGGGAGGGGAGAGGCAGTAATTAAAATCACCGAATGAAAGAATATGGTGACAGAAACGTAGAGAGCTAATAATTATCTGGGACTAGCATTACCCGATTTACTTCATTCACTCACACTAAATTCAGAACAGCTCCTAGAACCTCCATCATAGAGAGAACGGTCAACAATGTTGAATGTTACAGTAAAAGGTAGATCTGTGGATTTCTGTTTGCATTTGTGATTAAAGTCATGATTCTGAGAATCTACATAAGCAGTCTTTTTATTTCCTCCCGTCAAGTGTAGAATTTGGCAGTTAGGTAGGTCATTTGACATAGTCAGAAATCTAACTGGGTAACTCCTAACTCACCTAACTGGAGTTTGAATCATTCATTTGGATTTTCTAGAAGTGAACACATTGTTTTCTAACTCTGTGTCTTCTGGCTACACTCTAAGCTCCTTAAAGGTAGGGCTTGGGTCTTGCAAGGGCAAGGCCCTTGAAGGAAGCTTGATACTTGCTTTTGTTACGTATAGTAGTAGAATAAAAATTGGCCTCTACTCTGTGAAATCTTCAGCCATTTGCAGGAGTAATTAAGAATAAAAGAAGAGAACCAAGGATTCAGCATAATGTGTGTGCCAGGACCAGTAGAATGTTAAAGAATGGAGAGTTAACAAAGGTAAAGATGACCCTCAAATTTAACAGGAAGTCAGACTTCCCCTAGCTACTGGAAAGACATTCTTTATGGATTAAAAAATAACTATTATTTTCAATTTACAAATGAGTTTATAGAGGCAGACAGGTTAAGTCACTTCTGGAAGATCCTAATGTGTCAGCAGGAAATCAAAGCCTGAAGTTCAGAACTTGCTTACCACTAAAGGGCTCTGAGCTGTAACCTAATAGAGAGGTTCCAAACTTTCCTAAAACTTCGCTTCTCAGGTCATGGGTCGTTATGCTTTTCCCCCGAGGTTAGTTTTACATGAAGAATTCAGGGGAAACCTGCACTGTTAAGTGACAGAGAATTACAAATGCTATTATCTTTTTAGAAATCATATGGGGCTTCCTTTCTCAAAGCCGAAGTGGGAATAATCCATGGGAAGATAAAACATCCTCCCCACTACCATCCTCCTCCAAAATAAACATTTACCGCATAATGAACAAATGTGGGACAAACACATTTACTTGCAAAATGATGAAGGCGATTGTTGCTTCCCTTGGAAGAGGTTTATTAGATATTGGTTGAAAAGGTTCATCTCTTGAATAATAACCAGGCATAAACTGTGTCCATGTTACCGTGCAGCTTCTTTTCATTTTTAGCCTCACTGCAATCTTGAAAGAGGGCAGGGAAGAGTTAACCTAAGGCCCAGACAGTCCCCTGCTGATCTGTAATGAGTGAGAGCTGAAGCTGAATGTCAATAGCTCCTTGTGAACTTGGGTAACCCAGCTGAGCCCTCTGCTTGCCAGAGCTGGAGGAGGTAATCAGCTTGACCTGTGTGACCTTCCTGAGGCTGTGCTCTGTCCTGCATCGAGAAGCTTCTTTGCATATGATTCCTACATGCTACTCAGTTGAACTTCTTTTAGGAGAACTGATCCTGAGTCAGCCTTAAGAGGAAACAAAATATAAATTAGTCAATGCTGGTTGCAGGTTGCACAATATAGTAGATGCTTTAAAAAAAAAAAAAGTAATAGGAACACATCCTGGAAACCTCAAAAAGATTTCCAGGAACAGCTATGACATCTGCCCTTCCAGCGTTATTAAAATAAATTGAAGGTTATGTAACAGTTCTATCAGCACTTCAGATTTCTTGTGGAGTTGTGTTTCATCAAGTGCTTTCACCTTTCTGGGTTTGGTAAGTGGATTTACTTTTGTTTTATTGTTTACTCATCACTGTTTTCATTGCATAGTCCCAAGGATGCCGTACACACAGGGTTTACAGTATAGACTCTAAGTATACTTCATAAGATTTTCTTTGAATTTCTAACAGCATTTTGTCCTTATTCTGTTCAATAAATGAAACTTGAACAATAACTCAACTTCTATCTGGGTCTAAATATGCTGTTATTAGAAGAATATTATTCACTGAGAGAATGAATGTAATTCTGCTGCTAAACTGCATAACTTACATAACCATATCGAAAATGGCACAGTACTTCCCATAAAAGTAAGAGTGATTTGAATCACAAAGATTAACCTATCATAGACTATACAAATCCATACGTAAGTCCCATAACAAATACAGAGTTTATATTCCCAAGAAAATGGGGCTTAAATGTAACAAAAATGTTCAGTTAACTTATGCTCATAGGGGTGTCCAAGTATTCCAAATCAAAGGCACATTATTCCTCGAGGAGCTAGAAGCTTTATTCCTACCCTAAAGCAAACTTACCTCCAAGTATATCTATTATGCATATTCAGTCTTTAGAACTGAGGAATCCTTCTTCATGACAAATGAATTTTGCCTGGAAAAAATAAATGTGTAAGCTGTAGTTTTCCCTAGTTTTTATAATAATGAAGTTTAAAATTCTTAGTAAAGAATTGCTCCAGAAAGGTGATATCTTTATCAAATACAATCAGCCACCGTCATAACTTTGCAGGTTAAAGGAACACAGAAGATACTGCTGCAGGGTGGGCAAAGGAAGCCAGTAAAGTGGGAAGTCACAATCTGTCGTCAAATATTGTAAAATACTTTGTCGCCTTCTTTGGACAAATGCACATGGTGAAACTGTGGGATGGGGGGGAGAAAAAAGCCTCCAAACAGTTCTATATTAAGCTTAACATTATACTCTCAGCTTGGTCCTAAGAGAAACAACACAATTATGAACTCTCAGATGAGCCGAGGCAACAGATGATAAAGATTACTTGAGGGAAATGACACCTATATATTTGACCAAAACTGTCAAACACACACACACACAGAAAAACTACATAACCACTGCACTTTACCCAGACTTGCCCATTTCTGGCTCAAGCGTCGTGTTCACTGACAGCTTGCACATCTCTGGATAAATATCTTAAGAGGACAATTCCCAAAGGAGGTTGATTTTTCAAAACACATGCCACGTGCCCAAGTAAATCATGTATTGAGACTGGACTCTGACAGCCAACTTAAACGAATGAAATATATTTTCCTTGCCGATTTTTAAAAGCTTGTCAAGATTGGCTTGCATGATAACTCGTTATTTTAAGCAAAGTCTAAATTTGTATATAGAGTTAGCCTCTAGAAAGTATCACGTTTGTTTTGCCCTTAGAATATTTTCTTATTACAAAGATGTGTGGAATTAATCTCTGTGAAAGTAAATGTAAAAAGCAAATCTTCTTTATCTCATGGAATCACATTATAACTGCACAGGAGCACTTCGCTGCTTTATTTGGAGTGACGTTTTTTGCTCCCCTGTCCCATGTCACCAGCTCTACCACCCACACCTCCCTGAAGGGAGAAGAGCTCTGTCAAAAGACTGCCTGGTAAATCAAAGAGCGCTTCGTGGACAGTCATACTGTGTGTTGCACCAAAATGAGCCCTAGTTATGCAGCATTCTCCAAATGACTTTCTGCTGGCTCTCTCTTCAATCAAATGCCTGATACCTGAAATGAATGAGGAGACTTTGGAAATTGCTACAGTAGCTAGGTTAAGCTAAACAAATACACTTAAGTTTTGCCTAGTTCCATAGTTCTATAGCCAAATGTGATTTGCACAGATTAGCTGCCAAAATATACTTTTCAAGCGATCTTTACTGAGCTCACAAACATGACCATTGTGCTAGGTACTAAGCAACATGAAGACTGATAATGCTACCATCCCTCAGACATTTTTAAGGGCCGTACATGATGGAGACTCTGTCACACTCTGTGATGAGTAAGGGGAAAGAAAGACAATTAAGATAAGATGTCCAATCTACAGGAGTTTCCACTCAAGCAAGAGGAAAAGAGAAGTAATAATTATAATAAATTGTACACAAACCATAAAAGAATTATAAGTCATGTACTGAGTACCCAAAGATGGGAGAAGTCGTTGTTGTTGTCTGTTTGTTTTTTCTGAGCCACTCAGCAGAGGTGGCCTGAGTGAGGCCTTCAAAGATGGCTTTGAACTAGGAACTGGAGATGCCCAATGCTACTTGAGGATCCATATATTAGTAGGTAGCCCACTACTGGAAGTGCTGAGACTCACCCTGGGTAAAGGGGAAGAACAACAAAAGCTAGAAGACAGGGCAACCAATTTTTATACTGTGTTTATTATGAAAGATTCCTAACATTCACAAAAGGGAGAGAATAATAAAATGATCCCTCAAATAAATGCCCATCACCCACATTTAAAGATTATCAAATTGGTGGCACATTTGTTTTATCTACTTGTTTTCTTTTCTTCCTGAGTTTTTTAAAAAAATTTTAAGTGTTTTTTATTTATTCTTGAGAGAGAGAGAGAGAGAGAGAGAAAGCATGAGCGGGGGAGAAGCAGAGCAAGAGAGGGACACAGAATCCAAAGCAGGCTCCAAGCTCTGAGCTAGTAGCACAGAGCCCAATGCAGGGCTCGAACTCACAAGCCATGAGACTGTCACCTGAGCTGAAGTCGGACGCTCAACTGACTGAGCCACCCAGATGCCCCTCTTCCTGAGTTTTTTGGGTTTTTTTTATTTTTATTTTTTATTTTTTTACCATTTATTTATTTTTGAGACAGAGAGAGACAGAGCATGAACGGGGGAGGGGCAGAGAGAGAGAGGGAGACACAGAAACGGAAGCAGGCTCCAGGCTCTGAGCCATCAGCCCAGAGCCTGACGCGGGGCTCGAACTCACGGACCGCGAGATCGTGACCTGAGCCGAAGTCGGACGCTCAACCGACTGAGCCACCCAGGAGCCCCTTCCTGAGTTTTTTAAAAAGGATATCCCAGACATCTATCAGTTCACCTCTTCTGATTTCAATATGTGTCTCTAAAATGAATGGGCATTATCTTATATAATCACAATGCGGTTATCATGAACAAAATTAGTGATAATTCTGAAGTATCACCTAATAGTAGGGCCATATTAAATTTCCCAATTTTCCTCAAAACTGTCTTTTTACATGGCTAATATTAAGTTGGTGATGGGTTTTGTTTTCTTAAGCTCAAATGCCATCCCATGGAGTTGGGTAGTATCTCATAGGCAGTGGGATTTGCTGGAGGGCCTGGACTATATCTAAATCCTTATTGAATTGCCCTGTACCTAGCACAGTTCCCAGCCCAGGATTAACCCTACACAAATGTTTGCTGAACTGCACTGACTTGAACTGAATAAAGCTTTTAAGTAGATTGGCATCTCATCAATACTCAGTTTTAACACAGTGTTAGTGGCGCTAGGAAGGGGCATTGGAAAGCCTGTCCTCACAAAAACTCTGTACGCTCAAGGAGGTGGTAAGACATGTGGTCAAATTGTAGGTGTCAAAGTCCTACAAACCATAAACTGGAACTTCATAGAACAGAAATTTCTCAGTTTATAGATTTTCTGAAATGACAAGTCTGTGCCTTCTGGGTAGAGGCCATACTTTACTTACCCTTGCATACCTGAATAGACTAATATCTGAACAAACAAATATCAAAGATAGATGTTCCTCAACCAGACCAAAATATTTCCTTCTGATGATTAAAATTTTAAAAATATTTCTTTCAACAATATTTCGGGTGGGTTTTTCTTGGACTAGCCTGTGTATTCTTAGTACCTAAGTAAAGAAACCACCTGAAGAGAGAGAACTCTATCCAGGAAGAATGGTACTGATCACTGTAGCAAAGTTTCATTGCCTTATACTTTGACACACACTTATACATTTCTTATCCCATTGTTTTGCTTTGTTACTCACAATTAGTGGAATATATAAATAGTATAGTATTGTCTAACATTTAATAGGTAAGTAAACTGAGGTCCAGAGTAAGGGAGTGCTGTAGTCAAGGCCTTGAAGCTATTTATTGGTGGAGGCAATTTGAAGTCAAGTCTTTGGATACCAAGAACAGCGCTGGTGGTTTTATGTTTCAACAATTTTCTTGATTTTAATTTTCCATTCTTAGCATTGTTTTGATTTCAACTGTTCGATGGCACCAAATCTATTGAGCAGAAGAAGCTGGAAGGCAGCGAAGGCTCCCTGTCTTTGTGGGTGAAACAAATAAATAAACTTTAAGCAGTTTGGAGTATCTTTGATAGCTGACAATGTCCTCTTCATATAATTTTTATAGATTCTTCAGGATCCATTATTATTTTTGAAGCTCTCTTCCAAGAAATAAACAGAATCCTATTTCCCCAATACAGTAGGCCTCTACTTGTAATTAGTGATGTGTTTAATTTGTTCATAGTATCCATAATATATGTATTGTATGAATAGATAATCAGATATTAATACTGCATTGACTTGACATTAAATTTTACTATGAAAATCTTTATAAGATCGGGTTACAGTATTAAAATAAAATGCAGAGAGCAACAATTAGTTCTGGTTCAGTTATCCCATGGCAAATTATCTTCAATTATTATGAATAAATGTATATGGATCTTGCATTATTAATATGCAAACTATGAGTTCTGCATTCAGCTTTGTATTGTTGTTCCTTGTATGACATCCATTTTGGTCAGCTCGTATTCTTATTTCCAGTGCTACCTGAGTTTCCAATTTTTAAAAAAAATTTCCCTTGAGGTATTTTATTTTAGAAGGTTTTCCCAATTTTTGAAAATGGAATTGTTTTGCACAAGTACCTGTAGAAAAGACTGTGTAATTGTCAAGTGCTGTGATTTCTAAAACCTAAAGAGATTGGTGTAAGATATGAATAAAGATTATTTTGGATTTTCTTTTATCTAAAAAGCCCTAGAAATTTAATTGTAAGATCAATTGTCTCCACTTATGAGTCAAGTCTGCTTATGGGGGCTATATTTAGTTCCAAAATCTCATTGCAGAAGCTTCTGATTGAGATCACACTCTGTATTTTCACACAGTGATTTCTCAGGACACTCCACCGAGATAGGTGCTAATTTCTATTCTTCTTCATTTCCTACAAGTGGAATTAGAGTGAGAATGTTCAACCAGCCTTTTTTTTTTTTCCTTTTAAATTAACTTTTAGCACTTGGAACATTCTTGGAAATGAAGGAAATTCATCCACCTAGATCAGGGAGGTGTGCAGATTTACAAGACTGAAGTTTTTTTCCTCATTTTGTTACAGGATTTGTTACTGATGGGTACCAGGGGAGATGTCCATTGACACTGAAAATATTCTTTAAGGAAGGGGAAGGATGGATGCTATTTAACTTATCAGAGTTGTTGCATTTTGAAACAAAAGAAAAGATTTTCTAGAAGAGTGGAGTTAAGTTGTACACAAAACGTATATTATACACAGTATGGGTGGGGGGGGGTCCTCTGGTAAGGTTCAGGCAGTAGGAAGTTTATCTTACAAAAAAGATGGTATTTGGGAGGGATGCTGAGAGGCTTACAGTGACTATGTTTCATCTCTTTCTGTCTTGACCACAGCACTGAACCAGAGGCCTTGCATAAAGTAGGTGTTCAATTAAAGCTTGCTGCATGAATAAATGCATGAGCCCAGGTTTATTCTGAAAGAAAATTTACATTCATATGACATAGTATCTATTGGAAGCTCTCAATTTCAACCCCTACCTCCTCTGGATATCTAGAAGATGTCAGTGTGAGCTTTCTAAAATGCAAACCTGGTCCTGTCATTCTTTTCGGTGATCACCTTCAGTGGCTCCCATTTGCCCATAGGAATCAACCCAAATCTCACAGTGTGACATGGGAAACCCTTGCCTGGGACTCCAGCTTCATCTCTTACTCCTCCTCCCCACATTCCACCCCCCGCCCCTGCAAATAAATTAGATGCATTGACTTGTATTCTCTTTCTGTGTTTTCGTGTATGCTGTTCCCAGCTTTCATATTTTTAAGGTACCTGGCTAATCACTACCTATCTTTTAGTGTCAGTTCAAAGCTCACCTCTTCTGAGAAGCTCTCCCTGAAACCCTACTTCCTACGGCTTGGCTGTCTCCGTCTAGCTATGGAGAAGGTTCTCTGTATCCAGTGGGGTTCTCCATATCTAGTGTGGCTTCCTGTCCTGGGTCTCTCCCTGATTTGCTCTCTGAATAACCCAGGTCTTTTCACCTTTAAATTCAAGGCACTCGGCATTATAATACCAGGTATACAGTAGGAGCTCAAACATGTTGGAGAAAAAAAAAAGGGAGCATGGGAAAGAGAAAAAGGAAGAATGTGAGAAGGTGGGGGAAGGGAAGGAGGAAGGGAGAGGGGGAAAAAATTACTATTTGTTCAGACCATTTTTCTAGGCTCTCTAAGCCAGAAATGAGCTCTAAGTGGAAAACAATGCCCAAAATTAAAACAAACAAACAAACAAACAAAACTTCTAAACATAAAACATACATTTTAAAGAATTAGCTCTTATATTTTGTAACTTGTTCATAAGGCTTAAAAGCAATAGTTTTGATACAATTCCTCTTGAGTGGCTACATGATTTAAAAAACAAAAGCAATAATTTTCTCATTAAAGCCTGCACTTTGAAATCAAAGAAAGCATAATTATTTTCAAGTTTATTTGACTCCGATGTTAAGACATAAAAACAATTCAGAAATAACCGAATTCTCACTCTAAAATAGTTTGCTTAAATACCAAGTAAAAAGTCAATTAGTTTGCAGTATCCGGTGTGTTTTGGGGTCATGAGATCAGTCCATTTTACTTCCTCTTTAACATGGGCTGGAGGCTCTTAACTATTTATGGATTTCACTGATCAGCAGGCTCGGCGAAACTCCAAGTAGCTCCGTATTTTAATAGAAGTGGGGTTTTCTTTAAACAGGGGTGCATTTAAAAAGAACTTCAGATAGGTCTGAATATTTTCCTTTATGATATGTAAACGTGCTATCATTTTGAGAAAAATACGCAAACTAGTCTTGCTAATTATAAAATCTAACACTACAATATGAATTCCTAAGGAAAAATTAAGACCTGGTGCTGGGCGTGGGGCGAGAGCATGCGCAAAACACTGAACACTGGCAGACTGTGAGTAGATGACCCCATTTGCTCCTCACGCACACTCCTACCCCTCTCCAAACTGCCGAGATTATCAGAGACCTACCCTTCTCCAAACTGCCGAGATTATCAGAGACCTCAACAAAACAAACAAACAAACACATACACTGTACAGGGCCGAGAGGATTGGGGTTTGACTTTAAATGTGCCGGTGAAGGTAAAACTCCTTGGACTGTTCATGTATGACAATCTTGCTTTGGTTCTAATACTGCCCTTCACCCCTTTGCCACCTGTCCGCTTACAAACATTGAGCCCGGCAGTCGGGAAATCTGCCTATCTCTCAGATCAAGAAACCCTGCCCAAATCCATCCAGCCCAAGGCCGTTCAGTGCAGAACAGCAAGGCTACGGCAAAACTGAGAACCCAGGCCCTGGATTCCCAGTTGGTCGGACCACTAGACCACATTGCACCATCGGAGCAAAGACAAACATGAATTGTTCCAGGGCCGCCTCTGTTTGTTTATGAATGTGTTTGCAGCCGTTCTGAAGCTCTGTTGTCCTCATTTCTCTTTCCTGTTTGCAATTTGTAAGCATTTCTGTCTTCCTTTCCCCTTACCTAACCTATTTCTATGATACCTAACCTATTTCTATGATCACTTTCATTCTTCTGTTTTAAATGGATTATGGAGCAAGTGAAGAATAAACTAGAACCCAGTAACAGGTTCTGGTTGTCTGGACGTTTCTACCAGGGCATTGATACCTATCTTTCTACGGATGATGTTAAGGAAGTGCATCAGTACCAAAGAGTATCTTACAAAACAAATAAAAAAATAAAAGGTGCTTAGAGCGAAAAGCAATCTCCAACTTTCTCTACACTTTGTGAGTCAAAGAAACTCAAGGCAGTGAGGAGGTGATGGAAGTTAGATCATCGATTATGCTTCTTTTAACCCAAATGCAATGGTGAATTTACCCAAACTTATAATGATGTAAATGAAACCTTTCTTTTCAAAGTGCCTATTTAAACACACAGGGTGTATCCAGTATCTGGAAAGATAGACCCACAGGCAATTTGCAGCTTAAAAAAACATGACCAATGAGACAAAACTGAAAAGCCTCGAAATAAAGTAGGGGGAAAAAATTTAGCACATCATGATTGCTAACACTTGAGGGAAAAGCAGACACGTTTTAGAGGAGGTCAAGAAGGTAGACAAATTGCTGTTGAACTTTGAACTTGAACCCTAAGCGTCCAAGAGATTTTCAGCTTAGGACACTGGTTTTATTTATATCTAATTTCATCTGACTTTATTCCTTGATAAAGGAATTACAGGTTTATCTGAACACTGTAATTAAAAGCCATGGTCAGGTCAATATTGGGCTCATGAATGTAACGAATATATAATATTTCTATCAGAAATCAAAAACATTCTCGTAAAGGCAAAATTGTTTTCTCTAGTCTGTAAATCTTAGAGCACTTTTCTTATTCTCTCTTGGTTTCTAAGGTCTCTTTCTATTTCTCTTGGTTTCAAAATCTGTGTTTCTGGCCTTGAACCCAGGAGCACGTGAGGAGGGCCGCTCAGTCATTGAAGCATCCATCTGGTCACCATGACAAACTGGTCCTATAACTAATAGAGCCGGACCCCTAGGTCTTTGCCCTTGTGTATCTGTAATCTGTGGCTAGTGGCTTCAGCCTGGGCTGAGTGGCGACAGACAGCCACAGTGACCTCTTATGAGTAACCTGGCCAATAGCCCTGACCCAAGGGTGGGGCTGGAGCATTTCAGTCACGTCCATTGCCTAATCCTCCCAACTCCAGCAGAACCTAAAAGAAGCAGGAATGGGGATGACTCTTACCTCAAAAATGGGTGTAGAAGGAAGAAGGAATATGGCCAAGTAGCCCTAGGGGGTTAGAGGTTCCTGGCCTCCATGTCTTCCCTCTTGGGACAGGCAGGACACTTCAGCTCTAACCGATGGTTAAAGAGGATAAGACCTTTGGAACTGGGAGCTAATGGCCAGATTATTCATTTGTCTTAAAGGAAACAATTTAATTAGGAGCTAAACCACTCCTGATATCCACTCCTGAGAGGAAAGGGGCTCTCAGGATCCCTAGGAACAGAAAGAAGAATGAAATTCCACAGTTGGTTAAAGATTTTAGGAAGCCAGTGCTCCCTGCGACACACCCTGGTTATGATAAAATTGTCAGCCTAATTCCTTGTAGTGGGAAAGCTAGAAAGAGACCAGAGAGCAGTATGCTGGTTTACTAATTCCCATGAGAAGTTTTTGGTCCCTTTCGTGTTCCTGATGGCTCCCTGAAATATTTTCACAGTTTGGTCTTTGATGATCTTATCTGGTCCTGGAGAGAAGTCCCAACAATTGCACATAAAAGAAATCTCATGAAACCTTGCTATCATAGAATATTCTTTTGTGTCCTGGTGTCCTTGGTGTTTGGAATCCCAGTAACTACACAATTATGAGCAGAAATTCCCCCACTCAAATTATCCTGGTCATGGCCGTCCAGAATGGACACACCTGGAAGAACCAGCTAGTAGAGCTCTGAGTTCTCAGTGGGCATGAAGAGAAATAGAGAGACAGTGCTATTTTGCTAACAGAATTCCCCTGAGGCTCACTTCTTGGTGACTTCCAGCAGACCTCTATCAAATTCTCTGATGTAGCTACCCAGCCCAATTCCTTGATGTCGCATATGGTCTGGAGGAAGCTAGTGCTATCCCAAATAAAAGGGGAGGAAGATTCACTCATTCATCCTCTTGACTCAAATGCCTAAAGAAAGAAGAAGCCCTTCTAAGGTCGTAACCCCATTCCGTCTTTGCTTTCTCCTCTTCCCTGGGCTTCAGCTCCATTTCCAAATAAAGACAAGTTGGAGAATCCGGTACTTTTTCATTTCTTTCCTAGAATCTAAGGACATGAAGAACCCATAGACACTGATTAACTGCTTGTTCAATTAATTCATTTATTCATTCATCCATTTAGCAGGCATCTCTTTAGGACTTGCTTTACCGTAGGCACTTTTGGGGGTGGGGGGGGAAGGAGTGTGTTGAAAATGCAAAGACAAAAAATATCAGTTTTTGCCCTGGAGAAGCTCATATCCAGTGCCGGAGGCAGATATGGAAACAAATGCTTTGGGTGTGGCTCATGACTCACCAACTGAGGTGTATGTGCAATAAACATCATGTGTCTGTTTTTTTGTTTGTTTGCTTGTTTTGTTAAGGAGATTAAATGCTACTCTGAACTCTCATCTTACAGAGCATCTGAGAGGTTCAATTTCAGTCATCACTGAGGATCCCTTCCTGCTTTGTCCCTCTGTCACGCAAAGGTCCTGTGGGTTTTTTTTAGCCCAGAGCATGTGAGGAGATCCCCTGCAATCTGTCCACACAGACTATCCTGGATGCCCATGGTCTAAGCCTGGCTGGTTGCTTCAGGTCTAGAAGCCCCATTACTTCCATGGTACAGATAGGCTACTGGATCCTTGAGGACCTGGGAGCCAGATCCCTAAGATCAGGTTCCTAGATATGAAGGTAGCCACCCCTTCCCAAAATGTGGTTCTGCTATCTTGTAGCGGCCCTGCCAAGGTCCTGCTGCCCATAACACCATCCAGCTTTGCTCTCTTCCTTGTCTGGGGGCATAGTTTTCTCTGTCTCCCCCATCTGTATTTTCTCTACCCTCACCCTAACAGAATCTGCTCCAGGAGATGATATGTTCAAGGAATGAATAAAAAGTAAGATCTTAGAGATTATTCTGCCCCTGAAACCCAAGAGTGAGTGTCTCCTCAACTGTTCTGACCGTGGCTCATAGCCTCATCCTAGTCCAAGGCCAGTATCAGAGTATAAGCTTGAGTAAGTGATGCAGGAAGGGAGTAGCTACCTGTGGAGCATTTGGGACTCAGAGAAGTTGATGTTTCCTTGAAATATGCAAGGGCACGGGGATGGTATCTGGGGTCAAAGAACAGAATGTGGAAAATAAACAGAGATAAAAGAGCCTTGTGTATTCCAGCCAAGGTGAAAATACTTCTGTAGCTAGTGAGTGTGTCTACACGTGTATGTGTGTGTATGTGTGTGTGTATGTGGTGGGGGTGATAACAAGAAACGAGGCTAGAAAAAAAGGTTGTGACTAAATTCTTATGGTAAGTAAGGGGGTTTTCAAGGTGAGTTTCTAAGGTAAATAGTTTAGGGTCATTGCCTACACTACAGTATAGAGGGGAATCCGTGAACTTTGGAAGCTGTCAGATGTAGCTTGAAATCCAAGCTCCAGTGTTCTCCTGCCATCTGGCCTTGGGCAAGCCATTTAACCTGTGCTTCGATTTCTATGATCTGTCAAATGGGCATAGATGATGGTAACATCTACTTTCAAGGTTTTTGTGTGTGTGTGTGAGAATTGAACAAGACAGCATATGTAAAGCATCTGCATAGTCCTAGGCACCTAGAAGTATTAAATAAATGTTAGCCCAGTAATATTACACTTGTAAAATTATTTTTATGCCACTAGATTCACAGCAACATGGAGAGGTAGGGCTGGCATGTATTACAGTACCATCAGGCAGCTTATAGAAGCATCCAGGGATCAGAATTTAAAGTGCTCATTGGACCAAACATACTGGCAGACATAAGATTTCATGTGACATTATGGATGACAATGGCCCCAAAGGTCAGAAGAGATGTACTTCAGGAGCAGCAGGTGGAGGGTGACGGGGGTGATGATTTCACCAGTGGAAAGGCAGTGTCTGGCACCCAGACACTACCCAAGTTGTTTTGAGATTCCCCAAAAGAACATGATAAAAACAAAAATGAGCAATCAAAAGATGGCAAGTGGTGTCTTCGTTTCCAAGGTCTGCTGTAACAAAGTACCACAAGTCAGATTTAAAGCAGTAGGAACTGGGGCGCCTAGGTGGCTCAGTCGGTGAAGCATCTGACTTCAGCTCAGGTCATGATCTCGCAGTTCGTGAGTTCGAGCCCCATGTCAGGCTCTGTGCTGACAGCTCAGAGCCTGGAGCCTGCTTTGGATTCTGTGTCTCCTTCTCTCTCTGCCCCTACCCCACTCACACTCTCTCTCTTTCTCAAAAATTAACATTAAAAAAAATAGAAATGTATTCTCTCACAGCTCTGAGGGCTAAAAGTCCAATATTGAGTTGCCAAGAGGACCATGCTTCCTCTGAAATCCTGGGTAGAATCCTTTCGTGCCTCTTCCTAGCTTCTGGTGGGAGCCAACAATTCCTGGGACACCATGGATTGCCTCTATTGTTACATGGTGTTCCCCCTTGTGTCTGTCTCCATGTCTTTTTTCTTCTTCTTCTTTTAACCTTTATTTCTTTTTGAGGGAGGGAGAGCATGAGCAGAGAAGGTGCAGAGAAAGAGGGAGGACAGAGGATCTGAAGTGGGCTCCATGCTGACAGCACACAGCCCGATGCGGGGCTCAGACTCAGGAACTGTGAGATCATGACCTGAGCCAAAGTCAGATGCTTAACCAACTAATCCACCCAGGCACTCTTCTTTTCTTCTTCTTGTCATGACCTCAGTCATATTGGATTAAAGGTCCACCTGCTTCATAGGACCTCACTTTAACTTACGTCTTCATCATGTCTACAAAGACTTTTCCAAATAAGATCACATTCACAGATGCCAGGGCTGAGGACTTCAACAAATCTTTTTGGGGAACATAATTCAACCTACAAGTGATGTTATGGAAAGAGAACTGGGCTGAGAGCTGTGTCTGTGGTAAAGTTACCTCTTGGGGGTCAGGTGTATATTTGTGAAATTAGGAGTGGCTCCAAAATGCTGTGATTGTCTGAGCCTCTCTTGATCCTAAAAATGAAATACATCTAGAGGCAAAAACTGAAGTAACTAATTGAAACCATGTGTTCAAATCAAAACTGCAGTTTGAGGAACCAGGGATTACATAACTAATAACCTAAGCCCTTACTGACCCTGGCTACATTAGGAAGCAGTGCTTATGAAAGAATGCACTTCATTTGAACAATTTCTTCAGTCGGGCAGAGGATAGATTTTCTTGTGTAACTGACATTTCCCACCCCTCCCTTAAAATGTGCTTTGGTAAATACATTTGAAAGAAACAAATGAAGTGCAAGAAAATTTAATTTACTCTCTAAATCTCATCTTCCTATACAATGGAAGTATAGGAATTGTGAGTGTTGGAATAAAACTGTTTTCAACCCCCCCCCCCCCGCACCTTAGGTTAATTGTGAAACAAAGACCACTGAAGACCTTCCATTCATCATTTACATCTGCCTTCTCACCTTCCTTAACTTTCATCCCCGATTACAGTAATATATACATTATATATATATATATATATATATATATATATATATATGTAGTTTTCTCAGTAGTACAACTGATGCGTGGGTCATGTTTTCCAGTGTGATTTTTGTCCTCCGAACATGCCACATTGTAATGGAATCTTGCCTATTGATATCCAGCCAACAATTCCCACATCATATTTTCTCATCATTACATGTTTTATGATTTGATTGTATATTTGAATAAGGGGCAACTGCTAGGATTCCATCTTGGGTTGACACTTACCCAGTCTTCCTAATAAAGATATAAAAGTTTGGTAGATCTTAAAAGGTAGTTCAAATGGGAAGAGAATTCTTTTAGGGGGATAGTTTGAGAAGAGACTTAGGGGCTGAAGAACATAGCACCTTTTTGAAGGAAATTGTTTTATTTCATTAGTGATCTAGTCTCAGATAAGCCTGTAAAAGGCATGGTGGGCCCCAGTTACAAAAGGGCTTTGTCTGCAAGACTGAGAATGTTGGAATTTATTCTGTAGGCAGCAAAGAGCCCATGAAAGTTTTGGGGAAGGTGGTTAACATTTGAGTGTTTTAAGAGGCTATCCTATTAGCAACACAGAAGGTGGGCTGGTGAGGGAGAATCTGCATTTGCAGAGACCATCTGTGAGGTCATTACAAAAGTCAAAGCAAGAGGTAATTCCAGCCCGCACCAAGCTAGTGATGTTGGGAGAGAAATGGAAGGTATAGATATAAGAGACAGGGCAGACCCAGAAACAATTGGTCATTGGCACGAAAGTGGGACTTCTGGTCCTAGCAAACGGAGGAATGATGTGACCCCATGATGTGACCATGAATGTGTGAGAAGGACTGTGTTCTATTTTGGACGTGTTGAGTTTGAGGTGACTTCAGGACAACCCAGTGAAGATGTTCCCTGGGAAGCATGAGGTCACTATCTCTGCTCTGGCATGTTTATAAAGAAGAATCCCAAGGGCACAGACTACAGCTCAGTGTCCTTTGCTGAATTCAGATGCCCTGCACTGTGTTTATTGAACACGTAGGGGTCACACAGAAAATCCAGGTTAAGATCTTTACACAGCATTTTTCATCGAACATGCAAGAAAGTCATTAGCAACCCCACCTATCTATTCAGCCATAGATGCAGAAAACTTGTAGTTCTAACATTCTTAGTGTAGCAACTTTTGAACAGGACATCCTTCTAAAATCAGCTTTTTACTGGGGAGTGAAAAGTGATGCAGGAATAGCCTGAAGTCACGTGTTCCATATCCCAAGAAATGGGAGTCGATTTCAGAAGCCTGAACTCCCAGATGCCTACTTTCATCAGGTTCCTTTTTTTTTTTTCCTTTGGTAGTTGATATATTAACATTATACATTACAGTAGTTTCAAGGATCCTGTTTGAGAAGAATGATGAGAAAAAGTGTTTTTTACCCATAAAATGGTGGTAGGAGGATGGGGGGAGAGAAGGGTGGGTTAGATGCCAAAAGCGATCATGTGTTCTAGATATGCCCTTGGTTGGTATGCTCATAAAAATAATTTACAGGGGGAAAGTTGACATGGGGCCACTTTGTGTCCTTACAAGCAGTGCCTTCTGACTTCAGTCAAGAGAAACAAAAATATGAATAGGGCAGAGGTAAAGAAACAACATGACATGCTGACATGTGGAGACGCAGCACCAAAAACAGTTATCTTGCCCCATTTGACAAAGGAACTTCATTTGCTTTTCTGTCCACTCAAGCAGGATGGAATTGGAGAAGGTATTCTGCACCAGAAGCCAGGATCTCTGGGTTCCAGTTCTGACTGTGCCCCTAAAGAGAAGTTCTGCTACTCACCTTGGGTAAATCATGTCACCCTCTGCATGGTGGCAGTTTGGCTATAATTTTCTCTCCTTCACTCGTCACCTTCTCCATTGATTCTCCAACCCTTCAACCTTCTTTAAGTAATCACTCATGAGATACATAAAATACCTCTATATTTTTGGATGTTGTATATTTCCTACTGAGAGAAGCTCCTCTTCTTGTGGCGAATAATGAAAATTACAAGTGCCTGGCTCATTTGTGTCAAGATGATATGAGGAAACTGAAGGTCACTCTCAGCATACTTTACCATGCCTCCCAGGCATTGCTGATAAGAAAAAGACAGAAGGACAAAGACAAAATTAACTTTTAATTTCCCATCCAAGCTACAACTAACAGAAACAGAGAGACGGGGAAGACTGTCTTCTAATATACAAGGGAGAATTATATATTAAATATCTTATCTGATTTAACTTATCAGAGATAACCAAGCATGCGACTATTTAAATCTATATTTATAGGGAAGGTCTCTAGCTCTAAGCTCCAATAAATTTCAGTGACACATTTTCATATCTAGTATCAGTCCAAAAATCTTTTGGCCCTAAATTAGATGAATAAATAAACAAATCAGATACATTAATTTTCTCTTTGGAGTAGTTTTCTTTCCAAGCAATCACTCAAGTTATTTACATGCTGATAGAAGACATTACTTAACATAATGAGTAATTTTCTCACTCTGCAAGGTATTAGCCACCAAACAGGCTTCAGTAATTTTTTTTTAATTCTATAGCCTCACCAGGTATCTTAGTAAAGAACCTGATTTTTTTTTTGTATCTGACTTATTTTATGAAATTGGATCAATAATTATGACAGCTAAAGCATTAGCCATATAAGCCACCAGACAGTATTGTCGAGGATATATATTAACTATGGGCAATGAATTAATTTTGCAGAATACCCCACCCATAAATTAGCTATGAAGCTTAAAGAAAAGGACTAGCACTTTCAAATGATAGATTTCAAGACAATTTTTGTGTGAGGTCTTCTTATAGAAACTTTTCATCTTCGCAAAGCGTGTCTTAATTCCACCCATTTTATGACCGCAAGCAAGGCACATCCTTGGCTTCAAAAAAGTCCAATTCAGCAACAAAGTTTAAACATATATATAAATGAATTAATTATCACTTTGTTGCTTACAGATTTATTCTTTATTTTATAAATGTACAGTTTACTCTATTGCATTTAAGTCTAATCTGATTTCTATAATAATGATTGCTCAGAAGCCCATTTATTGTATAAAACAGGTTTTACATTTGCTCTAACTTTTTCAATACTCAGGATTCCTACTGAATAGCAATGCACCACTCAAGAAATATGTACGATACCAGCTTTAGATTTGACAAGCTCTGAAACAGGCAAAGGAATAAGCATTCCTCCAAAGACAGTAGTCAAAAGCTACATAATAATTCTACTTTATCCTAAGTCAGTGCAGTGTAGGAATTCACAATGAAACAAGAACTCCAAGAGAAATAATAATCTTGGACTCTATAGTCCAGGCAGTATACATAGCACATACAATCTGACTATCCAGAGTTTCAATCTTCAAACTTCCCCTTTGCTAAGAAAGAATGTTAAATATTCTTTTAGAAGTCATAGGCTTAGTCTTAAACAGTAGAAATAGAGGTGATATTTAAATAGAGAACTATGCGAGGAATTAAAAGTATTTTCATTTTATGTTTAAACAAGGTGTGTAGGTTTCTGAAGCATGGACTTTTACAAAATAACATTTAAAATTGTTATTAGTGGTAATAGTCCATCGTAGAAAATAACAGATAAGCAAAAAGAGGAAAATAAATGTCGTCCATAGTTCCAAAATTACTAATATACATACATTCTGTTATAAGTTGAGTTGTGTCCTCCCAAAATTCAAATGTTGAGGTCCTAACCCCCAGTACCTGAGAATGTTCCCTTCTTTGAGGTAGTCTTTACAGACACAGTCAAGTTAAAGTGAGGGTATTAGATTGGGTCCTAATCCAACATGACTTACAAAAAGGAGAAATTTGGTCACAGACCTACTGCACATAGGAGGAAGGCAATGTGGAGAGATATAGATAAAAAACACTGCCTACAACCCAGTGAGAGAGGCCTAGAACAGATCCTTCCCTCCCAGCCCTCACAAGGAACCAGTCTTGCTGACACATTAATTTTGGACCTATAGTCTCCAGAACTGTGAGACAACAAACTTACGTTGTTGAAGCCACCTGGTCCGTGGGGCTTTGTTATCGGCAGCTCTAGAAAACTAATACACTGTTCATCTTTTTGCTGAGTATATATATATATATATATATATATATATACACACACACAGACACACATACATACATGCATACACACATATGTATAAATATTTTTGAGTTGATATAATAATTTAATACTGTTTTATAATTTTTTTTCATTTTACATGTAGGAACATCTCCCTATGTCTTAAGATATACCGATGATGATGATGATGATGATGATGTTGATGATGAAAAGGTTAACTTTGAACGAATATTTATTAGGAACCAGGCACTGTTCTAAGTATTTTAAGTCTACTATTTTAATCTTTATGGCTTCCAGAAGAACATAATTCTTATTGACTATATAGTATTCCATTATATGAACATATCTAGATATTTGAAGTGTATCTTATTATTAAATATTTAGATTTATTCCATATTTTGGCTTAAATAAACATCTCTACCATAAGCATTTTTATATCATAGTCAAGATGCATACATATTACCTTCTTGGGATGAGAGTCTATGGATTCATAAATTTAAAAGTAATTTAGCAAAATGTACATATTTAGATAATACATATTTTGTTTTAAATTATATGTAAATATAATATATACGTGTGTGTGTGTGTGTGTGTGTGTGTGTGGAGAGAGAAAGAAAGAGAGAAAGAAAGAAAAGAAAGAAAGAAAGAAAAGAAAGAAAGAAAAAAGAAAAGAAAGAATTATCTTCTAGGATATTCATACAAATTTTACCAATTTTTATTCCCTCAGAAATAAAAGGAAGTACCTATTTCCCTTTATCCTCTCGTTCCTTAAAGCCCAGTCAATTTGTAGGTAAACAATTATCTTACTGCCTTAATTTGTGTGTTCCTGACTTCTAAAAACTTGAACTTTGAAAGTCTGTGCTTTAGTCCTTCCTTTTTTATTTTTTGGTGAATGTTTTGTTTGTTTACTTTTAGTCTGAAGTCACAGCAACAGTCTTTCTCTCTGGGTTATTTTTATGATCCTTCGATTTCCCAATGTCTTCTCTAGTTTAAGAGTTAACATCAGTCATTCTTTGGTCACTTCTAACCCACAATGCTTCTTGTCCATTCTAGGGTTTCTGACAACCTCAATCAAACAGAACACAAACACACACCAAGAGATAAAAAATAAAGGTCTCTACAATGAAGGAAAATGCAGTCATGAAGTTCACGCGTATTGCTCCAAAACAGACCCTTATAACAGAGTTTGTTTATGCAAATTTTCGTGACAAAATAGAAGAATCCGAGAGAGAAAACGAATACATTCTGCATCATTTTGCTAAGATGACTCTGACGCTGGCTCACATTAAATGCAAACACTCTTACTTCTTGTCTGAAATTTTCTCTCTGCACCGTCTCTTCTGTACCCTCACTTCGTCTTTCTTACTCCCTTCTCCAGGATTCAAATGTTACTATAGAGATTTAAATATGATTTTTTCTGCACTGCCTTCATTGATTTTCTCCTCACCTGCTCTATGGTTCCTTTTTCAGATGCTAATATCACACTTTACATAAATCTCCCGTTGAATGTCCCTTAATTATTTACTTCTATACCTGTTTCCCACACTGGACTGTGAACATCTTTAGATCCTTGTGCCTTTCAGCTTTGTAGTTTTAGTGCCTGATCCCAGACAAAGGCTAGCATGGAATAACCACAGAACTGGTGATGTCATTCATGGTAGGGGTATATTTGGATTGAGGGTGGATCCAAATATTTACTCTTATGTCTAAAGCTAAATCGTAGCTTTGTTGAAATTTGTTGATGTGCAGAGTTACCTCTTTGGAAGGCCACAAACATACTAGCTTACGCACAAAAGAATGATATGTTCCCTAAAGGACTTAGTTATATATCCATCCATGCATATGTGACAATTATAAATATCACTGGTCTCCGTATCTCCCCTGGTCTTAGGCTTTTGTTGTTGTTGCTTCATCTGTAAAACAAGAGTGTTGTGACACGATCTCCAAGGGGCTCTGCAGTCCTAAAAGTCTGTGGTTCTCATTCTACTTAGGCAAGACTGGGTGTGAAGCGTCTTCGCTGCCATTTTGGGGGCAGGTTGAACCAGAGCTGCTCCTGTCACTGTCTCGAGTCTCAGAGATAGCATCCTGTTTACACACAGCAGTGCTGCCCTGCCTCTGATAGCTGATCTTATCAGACGTGGTTACTTCCAACTGTCTTCAGGAGCAGACAGCTGCTGTGTCCAAATTTGCCTGCCTCACCACTGGAGAGTGTAGTAAGACGTCACATTCCTTTTTGGGCTCCTAGACTGCTAGCCAAAGACTTGAGAAAATGCGAACTCACAGGGACAGAGAACCACATGTGAGGGCTGACCTGGAACCCTGGCTGCTTTACATTTTCATGAAGTTTGCAAATTCGTTTGGCGGCCAGGTGGGGCCAGAATTGAAGGATATCGTCAAAGGCAATTAGAAACACATTTAGTAAGAACAAATGAGCCTAAAGAAATTGAGGATGTGGCACAAATTTATAATCTGATAATAATAATAACAATAATTATTATTATTTATAAGCATATAAAGTCTACAGATGGGGATTTAAAAATTTTTTTTTAATGTTTATTTATTTTTGAGAGAGGGATAAACAAAATCAAGTGGGGGAGGGGCAGAGAGACAGAGAGACAGAATCTGAAGCAGGATCCAGTCTCTGAGCTGTCAGCACAGAGCCCGATGCAGGGCTTGTACTCACTAACTGTGAGATCATGACCTCAGCTGAAGTTGGATGCTTAACCAACTAAGCCACCCAAGTTCCCCCAGATGCGGGTTCTTTTTGGTAAATATGTAGATACAGTAGAGTAATGGTTCAAAGTGAATACCATAAGGAGCTGGAAAAGAGAGGGCAAAATACCCAATAATTTGGAGGCACCCTGCGTCCTTCTACTGCTCTGCATGCAGTGCTGGCTAGATACTTTCAAGGTCTGGGTACTCTTCTTAGTGCTAAAGCTTGGGCCAAACATTAAAGACTTAAAAATGAGGAGAAGAAAATGATACTGCCAGTTGGAAATGGCGAAGACTTATTAATCATATTATCAAAGTGATTTTCACTTACAAGGAAGCTCTGATATGCATGTTGATGTTCAAGTTGACAGTTTTGAAGATGGAATCAAGGCATCTATCTTGCCCGGAGCAAAGCTGAGTGACACCACGTTAAAAAGTGATCACTTCCACCTCAACCTGGGTTGAGTCCCTGGGGCCAAAGGAGCCTTGAATCTGACTGGGCCTTCCTGAACAGCTTCTATTATGTGTCTCCCTGCAGTAGGACTGTTTGCAAAGGGAGTGACAGGACCTGAACCGAAATGACCTTGTTTCCAAAGGAATACCAACAGCTCCCTGAGAGGAAAAGATTTCCCTGATTTATGTTGAATTAAGAAGTTTAGATGTTAGCTTCTTGCCGTGGCTCCAAGGCGATAAAGAATTTCTTTACATGGATTCCGGCAATACAACAGATTTAATTATACAGATTATTTTAAATGGCTTTTGTGATGGGCAAAGAGTTGTGTTTGGCATGGCAGAGGACTCTAAGGCCTCTGGGAAGTCTCCATAAAGAAGTCGCCCATGACCTAACCTTCCAGAGGAAAGAATTACTTTGGGTAAAACACACATGTCATAAAAATTTATCACAGACGTGAAACCCAAGTCATTGGCAGTTTCTCTAAAGTTTCATTAAATAAATTTGAATAGTATTGAATTTTCATAATAAGGTCTAGTAAGAAAAAGAATATTTGGGTATCTCCATTGAAAATAATTTCCTTGTTCATATTCTGTTTTTTTAATTTTTTTTAAAGTTTATTTATTTACTTATTTGGAGAGAAAGAGAGAGAGAACAAGCAGGGGAGGGGCAGAAAGGGAGGGGGCCAGAGGGCCAGAGGCAGGCTCTGTACTGACAGCAGACAGCCTGATGCAGGGCTCGAACTCATGAACTCTGAGATCATGACCTGAGCTGAAGTCAGATGCTTAGCCAACTGAGCCACCCAAGTGCCCCTCTTTGTTATATTCTTGGGCAATGTTTTACAAGGTCATAGATAATGGGAAACATATTACAAGGAGATCAAGTCCTTGATTTTTAATAAGCACTTACAATAGGTATATAAGCTAATGATGGAGTCTTACTTGGTTATAAACGATTGCAAGATATTTTGTAATAACAACCACACCATCATCTTAGTATGTCTGCCAAGTACCATGAAGCATCTATCAAATATATTTCCAGCCTGAAGTTGTTGGGAAAATGTAGTTATTTTTAGAGACCCTTGAGAAATTTATTTTCTCAGATACTAGTTTTCTAGCACTTGGGGAAAACCTTAACTAAACCACTTGGTACGGAAATTACTAAAATGGAAGAGATGCCACAGTGCTATGCTGCCCTTTCTGTTTTTAAAAACCTATCTCAGTGTTATCCACTGAGATAGGGCAGGACATATCTCTTGAACAAAGTTTATCGCCTGAAATGCAAAAGCATTTTTTTCCTTAAATATTGACATTGACCTTTTTGTCTTTCCTATGGCAAAGTACATAATCATTAACACTTTATTAAGTGCGAGAAACTGTGTTAAGTATGTTGTATACCTAATGCTGAAAAAGATCCCATTATATGAATGATAACATTTGGCCCATTTTTACAGCTGGGGAGACTGACGCACAGGGTGTGAAGTAACTGACCCAAGGTCATTCAGGTGATTAGTGGTAAGACAAACAGCATCCCAAACCCAGGCAACTGGATTCAGAGTCTGAATGCATCACCACTATATTGTTTGCCTCATAGATACAATTAGCAAAAGTTATAAGGATTCAGGTGTTTATGTGTATGTAGGGATGTGTTAACTATTAAGGATTCTATTTAAGGCCTAATTCATAGAAAATAGGCTGCCACTTTGCTACCTTATCACTCACACTGCTAAAGATGAAAATCCTGGTGCCGTATTTTAGCTAACTTAAAAAGGTTTAAGTGCTGTTTCAACTGGGAAAAGTAAAAACTTGAACTGTATTTGAAATAAAACTGTAAGGTGAACACAGCTTGAAACATTAAAGGATAATCCATTGTCTCCAATTAGGGTTTTTTTGTTTGTTTGTTTGTTTTAATTTGCAAGCTTACAGAAAAGCTGAGAGATTGGTATATGAAATAGCCATAGAACCTTCATCAAAAAGGTTAATATTTTGCCACATTAATGCTAAATATTTGAGTAGATATCACGGAAAAAATAAGAACAATTTTCCAATTTCTCACAAAACTTTCTCCCAAAGATTCTCCTAAATCTTGATATTATCACATTTAGGAAAATTAGAGTAATTATAATTCCTTAATATCATCTAATAGTTAAGCTGAATTAAAATTTTCTGCAATTGTGCAAGACAGATATTTTACAGCTATTTTTTCCAAGCCAGGTCAAAACAAGTTCTGCTCATTGCATTGGCTTGTTATAACTCTTGTCTCTTTTTCTAATTTACTTTTTTGGGTTTTTTTGTTTTTGTTTTTGTTTTTTTTTGAGAGAGACAGAGAGAGAGAGAGACCCTGCATGCACATGGGGAAGGGGCAAAGAGAGAGGGAGAGAGAATCCTAAGCAGGCTCCACAAAAAGCATGGAGCCTGAGATGGGGCTTGAACTCCACCGTGAGATTATGACCTGAACTGAAATCAAGAGTCAGATGCTTAACCAACTGAGCCACCCAGGTACCTGTCTAATTTACTTTTGAAATTACTTCATTGGACTTCTATAAAGCACTTCTTAAATATCCCTTAGAATAAATGAGTGTTTTTTTTAAGTCAAAAGCAAAGAATGCATTTAGAGTTGTTATCCTTTTTAGAGAAATTAAAACAAATAAAAGATGGCCATCTGTCTTATAATTATCTTTTAGACATCCTTTAGAAATTATCTAGTACAATGACTTTTGCTAGCCTCTTACCATGGTCTCATCTTTTCCAGCCTATGTCTAAGATGGAAACTATGAAACAAAGTTAATACTTTGGAAATTCAGAGCTGAAAGATCAAAAACATTGGTTGGAGATCAAACTATGTGACCACCGCACTTAACACATAAGAACCAAGTTCCAAAGAGGTGACATAAATTGCCCTCAGTCACAATTACAAATTAGCAGAAAATGGAACAAGAACAGAAGTCCAGACCACTTTCCAGCAATACCACAGTAGAAGAAGATCATATTACCTGGCCCCTGTCCTTTGAAAAGATTGCAGAACAAATGACTTTTCAGATCCTATGCTCTGGCACAAAATCAATAAAGCTCTTCTTGATATTCCAATCTGCATCTGTGACAGCACATTTTATCAAATGAGCCTGCAGTTAAGCTCCAAAGACCCAGTCAAACCTGTGGACTGACCCAGTTCACCTGCATACCTGATAAAGCTCCATACAGGACTACGGCCCCCAGTAGAACCTTGCAAAGTCAGCCACTAACAAAAAGGCTTAAGGAGACCCAGTGCAACATCCACCCCCAGTCTGTTTCGTAAACCCAGCTTTTCTTCTTTCATTGGGGAAGTATTTCTTCTCTTTCCGTATTTCCTGTGGTGGTCCCACACTGCCAATCAGGACTTGTCTCCACCCAAAGGAAAATCATAATCGAACTTAGCTAATCATGGAACTTCATTCCCCTATTCACAATGATTTACAGGGTGCATGCGTGACTCAAGCAGAGCCAACTCAACATACGGGAATTGGGAGTAAGGCTATTCTCTTCCTTTTGGATCATATCCTGTAAGGGTAGGGGTTTGACAACCTTTCCTGCCACATGGTGAGAAACTTTAGGTCAACACTGGAAGAAAAAGCAATTCATACAAATCTGAGGTAAAGAAAAAGAACCTTAATCACACCCCTTAGGCCTACTTGGAATTTTAAGTTAGCTAAATTAACAAATTCACTTTTTTCCTCTGTGAGATGTTAGATTTCTGTCATTTACCTCCAAAAAGGGTCCTTATGAGTACAAAGTTCTGCTTTACAGAGAATTGTGAAGCCCTGAGGTTTCAAGGCATCTAAAGATAGTGGTTTGTACCCTGATATATCTATTTATAATTTTGAAAGCAGAAGCTACATATGTACAGGGTTGCTCTACCCAGCAGTGACCAATCGGAAAAAAAAAAAAATTGTGTTTATTCTTTTTTTTAGAGACAGAAGTGCCAAAGCCTTCATAATTTAAGCCAGGATGAAAAATCACCTTGGAGTCACAGAAATCAGCCTGATTTAGATATGGCACCTTGAAATTACTTGGGGACCTCCATTAGAAGGATATATCACCTTGGCTAAATCACTGAGGATTGCTCCTCCTGAGAAATGTGGGCATGAGATAAATCTAAAAGGGTCCAGTCAAGATCAGTTACTCCTCCTTGGGTAAGTATGAAGAGAAATAGGGATTGGGGCGACAAGAATGCAAGGCTCAGGAGTTAGTTCACATAAGGATTGATCTGCCCTGCCTCACTCCCTCAGAACTAGTTTGCCTTTAAAAACTCGGATTGCTGAGGGGGCACCTGCATGGCTCAGTCTGTTAAGTGTCCGACTTCTGCTCAGGTCATGATCTCATGGTTCATGGTTCACAAGTTCAAGCCCTGTACTGGGCTCTGTGCTGACAGCTCAGAGCCTGGAGCCTGCTTCAGGTTCCGTGTCTCCCTCTCTCTCTGCCCCTCCCCTGCTCTCTCTCTCTCTTTCTCTCTCTCAAAATAAATAAATGTTGAAAAAAAATATTTTAAAAACTGGAATTGTTGGGTCTCTAAACCACCTTTGACCAAACTTAGAAGTGAAGAGGTAGAATGGCTGCAGCCTTCTGGTCTAGCAACCACTGCTCTAAATGTGTAGGGTGGTCTTCAACCATGAGAAGTAGCAGCAGATGCAGCAGCAAAGCACCAATCCCTTCCATTTCTCTCTCTAATTAACAGTACCTGGAGTTGCCCCTCTTTGGACTGGGTAGGGAGTTGGTAGGTAGAAGAAAGCAGAGAGACCTCAAGAGAAAAGTACCAGACCTCCAGTTAAGAAGGCATGTGGGGGGGCACCTGGGTGGCGCAGTCGGTTGAGCGTCCGACTTCAGCCAGGTCACGATCTCGCGGTCCGTGAGTTCGAGCCCCGCGTCAGGCTCTGGGCTGAGTTCGAGCCCCGCGTCAGGCTCTGGGCTGATGGCTCGGAGCCTGGAGCCTGTTTCCGATTCTGTGTCTCCCTCTCTCTCTGCCCCTCCCCCGTTCATGCTCTGTCTCTCTCTGTCCCAAAAATAAATAAAAAACGTTGAAAAAAAAAAATTTAAAAGAAGGCATGTGGGTCCTACAGTAATTAATTGGAAATGAAGGAAGAATGGCTAAGTGACTGCCTTTGTATCTGGATTTGGGGAACAGTTTGCATTTGTTAGAGACATCCCTAGCTGCACCTCTATAAAAAGATATATCTAAGGGGTGCCTGAGTGGCTCAATCAGTTAAGCGTCCAACTTGATTTCGGCTCAGGTTTTGAGATGGAGCCCCACGTTGGGCTTTGTGCTGATAGCGTGGAACCTCCTTGGGATTCTCTCTCTTTCTCTCCCTCTCTGTTCCTCTCCCACTTATGCACCTTTTTCTCTCTCTCTCCCCCCTCTCTCAAAGTAAATAAATAAACTTAAAAAATTGTTAAAAATATGTATCTATGATAGATAGACAGATAGATAGATAGATACAACATATAATCAATCCCATTTGCTAAAAAAAGATTTTGGGTATTCAAAGTTTAAACCACATTCTCTGATATTTGATCTGCCAACTATGAGGTGTTTAAGAGTGTATGGCCTCAATGGAGGCCAACACTGGGCTCTCTTTACTAGGTTCTGGGTAGCCCTTCTGCAATATATTTAGTGCAAATTTTTGTACACACACAGTTACAATCCCAAGGGAGGCAATTATAGTTTATAAACCAGAAGAGGGAAATAACAAATTATTTGTTTTTACCCATAGGCAGTAGATACCTCTAAGTAACTATATATAGGGAAGACAATACTGCTGCTACATTCTCATCTCAATGGATAAATTTTATTTAGAAACCAAGCTGTGAACGTCTCTCGACTATTGTTTTACATATTCCTCTTCTCGTTTACCTATGCCACTGTTCCATAGCCTGTGTCCTTTCTAATTTTTTAGGTACTTTTCACAATCTGTAACAAATTCCTATTGTCTGGTTTTTTTCCCTTTGTTATTCTATCTACCAGAAACGTTTATCAGGCTGCCCAAGTGAGCTCAATCTTTCTTCAGCCATCACTGTCAGACTCCCTAACAGAGATTTCTCATGTCACCCGCTGGGATCTTGCTTCACCCTCCAGTCTGAATGTTCTGGAAACAACATTATTTTGGGTTTCAACATATGCAATTAATCATGCACATTTATGACCCGTAATCTCCAAGAAGGCTTCAGCATGTACCCAATGAGAGGGTTCATGGACTAGCAGGCAAAATGCCAGTTCAGACTTCAGGATACTTGATACTCCAGTATTTCTAGCTCTAATACATATTGCCTGAATCTGTGTAAAGAGAGACACGGAAGCACTTTGCCTTTGGGGAAAGATAGGAAGCAGAGAGATATTTTTAGAGCACCCCGGCCCAAGCCCCCAATCATCTTCAATCTTTTTCATCCTGTTCCTTGGGATTGTTCCTTTCCCCCTTGACTACTCCAACCTGAAAGTTGGCTCAGCCTAGAAACAGTGCTGGGCACAAAAATCTTAATAGGGTGGATGGTCATGGGTAGAAAGGTGGTTGCAAAACATATTAAGGGGATGGGTTGGGGATAGGACCTGAAATCTGGGAGAGATTTCATTAGTCTAGTAACAGAAACAAAGAGTGAGACAGAAACCAAAATCATTACTTATTATAAATTCAGATTCGATCTTGGTCCAATAGTCATTTCCAAAGTTACTATTTTACAAGATTTTATCTCATAACTTTATTATTTTTCTTTTACAAATTATAAAAGCAATGCCCGTTCCTTATAACAAGATCACATAATACAAAAGTCTAAAAAATGCAGAACTTCCCAAATCTAATGCTCTGGAAGGAAAAATTGATTACAACTGGGTAATTTTTTATTGCCAGCAAATATTTTCTTAATATACATGTATTTTTTCAATAGGTAATGCACACATATAAGGGTTTTTTACTGAAGTGGGGTTGGAACTGTTTTGTTCTTTTGCATGAGTGGGATAACAATAAACATATGCTTCAACATATTCCTTACTCTTATTCTAGTATGAACATCATAATTGTTCATTTTTCAGGTATACAGATTTGAAGTCTAATGGGTAACTCTCTACAGATTATTATTTATAATTGATTCAATATTTAATTAATTTGTCAAACAAACAGCAAATAAAAAGCATGATATGGGGCTTAAATTCTATTAGGGAAATAAAGCCAAGCCAAAAAAATATGTAAACAGGAAAAATATCAGATAGCAATAACTGCTATTCAAATAATGAAAGTACATTGCTATCATAGAGTTACTGAGCATCCCCTTTATATTTTTATGGTATCTCTTCAAAGTCTCATCCACCAGAAAAAAAAAAAAAGGATGATTTTTATATCATGGTTTCAGTACAATTAAGTCCTCAGGGTTCAAAAATATCTTCCAAATGCTAATAATCGGTGCATAAACTCTAGTAGGCTTTGAGCAATGGTATCCTGTAAAGCTCGTACAAGGAGAGCCCAAGTCAATAACTATGGGTTTGATTGACCTTGGCAGTATTACATAGGGTCATATTTTTACATGGCTGAACTGTTCTTGTCCTAGAACTACAATGTCCCAGGTACAAATAGCTTTTCTTCAGCACCAGGCATGCGTGTCTTATCTTCCCACCTATTTTCCCCCCACCTCATTCTTTCATTACTTTTATAAAAGAAACACTGTTACAGAGTATGTAAAGAAAACTCATCTCCATTGACGTTTTTCTTTCAGGCTCTCCTCTCTTCAAGCGATCTTATAGTTGAAATATTACACTCATGGACTTCTGGTTTATTCTTAAGAAAGATTTTTATTTGTGAGTTTATCTTATTGTTTTGCGGTTCCAAAATCATACAGAATAACCTCTTTTCATTTTATTCCTAGGATGGACAAGAGCTTGGAAAGGGATGTGATTCTATCAGTAATTCGCCTAGGAAAAATTCCTATCTTTTTTCTGACCTGTCCTGTAAAGAAATTGCAATGTCATCACAAAAGGGAATGAAATTGCTGTCCATTCTTAACTATCAAAATATTTCCAAGAAAATATAATTTTTGAAGAAAAGAGTAAAACTCATTCCCATGAAAGCAATCTTTTTATCTCCATGCTTCAACCCAGCACAGTGTTGGGGGGTAGGGGGGGAGAGTACTGAACTAGAAACTAAGAGTCAGGCAGGATACCAGCAATGTCCCAAATGGCATATTCAAGCAGAGTGATTGAGGAGAGTTTAAAGATGGAGCAGTTTACAGAAGGGTAGACAGGGTACAGTGAAACCAACAAAAGATGGTGAAATACCGAGGGGGCTAGTGTTGCCACCTCTAGGGCTGAAAGGGCAGAAGAAAGTGAGATAACTGTATATCTAGATGCAGAAGAAGGTGCGTGGGTCTGCTGGAAGCTGCAGACATCATCATCACCATTATCATCATCATTCCCGTTCAGAGAATGAATACCTCAACCTTACTTTCCCCCAAAATGGCGTCTTTCGATGGCATCTCCCCTTGGTGGAGCCCAGCAGGAAGCCTGAGGCCAGGAGTGCTGGTGCTCACAATTCATACAGGTCAGCCTCCCATGGTGGCGAGATGTGTGGTGAAGGTTGCGATGGAGCTTCCAGGAAAAGAAAATAACCTAGCACAGCAGATCTTGCCACAGGTGAAATCTTGGGGTCCTGAGACTTTTCTTCCCTCTCTGAGCTAGATGGCGGTTGGGGATCATTCCAAGGACCAAAATCCTGTGGATATGTTTTATGTGAAGAGGGAGATGTTAACGGCTAAGAAGAATAGTTGAAAATTATACCAAAAAGCTTTTTAAAAATTCTCAACATCTTTCTTTCATATCTTCTTTGATATATTCCCAGGGTGATTTTTCCACATTAACAAAAAAAAGTTTAATGGGTAATTAAAATGTTTTGCGTGAAGTATGAATGTGTTACATGGAGTAATCTAAGTGTGCCATTTTGGAAAAAATTATTTAACTTTTATGCGGCATTTTTTGAAACACCAATATAAGTCTGAAATGTTTATAGTGTTTATTTGCCATTTTCACATTTTTCTAGACGTAGTATGTTTATCGAAATTAAATAGCATTTGGGTGCCTGGGTGGCTCAGTTGATTGAGCGTCCAACTCTTGATTTCGGTTCAGGTCATGATCTCACAGTTTGTGGGTCCAAGTGCCGCATCAGGCTCTGTGCTGACAGTGTGGAGCCTGTTTGGGATTCTGTCTCTATCTGCCCCTGCTCCCCCTCAAAGTAAATAAATAAACAAAAAAATTATAATACAAAATTAACCAGCATTGACAGGTTTTGGTCTCCACTAAATTGTAAGCTCCCTGAGAAGGGTCCACATGCATTTTTGTGTCTCCCAGTGTCTGTGCAATGGGTTTAGCAGTAATTTCTTAGAGTTATTTGTATGCTGGGTAGTTGCTATGTGTTAAACACTATGGTAATGCCTTTTAAATAATAGTGTTCAGTCCTCAAAACAAATATAATAGTTTACAGATGAGAAAACTTAAATTCAGAGAGGTTAAACAAGTTGCCCAAGTCACACAGACAATAAGTGTTACGGCTGAGCGCTAACCTGGGTCTGGGTGACTGATGTATTTTTGCTTTTAACAAGTATATTGGACTGCCACTTGAAAGTAAGTAAGACAAGAAGGTGTGCAAATGGCTTTCTATCCAGAGAAGTGCCACAGACATCGTTGTCGGTATTATTGTAAGCAATATTATCATTCTGCTGAGGAATATGAAAAAGTTTATACCCTCAGGTACATTAAAATGTGGTGCGGGGTATTAGATACTTACTCAAATGACTACAACGTAAGATAGAATAAAGCAAGGATCACCAGACAAGTACATACGAGGGCGGTGGCCCACCGAACAATAGGGTTTCAACAGTTAAGAGATGAAAGGATAGAGAGAACATCATGAACAAAGGCAATGAGGTTGGAACACACAGGGTGTGTACAGGAATCAACAAGGAATCTAATGACTGGAACATTGGGAAGTATAGGGGAGCACTCAAAGAAAAGACTGGAAAGGTAGGTTGCACGTAGTGCCTGATCTACCCAATTGTACGATCATCAGTACATATTTTTAGAACTTGTTGACAAGCGAGTTCATCAAGTGCCATGATGAAATCTAAAAACATGTTAGCTACTGGATTTCCCTGATCTAGCAATTTTGCAATCTTGCCAAAAAGAAAATGAAGTCAGTATAACAAACCACCCCCAATCCTGCTCTCCTCCAACATTATTTTCTACACTAGAGTCAGTGTGAACCTCTTAAAATTCAAATCCAATTATGTTACATTTTCCTTAACATACTTGGCTGGCTTCTCATTCTCCAAATTTAACATGCTGGCCTCTTCAGCCATATCTCTCAACAGACCCCATCATTAAAAGTTTCCAAACATACCGAACTTCCTAAATGTGCTCTTCCTCCTGGTAGGACCCGCTTCCTTCTTACCTCTGTCCCTGGTTGAGCCATCTTCTAGGCCCCAATTTAGCTGTCCCTTCTGGGATGCCATGCCTGTGGCCTCCTTCATAGACTTCACCTTGCAGAGCTCCCCTATGTCATTTGTTGAATACGTCTCTCTGTGCATTTGCCACAATATTTTGTTCTGTTAGATTTCAGAGGCTTTTTCTTATTTATTTAAAAAAAATTTTTTTAATGTTTATTTTATTTTTGACAGAGAGAGCATGAGCGGGGGAGAGGCAGAGAGAGAGGGAGACACAGAATCCGAGGCAGGCTCCAGGCTCTGACCTGTCAGCACAGAGCCCAATGCGGGGCTTGAACTCACAGACCGCGAGATCATGACCTGAGCTGAAGTTGGATGCTCAACAGACTGAGCCCCCCAGGCACCCCTCTTATTTATTTTTATATTCCCAGTTCCTGAAGCAAAGTGGGAACACATAGGTATTCACTGAATAAATGGATGAATGAAGGAAGCAGCAACATTTTTCTTGTAGATAAACGTAGTTTGAAAGTTATAGAACCAAGAACTTTCATGTTGGTCTGTTCTTAGATGGTAAGACTTTCAGCAAGGATGTGAATAGCTCACATCTTCTCTCCCTCCTTTATTCAGTCTCTGAAATGGTTGTTGAGATAACCTCTGTATCTTTAATCCATCCAGGTGGCCATAATATGCTCCCACCGAATTTGTATGCAAAATTCGTGTTCTGTTCTTTTACATGAAACATCCTCAAAGGTGCTTTCCCCACAGCTTGTGAATTTTTGAAGATTTCTCTTCTGAAAGGTATACTCTTCCTCCTCTTCAAGACTGTGTCCCATCCCATTAGGTTTAAAGATTACATTCTCTGTTCTGTTTTCTCCCAAGAATTACCAGAAATCACTTAAACCACTCTTCTTTGGAATCATAGTTGAAAGATAAGTCGGCATTTCTTTTGAAAATTTCTTTTTTCTTTTCTTTCTTTCTTTCTTTCTTTCTTCCTTTCTTTCTTTCTAACTTGTTTTAATTTTTATCTTTTTTAAATTTACATCCAAATTAGTTACCATATAGTACAGCAATGATTTCAGGAGTAGATTCCTTAGTGCCCCTTACCCATTTACCCCATCCCCCCTCCCACAACCCCAACAGTAACCCTCAGTTTGTTCCCCATATTTATGAGTCTCTTCTGTTTTGTCCCCCTCCCTGTTTTTATATTATTTTTGTTTCCCTTCCCTTATGTTCATCTGTTTTGTCTCTTAAAGTCCTCATATGAGTGAAGTCATATGATTTTTGTCTTTCTCTGACTAATTTCACTTAGCATAATACCCTCCAGTTCCATCCATGTAGTTGTAAATGGCAAGATTTCATTCTTTTTGATTGCCGAGTAATACTCCATTGTATATATATACACCACATCTTCTTTATCCATTCATCCATCGACGGACATTTGGGCTCTCTCCATACTTTGGCTATTGTCGATAGTGCTGCTATAAACAGCATACCTCGTATCCCTTGGATAAATACATAGTAGTGCAATTGCTGAGTCATAGGGTAGTTCTATTTTTAGTTTTTTGAGGAACCTCCATACTGTTTTCCAGAGGGGCTGCACCAGCTTGCATTCCCACCAGCAATACAAAAGAGATCCTCTTTCTCCGCATCCTTGCCAACATCTGTTGTTGCCTGAGTTGTTAATGTTAGCCATTCTGACAGGTGTAAGGTGGTATCTCATCGTGGTTTTGATTTGTATTTCCCTGATGATGAGTGATGTTGAGCATTTTTTCATGTGTCGGTTGGCCATCTGGATGTCTTCTTTGGAGAAGTGTCTATTCATGTCTTTTGCCCATTTCTTCACTGGATTATTTGTTTTTTGGGTGTTGAGTTTGAGAAGTTCTTTGTAGATTTTGGATACTAACCCTTTATCTGATATGTCGTTTGCAAATATCCTCTCCCATTCTGTCAGTTGCCTTTTAGTTTTGCTGATGGTTTCCTTCATTGTGCAGAAGCTTTTTGTCAAAAATTCCTTCTAAGCCAATCTCCGTTATCCTCAGAATTTGGTGTTAAACCATTTGGGAGGGGCATGGTAAATTCCTCCTAATCAGTGCTTTTCAAACTGCATGCTGCACACTCTCTCGATTTATATATTACTTATACACTGAACAAAACATGATTTGAGACAACTAATTTCATAATTTAATTTAATGCTTCTCATTTAAGAATGACAAATCAACTAATTAAGAATTGAGTGTTATATAATCCCTTTTCAAAGACAATTTCCTAAACAGTTAAAACCTTATCTTCATTAGATTTTATTCTTTACTATTGTTTCTCCCTGGCATTCAACAAGTTTGCTTTTTTTTTTTTTTTTAAATTCATCTTAATGTAGGTCTGCAAAAGGGAAGGAAGCAAACTGCTGGTCCCTGTTCTTCTTATGGACCAGGAAAAGGGAGGAGTTGGGAAGACTCCCAGATCCAAAGGCTTAAGTTTTACTTATGCAAGTATTTGTGTAAATTAAATAGACTGGTCAAATTGTGTAAATATATCCTGTTATCCAGACCTTATTTTGAATTATTTTAATCATCAAACCTGCTACTATCTAATATCTGCTGACATCTGTGATTAAGGTTCTGGAAGAATTACGAAAACAGATTGGGACACAGAGATTATAAGGTCAGGTCACTTGATGGGGTGAGGGTGGGTGGGTTTGGGAGGAATGTCTAATGACCTGCACAGTCAGGAGTCTCTCTGCTGCATCTGTCACCTTCTAGCATGGGGTCATCTGAAGGTGAGGCAGGAAGGAGGGAGAAAGTCACACTCAAATAGTTGAGTTTGGAACGTGGGGATCTGGTAGCTATAACAGCCTGTGACTTGTTCAGTAGCATTCAGAGTGACTCATCAGGCACACTTTTCTTAGGTCATTTGTTTATTCTTGAAGCCAATTTTACTTGTTCTGAAGAAAGAAAACATTAACATCTCAAGGACCTATTGCTAGGGCTCATGAGTAGGTAATCAACTCAGACATTCTGAGTCCACATTTGGCCTTCTGTAATTGTAGATTAATATCAGCAGAATACCCGAATATTATTCTGTAAGTCCATAGTGACCATGAGATCAATCTTATGTGTGTATTCATATGTACATGTGTATGTATCCATTTAATGCCCAATCCCCTAGGTATGAAGTATAGCCTTCTTATTTGGAAGCAATGTGGCTCCATCCCCCAGGTATGGACCTTTTTGTGGCCGTCTCACTTTATCTGACAGCTTCCAAAGAATATACAGTCTTTCTTCACACAGCATTGTGCCTGACGGTAGATGCTAAATAATTATCTCATTTAAACAAAAATTATTTTTCCTACAGATAAATCTCAATTAACCAAGATAATTCTTTCCAACGATACTTACATCAAAGCCTTCATTATACAACTAAAAATCATACAAGCATAATTATTATAAATGAAAATATTTACTGAGTGCCTCTCTGTGCTAGGCATTCTACATATGGTCTTTTAAATTCTTACAACCACCTTTCAAGGTTGATGTTATGATTTTCAATTTATAGATAAAGAACCAGGGATTCAGTGAGATCAAACAACTTGTCTAAAATCATTTAAGTAATTGTCAAAATTCTGGTTGGTCTTCAACTGCATCAAATTTCAGACCTCCTGTTCTTTTCTAGACCATTCCTGTTTAGCAACTTCATTGGATCTTGACAGAGCAATAGTCTCCTCTCTTCTCCTTATACTAGGAGGGGAGTTGATCCCCAAGAAATTTGGCAAAAATGGAGGATGCTTCTACTCCTCTGGGTAGATCCTCCCATCAAGTGGCATAGATGTCGTATGGCTATTGCTGAGCCATTCTTCCCTCATTTTTACTTGCCAAATTGACCCAATTATAGGACCAGTAAGTTGGCTCTAATTCAGCAAGCCCAGACCCAGCCAAGACTCAACTTGAGTTTGAGTCCTGTTTCCTCTTCCCCATTCATCCGCCCATCCACTCATCTATCCATGTTCAATCAACAAAAATTGTATTCCAGGCACTACACGATGTGCTAGGGATTCATTTGAAGAAACAAATCTTGCCTTCAGAGAGCTAAGGGTCTAGTAATGGAGAATATAAATTTGTGCAATAAAAGAAGTATGTCTAAGGGCTAGTAAAGCTACAAGAAGGGCAAGATCAACTTTTTGTGGATCAAGAAAGTTTTTCCAGAAGAAATGTTTGAGCTGGCTCAGCTCCCATGAAAGCACTGAAAAATCAGGAATTTTCCCTGACCCAGGCCAACTTTCTCCAAAGCATTCCCCCCATCCTCAGAGGATTTTTGAACTGAGGCACCACTTGCTTTCTTGTCAGTGCATCATGGGACAGAGTGTTCATGAGAGGCACTTTTCATCTCTGCAATACCGTGGAGAATCTTTGCTTATGTGGAGGTGCACATTTGCTTGGGATTTATCATCACTCTGGGACACAGTGTTAACTCCTCAAAGTGATCTATAATCTTTTGTATGACATCTTGCATGTGTGCTTCAAGACCACAGCCCTCACGTTCCTGAAGATTTTAGAGGACTCTCCCACAAACTTGTGATGACATGCCTAAGCTCAAATTAAAATCAGTCTGTAGAATGATGGCCTGCCAGGACACAGTGGAGGCAGGCAAGCATCCTGGTGCTTTTTAAAGCACCAGAGCAGGGAAGAATGTGAATCTAAGTGGAGTAGTTGAAAATAGCTGTATGCTTGGCCATTAGCAGCTGTGGCTGCAAATCAAGGACCAATCTCATCTAGGCAGTGTAGACAGGCCTCTCCGACATGCATCATTCTTATCTGAGCTCCACACATACATGCTTGATTGGTGATAGAATGATTAGCACTGTTTTCAAACACAAAACCAAGTTATGCATGTGTGTTGGTGAATATTATGAAATGCCTGGGATAAAATCATATACCAAGTCTATTCATTCTTTTGAGTGCTCTCTTATTTTATTTGTGGAGTACAGACTACATGCCATATAAGAACCGTTGAAGTTTTCAGATTGGTGTTTCAAGCACTATACTGTCACTTTGATTTAACATGATTCATTTGCACTAGGCAATCACATTTTCCCTAATAGATCTCTATTGAATAAAGTTCAAAAAATAAGCCCAACTTAAAAAAAGAAATGCGCAATATTTAAATTCCAGTGTATTTAAATTAACAAATCCCATGGAAATGTACAATTTTATGAACATACTGAATCTTGAAGCAATTTTAAAATTTGGTGTTTCCATACTGTGGAATACAACTCTGTAAAATGTGTTTGCCAATTGTTATTGAAACCATTTGCATTAGTTACCTTTCAAAAAAGAGGTAGAATATGAAAGGCTGTTATTAAGTTTTCAGGTGATTTCATTGGGAATCATTATCAGAGCTTCCAAAAATGGTCTGAAGTAGGGATTCCCAGTTCTGGTCCTGAATGAAGGAGACACTGGACACTGTTGGGTTAGGAGATAGTGGGGCTGGACCCTGTGATGACTAGCTTCTTGAGCATAAAGGCCAAGCCTTTTAGTTCATCACTTCACACCCAGCTCCCCAGAGGGGATTGGCATAAAGAAGAGGCTTGGTATACATTTGTTGAACGGGTGTGTGAATTAATATACTGTTGAGAAGCCAACTAATGGCCAAAGAAATAGAATCAGTCATGTCTGGGGTAAATATGGTGAAAATGCATAGGGGTTGGGGTCAGGTTTCTTTATCTCTAAAACAAGAACAGTGGCTTCCTCACAGGGGTGCTGTGAGATCAAATACAATAGACACATAAAATGTTGAGAATAATGCTTGACGCTTAGAGGCCCTTTAAATACCTGTAGCCTCTATCTCTATTCAGCCCTATATGTACTTTCCCTTGTCCAACCCTTAGCCTACATTTTGTATATATGTATGTATGTGTGTGTGTGTGTGTGTGTGTGTGTGTGTGTAACAGTATATATATATATTTCTGTTATGGAAAACACATTGAGTGGGAAATCAGAATTGGATATCTGTCCCAGCCTAATCTCTTAATCTCTGGGCTTTGGTTTTCTCATCTGTAAAATGAGGGGATTTTACATTCTCTTTCTCCAGACCCCTTTTACCTCTAGGTTTTAGCTTTTAAGCCTCCTCATTCTCTTTGAATTCTCATAGACAATTTGCAATTATCTAAATTAATAAATACTATGCACAGGCTTGACAGACCTACTAACATTTATACTGTTATCTTTCCACCTGATTTTAGGTATCAGGTAAATATCAGGTAAATCTTATTAGAATAATTACACTTTGGGCATTTTTTTTTTCTCAAAAATCTTAGCCAACTGAGAGCCTAAGTAAGGCAGATAATCTATGAGTTAATCAATATTTTGATGTTTTAGAGAGTAATTCAGAATCTTTGAAGCTTTCATTTTCATTTTCAGGCTGTTATTAAATTTTGTGCTAGGACACTGTGAACACAGGGGGAGGTGGGAGGGAGAGTAGATAATTTTTGGTGAATAGAGAGTTTTTATCAATAGCATCCTGAATAGCAGAAAGTTCCCTGCAGCAAGAGGAGAGTTATAATGGCATGGCAAAACAAAAAAAAAAAATTCAGAAGATTTATTATATTTTTCTTTGTCTTAAAGGCTACACATAAGCAGTCATGACCATCTTGAATTTCTTCAACAATGACAGTCTTTTTGAAAGAGTTGTTCTAGGTGTAGGAAATATTTGAAATTTTTCAATCTCTTCATAATTCTGAGTCACTGGAATTTGTGTTCAGGAAGTGTCAGTCTTCACTCATTAGAAATGCGACAAGAAAAATAATGCTTCTATTATTAATTCATGGACTGTAAAAGAATAATTAAATTCTCTTTATGTATTCCTTCTATCCTGTAGTATTGTTTTATTACTATGATTAAGTGCGTGACTTTATAAAAAGTCTTGCTGTCCAGGATGATTTTGGAAAACTAAATGACTAAAAAAAATCTAACACAAAAGTGAGAGTAGGAAGAAATCATCTTTGTCTCCTTTGGGGTGCCTACAAAAAGAGATTCTACCGGAGACAAATGCCTTCAAATTTTTTAACATAGACTATTTTCTTTCTTACTAGGAATTGAGTCGTTGGATCAAAAAGCATAGCTGATACAAGATGGGGTGACAAATTATCTGAAGTTTACTGAGCACAATCCATGTGGTTTTGGTTGGAAAACTCTTTTTCCAATATAGAAGGTAGGGTTACTTGATTGAAAGCTTTTTTTCTCCATTAAGACACTGATTTCAAAGCTCATATATTCTGCTTAATTCTTCATCAGATACTACTTGGTGTCTAATAGATGCAGTTATTAGAGATGGCCCTCTAATTAGGACTTTTGAAAACAACACATTTTGGCAAATCTCATCTAAAAATAAGTCAGCAAAAGGCAATGGAATCATTGAGCCAGTTTCACTTCTTGAATTTTCTTTTGCATGTTAAAAACTTCAAAGTTAAAACAGCTTTTAATTGCTTCCTGGAATGAATCCTGGACCTATAATCAAGCACACGGAGATCCATGTTTCATATTGCTTTGGGAGACCCGTAAAAAACAGGTCCACCTATATTTATTTTTAAATTATTGCGACCTGAAATCATCAGTCTGAATCAATGAATTTGCTGGGGGGTGGGGAGAGAAAACATTGCATTTATGCAAGATTGTTTGTTTTTTTTTTTCTGGGTAGTGTTCTTTGAAATGATTATGGAGTTAAGGGACTCAAGTCTTTTTGTGGCTTCCTGGGGTGTTTCATATAGATATTTTTTCTCTTCGACATACCCTTTAAATAAACTTCCACAAAAAGTGCTTTCTAAAGCTGCTTGGTAAATGTTTAATTTTCACCTTTTGCATAGTAATGTGTTGTGTTCCTTTCCAGAATTTGAATATTCTAAAACTTTGATGTACTGTTACTTAAAAAACAAAAATGAAAGGATTTCAAATACTGAAGAAAGATCTTGGTGTTTCTGCTTCAATTCAAATACTAAGGACTTTCTTTATCTTTTGTTGCAAGCTTTCCAGCACTTATCCGTGATTTTATTCATTCATTTATCCATCTATTCATTCATTTATGGAGCAGTTACTCAGGTCTTGGAGAATCCAGACTAACATATATGCCCATGTAATTTCTGTTCTGTTTTAATGAAGTGAAAAATATTATTGTAGTTTCACATTCCTATCTCAGAAATCTGCAGTTTGAAAAGAAGACTTTAGTCCTCATACTAAAAAATGTTCTTTCTCTTTATTGAAATGAACTTTGAGGTCACAAGTGCCAAGTGAGTTCCATAGCAGCATTCAGCCTCAAAATTATCTCTAAATAGAGACACTGCAACTTTTAAAATATTATTATTAGGAATCCAAATATGGCATAGAGAATCCTGGTTTTTGATAATCTTTGGGGAACATACTTCTTTTTAACGTTGGAATTTCCTGGGGCCCCTTGGTGGCTCAGTCGGTTAAGCGGCGGACTTCAGCTTAAATCATGATTTTGTGGTTCGGAGTTCAAGCCCCGTGTCGGGCTCTGTGCTGACAGCTTGGAGCCTGAGCCTGCTTTTGATTCTGTGTCTCCCTCTCTCTACCCCTCCCCCCTCACGCTCTGTCTCTCTCTCAAAAATAAATAGCATTAAAAAAAAATTGAAGTTGGAGTTTCCTTAACTTCATTCCCCCATTAAAAAGGAGAAGAAAGAAAAGAAGAAAGAAAGAAAGAAAGAAAGAAGGAACTGAGGGAAGAGAAGAGAAGAAAAAAAGAAAACAAAAACACTCAGAAGTTCAAAACGGTGAAGTTTGACCAATGTCAAATAACTGGTAGATGACAGAGCAAGAAAACAACTGTATTCTCCTGAGCACTGTAATCTTTCATCAGTGCATTAGACCAAGATTTAGAGCTTGGAGCCTGGAGACCAGAAAAGAGATTTTCTTCAATTTATTTTTTTTTTGATAGAAAAGGAAGCCAGGAATGACCATCAGGAAAGTTTCGTGTGTCAAATTCCCCCTTGTCCAGCCCTCATACCTAGTCCAGGGCTCCAGTCCATCCCTGCGGTTCTTCCTTCATGGATGATTCATTTTGCCTTGACTGGTAGAAAATAATGATTTCTTTGTTCTAGCCGAGTTGTTATGCAGATACAAAGAGGACTACTAGCATAAGATAGGAAGTCTCAAAAAAAGAGAGAACACACTCACGATAAGTGTTTTGTAAAGCCCAAGCCAAGATAGTCTAGTGTGACCGGGTAATCTCTGATAAGCCTCCCAAAAATATAAAAATTGAATTAACTTTGTGAACTAATTGGCTTGCTGAAAATAATGAAATTTCGAAAAATTGAGGCTGTCCTGAAAAGAACAGAATGTACAGTCACCATAAGCAGAAGGGACATTAAGATGGAATCCTAAAACCTGCTACTCAAAGCATAGTCCTTGGACAAGGAGCAGGACCTGGGAGCTTATTAAAAATGCAGAATCTCGGGCTACAACTCAAGTTTAACAAAATCGGTGTGTGCACTTTTGATGATCCCCAGGCAATTTGTATGCACATTAAAGTTTGAGAGGCACTGATTCAGAACACCAGGAGAAAGGCTGTTTGAGAGAGTCTAAAGGCTAGCCATCATAGGATGGATGGTCCCAGCCCTTCTATTTTTCTAGTTTCTTTTGCCCATAATTTTTTAGTCTTCAATGTAGGAGCCCCTTGGGTAGCTGTCCCTGTGACTCATAACATTCGTGAACCATTGAAGGTACTATGTTCTTCAGAGTGGGGCCTCCTGCTCCGTTACTCAGTTGTAAATGGTTATTTTATTGCAATTCTCTTGACAACCAAGCGAAGCAGAAAACCGCACATGCCTTTTTACTTTTCTCAACATTTCTTAACATCAAAAAAGGCCACTGAAGTGAGTTCTTGATTAAAAAGTGCTAACAGAGTAAAAAAATGGCATTGAGAGGTTCATAAAAAAAGAAAAAAAAACCTATTAGTCATGATTTTAACAATGAGGGTTACCCTAATCCCTCTTTAACTTTTTCAGGGATTGCTAATAATTAATAAAATTCACAGATTTGTTGTTTTGCCTTCTGTCCCTTCTACTATTTACCGATCTGATCCAATTACTAAAAGGTAATGGAATTAATAATGATTAGGAGGATAAGCAAAGAGTATCAAGGGTCCCTGGACTGGTTAATTGAGAGGAGTTGTTAAATTATCACTGCCACTAATATTTATTGAGTTCACTCTGTACGTAGACGCTGTGCTGAGGGCTGAATATTTATTATCTGGCTAGGTCTTCATCTTCCTGGGACCAGTCAGGACTCACTATAGACTGATGTGGTTCCAATAGATGGGCTGCTGGACAATGCCAGGTTCTCCCCATCTTAATAACGTCTGGTCTAACGATTTCTTTCTTTAGCATCTCTGTATCCTTCTATATCTTGAAACACATGTGCATTTGATTCCCCTTATTTCCCACAAAAAAGGATGCAGATTAAGAGATAATCAAACCCTACAATTAAAAATTTGACATAAAAACTTCCTGTGCTACAAAAACACATTATTAATTAGCTGCCTCACTGCTTTGTGCAACAGAGACTCAATAACATGTATTCTGGAATAAGTATTAGTTTTGAAAAGTGTAAATACATCTGTAGCTAATGTTGAATATTTTGATCACATGTAAACACATGAAGTATAGTTCCTCTTCCGGAAACCAAAGGCACTGTTTTGTTCATTAAAAACAACTTGAAATTTGGATTTGTCACATTAAAAAAAAAAAAGCTAAAAATGTTTGGAGAACCTGGGTGGCTCAGTCAGTTAAGCAGCCAACTCTTAATTTTGACTCAGGTCATGATCTCACAGGTTGTGGGTTCAAGCCCTGTGTAGAGCTCCACACTGTCAGCGTGGAGCCTGCTTGGGATTCCTTCTGTCTGCCGCCTTCTTCTCTCAGTCTAAATAAATGAATACACATTAAAAAAAAAAAAATTCCCTGTGTCCCTCTCCTTCACATTCTCTCTTTCTAAAAAATAATTTAAAAAAAAAGCTAAAAATGTTTGAAATTTGAAAGATTTAAGACACAAATTGAGAACATTGGAGAAGTTTTAATTATAACTAATGGCATTACGGTGTTAGCTGTAAACCAGATTTATTGTTATGAAGCAATCTTTTTGTTTATTAATAATATTTTCATTTTATTACTTATAACCTAGATTTGAAAAAAAAATAAAATAAAATCAGGGACACCTGGATAGCTCAGTCAGTTGAGCGTCTGACTCTTGGTTTCTGCTCAGGTCATGATCTCACAGTTTGTGAGTTCCAGGCCCACATCGGGCTCCATGCTGACAGTGGGGATCCTGCTTGGGATTCTCTCTCTCCCTCCCTCTCTCTGCCCCTCCCCCAACCTCTGTCTTCTGTTTCTCTCTCAAAATAAATAAACTCAAAAAAACTAAATAAAATAAAATAAAGTCAGGTAAAGCGTGCTATAACTAGAATATATTTTTAAAAGAATTTTTTAGGGGCACAGGGGTGGCTCAGTTGGTTAAGCGTCTGACTTCAGCTCAAGTCATGATCTCACAGCTTGTGGGTTCCAGCCCCACGTCTAGCTCTGTGCTGACAGCTCAGAGCCTGGAGCCTGTCTTCGTATTCTGTGTCTCCCTCTCTTTCTGCCCCTCTCTTGCTTGTGCTCTGTCTCCCTCTGTCTCTCAAAAATAAAAACAAATGTTAAAAAAAATTTTAATATTAAAAATAAAAGAATTTTTAAAAATTTATATAGTACCTAATCTTGGTATCCTGAAAATAAATTCTAGTTTTATATTATGTAACACATAGTCCAGCAACGGTGAATTTTATGTCTGCTTTATCATAAAGTGCCAGAGACACTAACTCCTTTGTACTTGACTATCAGTGAGCCTGAACTAGGTGCCTGGGACTGTCCCAGGCTTAGGACTGAAGACCTGCCTCCTGGAAGATTCCATCGTCTGAAAAACTGGACAATTGGGCATCCTATCTGAAGCATGTCAACTCTGTGTATGTAAGGTAATTTATGGAGGCCTCCTGTTCTTCGTCATTGTCTGCCTCCTGAACAGTCATATTCCAGAGTTCACGCTTTGACTATGCTGACCACAGTGAGTTATGATCACTAGCCTTTAAAGGATTCCAGTTGCTTGGACTTGTTTTCTCCTATTCCTTATGTGCTACAGCCACTTGCTTCAATATCACCATAGCTGATCCCTGCTACCACCGTCCCCAGGTTTTTTCTTCATTCTCTCCAGGGAGGTGGACAAATAACTCAGCTAAATGCCTCAGCTGTGAGCACTCGAGATGGAATTTTTCTGCCAGAGAGGTAATGAGTGAAGGTTAGAGCTGATTCTCTTCTCTCACCCGGGAGAATACTCTCCCCATTTATAATGTTACTTAGTGCTATAGACTGAATGTTTATGCACCCCCTGCCCCACTCCAAATTCATTTGTTGAAATCCTAATCCCTTATGTGATTCTATTGGGAGGTGGGGCCTGTGGGAGAAGATTAAGTCATAAGAACGGTGCCCTCAAGAATGAGATTATAAAAGAGACGCCAGAGAACTCCCAGGAAGTAGGCCCTCACCACACACAGAATCTGCTGGTACCTTGATCTTGGACTTTCCAGCTTCTAGAACTGTGAGAAAGAAATAAAGGAAGCAAGGAAAGAAGAGACAAAGAAAGAAATTTCTGTTATGTATAAGCCACCCAAACTATGACATTTTTGTTATGGTAGCCAGAGCTAAGACACTAAGTAACACAATATATTTTTATGAAGAGAAAAGACTGTTTGGCCCTCACTTTTCAAAGAATGCATGCATTCTTTATATCTTACAGGTATTTATTCTTTAAAAAGAACATAGAGTTGCAAGACCTGGTTCATCATCGCCTCTTCAAGACACTTAGGGTATTGAGTCCTCGTATAGGTGAGGATAACAGCACCCACCGTTTTGGGGGGGGCTCTTATGTTCTGGTCACACCACTAGGTTTGTTACTCACATTAATACACTTTGTCATCACCTCAAGTCAGTGAGTAGGTATTATTACATTCGTTCCGTAGATAAGAGAAATGAGATTCAAAAGTTTGAAGTAGTTTGCCCAACTTCCCAGGAAAGCGGAAGAGCCAGAAGGCGACAACAGGTCTGCACGAAACTCTTGAGTGCATTTCTTCGTCTGTAATGGGAAAAGCTAGGGGTGGGCGATTTATATAACATGTGCCGTTTGACCAAATTATCCTGTTAAAGAGTCTTGAAAGCCGATTAAAACCGCTGATTGATCTGTTGAAAAGCATTATACCTGGGGAGAACAATCAGCCAAATAAACAAGATGTTCTGATGAACAATTGCCCTCACATGTAATGATTACTCTTATTTTGATAAGTAGGTGATGCTAACTCTGTAAGAAACCTCATAGTGGTTTATTTTAAATTAACCTCCTCCTGTTTCCTATTTGGAAAAACTATATCCTTATTTGTCATTCGAGAGCTGTTTGCAGGCCTCTCTTTCTAATGTTTCTTATCAGGAATTGTTTTGTGATGGCTGATTGCCCCAAATCAAGGATGACAGGATAACTTTGCCTCAGTTAAAACTACTTGAGTGATTGGCAGAAGTCAGAAGGATATGCCAAAAAAACAAACACCAGATGTGTAAATAGTGGCATCATATAAAAGTTCAGTTTGTCATATATACACACATACATACGTATGTCATACAAACATATGTATGTATTTATATACATATATACATATGTGTATATGGCATACGTACATACATACATATGTATATGTATGTATCTGTATACATATATATGTATATATACATGTATGTGTGTGTGCATATTTTTTTTTGGTAAGTAGGCTTCATGCCCAATGCAGAGCCTAATGTGGGGCTTGAACCCTCAACCCTAGGATCAAGACCTGAGTCAGACGCTTAACCGACTGAGCCACCCAGGCAGCCCCAGTTTGTCGTATTTGAACATGATAAAAATATACTCATTTAAAATGCTCTAATTTCATTAGTGGGAAGGCACATGACAGTTATTTTTATTCCAAATCATTGTTAAAACAGGTTTTGAACATGGAACTTCTTTTGTTAACCTACATTCACTTAAATCTTAGGTAATATTTTTAATAATTGACTAATTTTACCTGTTAGTTACATTGTAAACCACTATACAAACATAGCACATATTCTCAAGTTGTCATAAATTGCCAAATGTTTGAACTGGGAAATAATCTAGTTCAACATTCTTATAGCAGAGGAAAGTGAGTACAGAGAAATTACATAGCTATTAAGTGTCAGTGTTTGGACATTGACCAAGGCATTTGACTCCAGGGCAAATGCCCATTCTAGTAAACCATATAGTGTCTCTGAAATGGCAAAATTATCATTTTACTTAGGTAATACTTGTTATCTATTAGGATAATATTTCATGACATGACACAGAAAATTGTCATTCTAATAAGTTAGGAAAATCCTTTACAGTCGGAACCGTGTTATATACAGTTTGATTCTATATAGTGCTTAACCCATTTCAGGGGTGCTTCGCATGTTGTTGATTTTTGAATTTTACTCAAATCCTTCCTATGAACATGATCACATCTAAGATCAAAAGGGAATATTAGCTGGTGGACAGTTCTTTCTTTTCTGTCCATCCATATAAAACATAGTTCTACATACACTGGAAAACTAATCTATTTTTTGTTACATCTTATATCAAACTAGGATTTTGTGATCCTTTACTGAAGAAAAAAATATTTTATCCTCTATTCCTGAGGCACAGGGTTGAAAGCATTTATAAATTGAGTTAGTTATTTTGGTTGCTTGAACATCAAACACATACATGAACTGAGATATTTTTTCCAAGATATTTTGCATCAGTGACCATAAAATCACTTAAACACAGTGATCTTAAATAAAAAATAAACATTATTTTCCTCTGTAAGCGGACTATGTAGAGGAACAAAGACCTATACTATCTACTTAATACTTGTTCTTAAATGACCCTTATGGACTTTCACGTTAGCACGTCCCCAAAGCAAATGGAATTGGGGAAGGGACGGCTTGACACCTTAGCTGTTACTACTCTCCTGTCAGCTGTCACTGCAGCCTGAAGCGTCCCAGCAAACGAGAACCACTCTTAGCTAAGCCCAGTTGCTGCCAGAGTGAGTGAGGAAGGCAGGAAAAGATTGTGTTACTCAGTGACAGCTGAATCTTTCCAAGAGAATTAGCTACCTAATTCCTCTAATGAAAATGTACCTTTTATATAAAATTGGAAGAGGAATAAAAATGGAAATAGAATTGGTGCTTTTACCAAGACTCCACAAGCTTCCTATTCTGATGCTAAAGCAATTAAAAAAAAAAAAAAAGAAAAAAAAGACATAACTATCTATATAGTCTTTGATCCAATAGAAGCTTTAAAATTTCCATGCATGTGGTTATAAGTGCTCAGCCCTCCTTGCTAACTCTGTGTTAAGCATTCCTAATCCAAACCATAGAAAATTTAACAATTGCGTTTCTCAGAAGAAATTTCTTATTTTATTTCTTCCTTCTTTTTTCACATGGGATCTCATAATGACCTTCACGGGAACTATTACAAAAGGGTAGCAAAGTCATCTATAAACTCAATGACATGCCATCATGAAATCTCTCACTATCTTTTCTGCTTAAGGATTTGAGAGTTAAACTGGATGACATTTAAAGTCTTTCTTGCCCCAATGTCCTGTGAAATTCAAAGTTTAACTGTATAATTACATATCTTCTCTGCTTCTTAAAATCAGATCTATCCTTTGCTTATGATCTTCCTCTCCATATGAATAGTTAGTATCTCATTGTATGGGTATGGTGAAGGATCATGTTATTTTCAGCACTTTATGCTAGCACATTTAGTGTAACCATCATGAGCCATGAATACAAACATTATTCTGCCCTGTAGAAAGATTGGGTTCTTTTCTCTAAATATTGCTCTTCACCAACAATAAAAATACAAAATCCTAACTAATCATCTAGAGAATACATCCTTATCTTTCTGACTTTGAGAAATGCTTTTAAAGTTCAATATATTTTATTTATCTTTTGCCTCGCCCGTTTAGGTTGCTCTGTATTCTAAGTAGTTGTTTCCATATTTGGGCCTCACTGGGATTTTCTGTTTTAAATGATGTATTTCTTCCAGATTAAATCATTGCCTGAATAGGGACTTATTTTCCAACGTTTTCATCTTCAAACTTTGATATATGGGAATTGCAAAGAGTACAGGATTAAGCCACTAATGAAGTCTTTTCCTCTTCCTTCAAGATACTCTAGGGTGTTATAAGTTCCGATAGTGGGACTCTCTTAATGAAATTACCTGTAGTTCTCATCCTCTGAAGGCAACAATTATAGAAGTAAGATCCCCAATCATCTTCTTGTCTCCTCCACAGATCTGGGGATATATTGTTCTATTTGTTGTGTGAACATCAAGCTAGGGAGTTCTATCAGGTTGTGAGCTGAGAGTATTGACCGAGGAGTGGGGACCCACTCTTAATTTCTACCTTCTTAGAATAAGAATTGAAGACCATGAGGTATCTTGTTTTCAATTTAAAAAAACTCTGTTCTCTTTCATCTTGTAATACCATTAGACCTCATATGGGACTGGTGGAATCTTATTGCTAACTTCCCCCCACCCCCATCCATCTGCATTTATACTAAATGATGTGTTTATGAAAATAGGTAAAATTTTAGTCTCTTGTTCCCTTATTATCTTGTATAGAAGTGTTGTAATTTACCTTTACTAAATGGTGGAACAGCAGATCCTTAGCCTTTTCTTCACTTTGGGAGACTGATGTGCTCGGTTTCTACTCCTTACTTATTTATTAATCATTTTTTCTTAATTGTATGAAAGGACTGTTTTCTTCTCTAGCAGAGAGTATGTATTTCCCAAGCACCATTGAATTTATGACCTCTTTTTTTTCTTTTTAAAATTAAAACTATTAATTTATCAAAAGCCTATTGAGTTCTTATTATATCTTTTAAAACCTTAACATGCTTAAGTCTTAGTACAGTTAATACTAGGCACTTAATAATAAGAGTAACAAAGAAAGTGACAAAACTGGAATTTATAATATCAAATATTCTGAAGAAACTTTGTCCTAAACATTGCTGATCACCTGTCCAACATTGGTTCATTTCTCCAATTCCAACCACACCAATTTCTTCCTTTCTTCTCATATCTACCTTTCTTTGCAGGCGTGTACTTGAAGGGAGTTGAATCCAATCCCCGTCTCAGGCGGAGGTCCTAACGGGTCTAAGACAGACATGATGGTCCCATTGATTTTGTCAATGACTGGTTTAAGCTAATGAGCTAGACATCTACTGGGAATTTTTTTTTCCTCCTGAGAACTGTACATGGAAAAGGTGGCCCCATTTTTCTGCACTGGCCACTTGTCTTTTCTTTTTTTTAATTTTTTTTTAATCTTGATTTATTTTTGAGAGAGAGAGAGACAGAGTGTGATCAGGGGAGGAGCAGAGAGAGAGGGAGACACAGAATCTGAAGCAGGCTCCAGGCCCTGAGCTAACAGCACAGAGTCCGATGCAGGGCTCGAGCTCATGAACCGTGAGATCATGACTCAAGCTGAAGTCGGACGCTCAACTGACTGAGCTACCCAGGCACCCCAGAACTGGCCACTTTTCTATCTGGATACGTCATCCAGACCTGCTTTAACCATCTTGCGCCTTTCCAAGAACTGGGTATAAAAGAATCAAAGGCACTGAAGAGTTCAAAGCTGGGCCCTGACTATACCATGTCTTAGGGCTACCCAATCTCTGGACTTCTTGCTATAAGAGGTAATTAGTGTCTTTATTGTTGGAGCAAGTTGAATCAACATTCTATATGGCTTGAAGCTATAATTATCCTGATAAAAAGTTATTCTATATTTATATTTTTTCTGGAATGTCTAAATATAAGATTTTAAACAGTATACTCAGTCCTCCTTTGGGATATTAGGTCTTGTAGAAAGCTATGAGGAAAAGTAATGAGGAATAAGAATTAGGTTATATTTTCATAAGTGTAGCAAAACATTTGGATACGACCAAAATATTTAATCTAAAAGGTCCTCAAAATTTCAAAAAATTGGCTTTAGAATATAGCAATAAAAATTCCATGTTTCCTGATGTTTATAACTTCTGATCAAAGACCATGAGAATATGGAACGATGGAGTCCTCCAGTCCCCATTGACCACTACCAGACCCACAGGAACATCCCAATCCAGCATGGAAAATCAGGAAGCCTTCCTGTGTGCACTACAGGGATAAGCAAGAGTTAGATATTTCATTTTTGCTTTTCCTTATGGTGTCACTTAGACAGGGAGACCATCATCAAGTGAAACACCCTTCAGTTCCCAAGTGAAGAAAGAAGATCTGTATCATTTCACCTTAAAACACACAGCAGAAGGAACTTGATGCAGTTCCACATCTAGTTTGGCAAATCTGCTGGCATGAGAAGTCTTAGTAATGGATTTGAATGCATCCCAGAGTTTATTGTGCCAATATCAATTGAATTAAGACTTCAAACCTTTTCAGGGAGCTTCCCATCCTTCATTTCAAATGAATGCACAGACTGCTTTCAGCTACTGAAGTGCTGACCCGAAATGAAAAATGACTACCTCTCAGCTAAGGTGGATCGCAGAAACCCACAACATCAAATTTTGATCAGGATCCAAAATGATTTTTTTTTTTTAATTGTAAACCATGATTTCCACTATTTCCAGAATTTTACAGTGGGCTGCAGCGGAAAGAGCACTGGGCTGGGACAGGAATCCTGGACTCTAGAATTTTGTCCTGCTGCTGTCACCTTACTTCTGTGTAATTAGACAAATAATTTACTTCCTTGAATTTCATATTAAGAAACTGACAATACAGTGACAATGATCAGTTTTGCCAAATAGTTTCTAAAAAGATGGTCAGAAAAATCACTATGATAAACACAAAAGTACTATAAAAATATCTGGTACCATTGTTGCTGCTGCTATTGTTCTTCTTATTGTTACTATTACTTTTATTTGTGAGGAGATTTGAAGACCTTTCCAAACTGATTGCATTCGAAAGGACTGAGATGCCAAACTTTAGTGTAAGGATACCTGGGCCTCCTTATGGACCCCCAGGTGTATACTTCCCAAGCATCATTAAATTCATGATCTCTTTTTTTTTTCTTTTTTAAAATTAAAACTGTGTCAATTTATGAAAAGTCTATTGAGTTCATATTATATCCTGATCTCATCCGGGGCACTAAGGATACCAGGACATGTAAGAAGCTTATAATCTAGTAAGGGAAAGGGCCCAGCTAGAAAATACAAATATGAGATGGTAAGTAGGAAGACCATGGCAGGGGTAGAGAGCTATAGGAAATTAGAGGCAAGATACCTATTCCAAGCTGGGGTTCTTGATCTCAAGTGCTGAGGAACATTACCTCATTTCTCCCTAGTAACCAGTTCTCATTAATTTTCTCAACTTTCCCAGAACCGTACAGTCAATGTGAATCCCCATATAGACTTCCAAGGTTCTACAGATTTCCCCCACCCCTGGCAGGTTTTTAAACAGATGCAGGAGAAGCCTCACTAAATGATTAATTTTCATCTCAACTTTCATTATGCTGAGAGCATTTTTGAGGGCAAGGGATATACCAGAGCCCTCTGAATGCCAAAAGGAGAATGAGGTTGCTGGCTGAGGGTGTGCTGAATAGGTTAGGAGGTTATGCCTGAAATAGTTCTTTTCTTTCCTCCTGAGAATTGTGTACATGGCATGTTTTGTGGGAGTCTTTAGTTGGAAGAGAAGTTGAGGCAGGGAGAATGTGCATTATTTGCAAACTTCTACTCATGAGAATAAGTGAAAAGGAAGCAATAGAATTAAGAATCCTGATTCATAGCTTGCTGATTACCACTTATAGTTTAAAAACAATTATTCCAAATATATCTTTTTGTAATTAGCAGACTTATAACCAAAGCAGAAGAAATAGAGTGTTTCTTTCTACCATCCATTCCTGTAGTTTCCGCTAACATGCTACTATGAAGTTGAGAATAAACGCACAAAAACATATATCCCATCTGACTCACTGGTCATATCAGTATGGCAAATTCCATGCTACCATTTGGAGCTTTTCTTACCTCCTGAAATTGAAGTCAGGAAGTGAACGCTTGTTTAGATGAAAACTTGAGCTTCACAAAAAATTTAATCGACTATTTTGAGATCTCACACTGCTTAATTATGCCGTGAATAGTGAACGGACTCTTACGGACAGATTATTTTACTGGTGGCCCTAAACTAACTTCCTGTGGGACTCACTCTCTAACCGCCCACACTGGTGTCCTTCCTGTCATGTTTCAGCAGTCATTCTTACCATTGCAATGGGAAAAGAGGAACATGGGTGTTGGAAACCCAGTGAGTTCACCTCTGTGTTGTTCAGGTTACTATTGCTGCATACCAGTTAACCCCGAAATTGGGCAGTTTGGAATGACTGGTGTTTTTTGCTCACAATTTTATGAGTCGGGGATTTGTAAACTCTTCACCGGGCAGTCCTTGCTTGGGGCTTCTCATGAAATTGCGGTCAGTTGTTAGTTATTACTGTCATCATCCAAAGGCTCCACTGGACTCGGTGGCCAAGACAGCGCATCCATACGGCTGACACTGGAAGCAGACTGTTGTCTGGACTGTTGTCAGCTGTAGTGTTTTGACCAGAATGTCCACATGTAGCTTGCCAGCGTGGCAGTCTCTGGACAGTTGTATTCTTATATGGCATCTCAGGGCTGTAAAACATGAGTGTTCCTGCCAACGAGATAAAAGCCACATTGCCTTCTGTGACCTAACAAATCACGTTAACATTCCTTCCGCCACAATCTATGGGTTACAGGGAAGCAACAAGCTGACTTAGTTTCAAAGGAGGGGATTTAGACTCCACCTCTTGTTGAAGGAGTAGCAAGGCTCTAGAAGAACTTAGGGGATGAAAGATATTGTGGTGGACATCTTTGGAAAATACAATGTACTAAAAGTGGTGAAACACTGCTCGGCATGAATCTTAATTCTATTTATTATTTCTGTTGTTGAATATTCTATGATACTGCTAATGTTGCTTTAACTCACTTTAATTGTGTTTCTAGTTCTTTCGATGTTTACTTTTCTTCCTTTTTTGGCTAAAAAGAATCACTTAGTGGAATCCAATTTGCTGGTTTCAGATACAGGTTAGTCTCTCTAATAATGTGGGTCTGTATTATTAAATTGTAGCAGATACACGATTTGTTAGAAATACTTGCTCTCTTCACTTCCCCTTTCCAGTCAGGTGGCCTGCTTGTCTTTACCCTCGGCTTGTCTCACTGTGATCACGCTATGTCTGGGAAAGAATTCTGAAAGTTTCTGCAAATTGCAGAACTCCTGGCACACCTGGGTTTCCAAATGTCTGCTTTTCAGAGCCCCCGTCTAGATACAGAAATACTATGGTTCAAACTGGCCTGTAATTTAGCCTTTGGATTTCTCATATTTTTTAACCTGGGCTATGTACCCGGGTGTTGTTTGAACATCTGGAACTCACCTGCTCCTTCTGATTTGATAACATTATTGAACTTGACCTCTGGTATCAGTCCTTATCTTGTGAAACCTTAGTTCTTAACCCTGGATAGATCACCTTAGGCATGAGAGTAGGAAGTCTGTTCATAGTTTTTTTTCTATAGACATTTCAGGATCAAATGTTATCTTAATATAAGATTGCTTTGTGATAGCTGAACACAGTATTTTATATTCTCATTAGAATCTAGGTTCTCGTGTTGACTAAGACCTTAGCATTAAGAATTAGATAGTCTAAGAGTTGAATCCTGGGCATGTAACTCCCTAGGTCTCAGCTTTCTCATCTTCAAAATGCAAATAATATGAGAACATATACTAAAGGGTTGTTGTGAAACATATAGGAGATAGTGAAGTTCTGCCACTTGGTCTGGTAACTACACTTAGTAAATGCTCAACCATACTAGTTGTTATTATCATCATCCTCATTATTTCAAGTAGGAGCTTTACTTTTTTCAGCTTTGTATATCCAGCACCTATGACAATACCTCTCACAGTAAAGCCCTCAGTGGTGAATAAATAAATGCGTATCTGTTGAATCTTTAAAAAAAGATAAATTGGATGAAAAGTGTAAATTTTTTTTTAATGTTTATTTATTTCTGAGACAGAGAGAGAGCATGAATCAGGGAGGGGCAGAGAGAGAGGGAGACACAGAATCAGAAGCAGGCTCCAGGCTCTGAGCTGTCAGCACAGAGTCTGACGCAGGGCTCGAACTCACAGACGGCGAGATCATGACCTGAGCCGCAGTCGGACACTCAACCGACTGAGCCACCCAGGCACCTCCAAAAAGTGTAAATTTTTGTCAAAATCAAAATTATTCTGATGACACACCTACCATAAAAAAAAGTTAGTCGTACCAGGATTGGCATCACTGGGATGATCTGGAACCTGTGGTGTGGAACTGAAGAAGCAGAGAGGAAGAAGGCAGGTTCAACAGTGGTGGAAGTCAGTCCAGCCAGACCCCTGGAATGCTGTGTCTTGAAAGACACAGACGGGTGGAGGGCATCTGGATAGGCATATGACATCACAAAGCCCAATATTATGACAAGGCAACGCAGGAAGAAGTCCTGAGTAGGGGTTGGTGTCTGGAAAGTATGTCCAAGACTCAATCATAGTCAAGGACCAAATATTTATGCCTGGAAAATCCCTGAAAAGCCAGGCAAGACCTTGGTCCTAATATACTCAGTATTAGGCTAAGGGATTAGGCTTAAGAGAAAAAGGCATGAGCCCAGAAATGCGAGGGCGACTTGGGGATTTAGACTCAAGAATAAGGCTTACATGCAAATGCCAGATCAGAACCAAACCAGCAGAAAGGTAGAAATCATGCTAAGTCCTTGGAATATTGAACTCGAGTTCACCAAATGTCCTCTAATCAAGATCAAAATGATTTTTAGATCCCGGGGCAGGACTGAATCTGCAGACAGAGGCCACATGACACCAGATATGAGGAAGGGAGATTTGAGAAATCATCATTTTTGAATGAGATTTTCCTCTCGTTTTGCATCTGCAGCAAATCTCTGTAAGAGCATCATTTCAAACATTCTCTAACTTAAAATTTAAGTTACGAATAATTTACTTTTGCGTTGGTCTATGGTAGTACATTCATATGTCCCCACGGTAACCTACAGATATTACCCTTTCTCTCTCTCTCTCTCTCATAATTTATTTATATATAATTCATAATTCATGTACCATACAATTCATTCATTCAAAATGAATCAAAATTCACTCAAAATCAATCTGCAATTCAATGATTTTTTAGTATATTCACAGAGTTGTGCAACCATGACCACAATAGACTTTGGGAACATTTCATCACCCCAAAAGAAAATTCGTATCCATTAATGGTCAGTCCCCATTCCCATCCCTCTTCTCTGAACTCCTGGCAATCACTAATCTACATTCTTTCTCTATGGATTTGCACATTCAGGACATTTCATATAAATGGAATCATACAATATGTAGTCTTGTGACTGGCTTCTTTCACTTAGTATAATATTTTCAAGGTTCATCCATGGGGTGCCTGGGTGCCTCAGTCAGTTAAGCATCTGACTAGGGCTCAGGTCACAATCTCTCAGTTTGTGGGTTCAAGCCCCATGTCGGGCTCTGTGCTGACAGCTCGTAGCCTCAAGACTGCTTCAGATTCTGTGTGCGTGTGTGTGTGTGTGTGTGTGTGTGTGTGTCTCTCTACACCTCCTCAGCTTGTGCTGGTCTCTCTCTCAAAAAATAAATGAACGTTAAAAAAAAAGGTTCATACATGTGGCAGCATAAATCAGTACTTCATTCCTTTTAATGGCTGAAGAATATTCTGTTCTATAGACATATTACATTTTATTTATCTATTCATCAACTGATGGACATTTGGGTCATTCTTATTTTGGGGCTACTATGAACATTTGTATACAAGATTTTATGTGGACATATGTTGTCATTTCCCTTTGATACATATCTAGCAGTATAATAGATATCACTCTTTACAGTTCTTACAAAACTAACTGATGTCATTTAAAATTTATTTTAACAAATTGTTTGATAATTTCCTCTTCCATCCCAGGTACTCCTTTTTAGTCCTAAAACACAAAAATCAACAAAATGGATAAAGTACCTGCCTTCATGGAATATATATTCCACCAGAGGACTGTAACCCCTTGAGAAAAAAATTTGTAATTCTTTTATTTCCTGACCTCTCCACAGTGCCTAGCATAGCTCTACTCAATAAGTTAATATAGAAAATTAATTTGCATGCCCACGACCTTTGGAAAAACCATAAGAATGTTTAAATAGAATTTGGTGCATCTCTCATCTACGGGACTATAGAAACTCCAATCCCTTTTAAACTCCTCTAATTTGTTAAGGAAGCTCTCATTTTATGTGTGCTCCTGAATGTAGCTCTCCTGCCTACCATGAGGCATCCACTATTTCCCTCTCCATCTTGGAATGTGGACTCAAGGAGACCCAAGCTCCTACTTTGCTATCCTGACAGTGAAAACACTTGTGGCTTTCTGTTCAGGGTTTTTAGAACTCCTGATGCTCCTGTTATGTATTTAGGCCTCCCTTCTGTTTTTCTGAATGCCAACCTGTTCTACAGTTACCTCTTCCAATGTGAAAAACATCCTCCACTCTCCTCAGGTTATACATTATAAAGATTACAGCCATACCCCCTTATCTATGGTTTTACTTTGGACAGTTTTGGTTTCCCATGGTCAACCATGTTGGAAGCAGATAACCAGAAGGTCAATGGTAGCTTAACACTAAGTCCAATGCCTATGTCATTCACCTTACTTCATCTCACGACAGTGGCATTTTATCATCTCATGTCATCACAAGAAGGGCAAATACAATACAATAAGATATTTTGAGAGAGACTACATTCATGTAACTTTTTGTTACAGTATATTGCTATATTTGTTCTATTTTGTTATCGTTAATCCCTTACTGTATCTAATTTGCAAATTAAACTTTAGCATGTAAGTATATATGTATATGGTTCAGTATAATCCTCAGTTTCAGGCATCCACCGGGGGTCTTGGAATATATTCCCTGTGGATAAGGGGGAACTGCTGTATTCTATTACTGAGTGTCCATGGCTAGCCTTTACTTTAAAAAACTCATAGAGACATTTCTGATCCTGGGATTTTATTGCTGCTTTCTTCTCTTCTCTTCTCTTCTCTTCTCTTAGACCCAGAATTGCTGGGGTGGGGAGGTCAGACCTGTCCCCGCTTTGCCTTCTGACAACAGCCAATTATGGAACCAGTTTTGTGCATCTTGAATCTCTGTTTTCTCACAATAAATTTCTCTACTTGCTGGTCTCTGGTTGCTCATGCAAACAGACCCTTGAAGGATCCTTCTTGCAAAGTTTCCAGACATCAGCAAAAGGTCTGAATTATGAGGATGAGCAGATTAAGTCTCAAACTTTGTTCCTGCTGTAGTAGCATTTAGTGTAAAATGTGATCCGACAACATTCTGTTCAGCATGTCTTGCGACCACCCACAAGTGAGTCTGTTTCAATTGTGGCTTTGTATCTATGAGTTTGGAAATAGATTTAGGAGCGGGCCAACAGTTCAGGTGATTTCAATACGATCTGGCAACACTCTCAATCCAGTGATTTAATTTGTATCTTTTGCAAGTCACTAAAATGCTCTGAAATTCAAGCTCCTCTTTTGTAAGAAGGGGGTTAGAGTGATAATGATAATAACTTATGTTTGCTGTATACTTCTGGGAACTACACACGATTTCACATCATCAGCTTGATGATCTCTCATCAATTCCATGAAATAGTTGCTATTTTTCTGCAAGGTAGAATCATTCCAACTAATATACATGGATTATAAAAAATCATGCTTATTACTTTTAAAATGAGACACAGACAGGATTCATTCACTTCATGAAACTTTCTATGCTATTTTGTAAATAACTAATTATGTAGTCAACATACCCTTTCCATAGAAAACAGATTATAATTGTTTAGCAAACATAGACCCCTTCCATAAATACTCTCATACACATGTAACTTAGGCTCCACAGACTATTTTGACTTCTGCTAAGATCCACGCTTCCTCAGTTTTATTCCACACTTGAATTCCACCCAGGAGATAAAATTCAGAGAGAAGAGCTCTGAAAAAAACCTAAAATACCACAACTCTATTAAGGCGGACTGAGCAATGACAACTCACAAGGTCCAGCCCAGGACCATCTACCTTGTCTCACTTTCCCACCCAAAATTGGACCAGTGTTCCCACGCTGATGAGTCTCCCTTGAAACTTCAGTGAAATAGATCACAGGGATAGTACAAGTCCACTCTATGGGCTTTCTTTCTTCCTTTAGTCTTTGCCATGAGACCAGCAGGCTCTGGACTTTTATTTCCTTTTCATACAAGTACCTGTATTATTTTCTTCTTGATAGTGAAAAGAGAACCACTTGGTTAGGCATCAACTTGGTGCATGCTTTACTGCTTGACTGCATGCTTTACTAGCTGCTCTGAGATATTTGGCCAGGAATTTCGTTTTGATTAACACAGTCTGTTATATGATTGAAGAAAAGATTAATTTGTTAAGAATTATAAGCACAAAGTGGGTTGGGGGGAGCCAGGGGCCAGAAGAATTGTTGATAATCATAAATTTTTGCATTAAAATTCTAGCTTATTAAGTAATCAGCATGGGGGTGTCTGATTGGCTGATTAGATGCAGAGGCAAATGATTTGTTGCTTTTTTAGGGAAATTTCCATCAAAGTAGTTCCATCTAGAGAATTTAAATTAATGTATTATTTTAAATCCATGTATATTTATTTCAAATTGAGTTATCCTGCATAACAAAGGAGTTGTGGAGTTTTTTGGTGGGTGTTTTTTTTTTTTGTTGTTGTTGTTTTTTGTTTTTTTTTTCCATCCAGAATACTCTTGGCTTCCAGGATGGTGAAAGGGCTGAAAGAACCTTTTTCAGGCCTTAGCTCCACACCAATGACATAGTTTCACTCTTTCTCTCTTCTTCCTCCTCTCCTTCCCTCTCTCTCATTTTCTCCTCACCAACCAACCAAAATCCTGAATCCTAAAGTTCCAATCTCCCTCCACAGGCTTATTAGAAAAAACCTTGGGTGGAAGAAAACTGACAAAGTGTGGACCTGAGCTTAAGGCAAAGTAGTCTGTGTTAGTATTTCTTACAATTCTGTTTTGTTTTGTTTTGTTTTTTTCTGCAGCTATATCCTTTGAATTTAATTAAAGTGATTCAGTTGGTAGTAGTTCAACCAAGGAACTCACATTTTAGCTCAAACTTCAAAGATGAGAAAGGTCAACAGTGGTGGTTAAGATGATCCTTAGAAGGGCCTTGGTCTCTTGAGCAGTTACATTTAAAAAGTGGACTGGGGGCGCCTGGGTGGCTCAGTCAGTTAAGTGTCCAACTTGAGCCCAAGTCATGATCTCATGGTTCATCAGTTCAAGCCCTACATCGGGCTCTGTGCTGACAGCTCAGAGCCTGGAGCCTGCTTCAGATTCTCCGTCTCCCTTTCTCTTCTGCCCTTCCCCAACTCACGTCTCTCTCTCTCTCTCTCTCTCTCTCTCTCTCTCTCTCAAAAATAAACATTAAAAACAAAAAAAAAGGTGGACTTGGAAACAAGCTATCCCCCTTTATCCCTAGCTAGAATTTCTTCAAAAGGGCTACTGAGTCAAGCTACAGGTAGCTTTTGAGAGTTCAAAACCATCCCATCCCTTAGGAACATTGAGGACATGTAGGGGAAGGACATGTAGAGTCAAGGACACTCTTCCTTATCTGCATATGCCTGACCTAGGATCTTTTCAAAGGCACCACAGGAACTTCCCGCTAAGATTCCATTTGGAAGGCTGAAAAAAAAATCACAATTTGCTAATCATGAAGGCTCTGGCAACACCCCCAGGGGTCTGAGCCAAGGAGGGTAGGAAACCACTCTGTACCTCTGCTCTACTTGGAACCTGGAGAGCAGCTAATCCTACCAGACCTCACACCCTTGTTTATTCTCAGTCCCTGCCCGACATTCAAGTCCCTTTGACCATCTACCCTCTCCCCTACTCTCCGTCCCTAACTTCCCTTCTGCCTGTGCACTTCTCTCTTGCCTTTACCATCATGGCCTCCAATTTCCCCATTCTGTGACACCAAAACCCCTCCACTATACCTTCTTGTACCTTCTTGGCTTAACTAAAACCTAATAGTCCCCAAAACTAATATTTCCCATGCAGACCTTTATAATGAAAAGGAATGGTGGTTATCTCCTCCTTCCCCCGTTGAAACTTTTACACTAAACCATTATTCCCCTACATGTCAAAGTCTTCCCTTTGGGGCTGAGGTCAACTAGCTATTCTCCTTGTTAGTGCCTTTTACTGACATCCGGTTTGGGCACCTGGAGCACATATTTCCTTTTAACTTGTGAACTTCTTAACTTTTGCTATTACCCTGGTTAAGTTAAATAGCCATTTAGGTGATATTTCCAAAACATTTTCCTCACAGTTTCATCTTTAACTCCAAATCTTCCATTTCCCCTGTACTTGAAATACCTTTCACATATAGCCACATAGTGGCCCTTGAAATCATCCCCAAATACTCCATGTCTGAAATGTGCCTCCTATTCATGGACTAAAACCTCTTGACATTGCTGCTGTCTCCATCGTTTACTCCCATTCTGCCAACTGAGCTGGTTTATATCACCTTGACCATTCCATTGTCTTTCAGTCAGCACTTCTGGGTTAAGCCAGGCCCATTAGCTTCCAGAACTTTTTTTTTTTTAATTTTTTTTCAATGTTTATTTATTTTTGAGAGACAGAGACAGAGTGTGATTGGGGGAGGGTTAGAGAGAGAAGGAGACCCAGAACCGAAGCACGCTCCAGGCCCTGAGCTGTCAGCACAGAGCCAATGTGGGGCTCGAACTCATGAACTGTGAGATCATGACCTGAGCCAAGGTGGGACGCTTAACCGACTGAACCACCCAGGTGCCCCTAACTTCTAGAACTTCTGATGTGATGCACCTACCTAGTGAAACCCCAACACTAGCTCAAGTCAACAATCCATCTCCAATGCCCTAAAAATCAGTTTGCTGAGGGCTGATACAGAAAATCATTCAGTGGGATTGTACCAGCAACTGATGCCATGTTCCATAAAACCTACTTCATGCTTTCTCAATTCTCCCCCAGGCCTGATGTTTGTGCCTTTCATATTGCCATGCTTTCCACCCTAAACGAAAATGACATGGTTGGAGTGTCTCCATCATTTTCAGGAAAAGGTTCTCATATGATGTTGGAATTGTTAGGAATTGATCTCTTGGGTTCTTATATCCTGGCCAACTAAAATCCTTCCTGCAATAGAGTTCCCTGAACAAAATAAATAGAGGTGAGAAACACACTCAGAAGAAAGGTATTATCTGCATAATATCTGAGCAGTTATGGAAGTTGTCAAATCCCTGATAAAATAATCCTGAGTTTATTCATTTTCCAAATATGTACATTTAATATACAAAATATGTAATAATATATGTATAACAAAAATATAATAAATACAATGATTTAAACAAATCTTATTAAGAACTTATTAGAGGCCATTCCCATTCCTAGTAAACCCTGTATGAGGGAACTATGTTTCTTTTATTGCTGTTTTTATTCCCAGTGCCTAGGGCTTATAACTGTGTACAGATTCTAAAGTTATTTGAATATTCAGGTCTTCAATGAAATACTGTAAGAGCAAATCACACACCTTTTCTTGAGATCCTCAGCTATCCCAAGATGGAAAAAAAATCAAGTAATCATAATTGTATGCTACTTTCCCTTTCCCTATGATCTACATCAAGTCAAAAAAAATATATCTATAGGATGGATAGTTCCCATTTTGGCAACAATTTCAGATGTTTCTAATGCCCTGGTACCTGGCACCATGATTCTGGTGCCCAGAATCATTCCCTGTTGATCGGATCCAGTTCAAATAATGTAATAGACCTTCCCTTGAAGGCATTTTCTCTCTGCCCAAAGACTTTGGATCATATCCCTTGGCTCTCAGTGAGTCTGGGAGCAGCAAGTGTTGTCCAGGACCTTATAGTTAATGGTCACTAGCAAAATACCCTTAGGAGTCATACTTCACTTTCAACCTTACTCTCTAAGGCAGAGTATTCCGAACTTTGTGAGTCTCAAAATGTCCCTGTGTCCATCAGGTAGAGTTTCTGAATCCTTGGAAGTTAGACTTTACATACAGCTGGGCTATAATGAGCTATTTGCTACCAAGACATATAATCATGGTACTGCTCTCCTGCCATACGCTGACAAGGACCACTTTTCCCCAGTTTCTCCAGAAGGTATCCATGAGCATTTATTTCAGAGCATTACCAGTCCATTTACATTAATTAATCAGATGTGTGGACATGCACCGGTGTTACTTTTCTAAAGCTGACCTCAGTGTACCTCTGAATCACTCTTTGATCACTAGCAAAAGAATAATAATAATAATAATAATAAAGTATGTACCTTTAAGGTAGTCTATCTGGTCACATCCTGTTTAAATTATTCTCTTTGAGGTAAAAATTTATGCCTATTCAGGATTTAAATTTATTCAATTCATGGTTTAATCTCCTTAGCATGGTTGTTCTAATCTCTCAAAAGATTTCTTTGTCCTTTTGCCATCCTGCAGGGCGCAAGAGGAGCTCATCTAATGTCACAGTGTCATCTGTGTGGGGTGTATGTGTAAGGAAGGCGCCAATCTTCATTTGATCCTCCAAATTCCCATTAGATGACTGAAATGTCTCTTGCTGCATGGCCTATGGTTATTGGTTGTCAGCCTCTGCTCTTGCTACACTGGCTGCTGCTGCTATCACTTTTTTCTTCATTTTCACCCTTACAAATTTGTCCCTGCCTTCACCTTTACTCACAAGGACTGAACACTGTGCTGTCCTTATCTCCATCCCAACATCTTGCAGTCCCCTGGCCCCCTCAGCATTTTAGCACCCCCACTAACTTTTGTAACAGCTTCCAAAACTCTTCCTCCAGGCCTGCCACATAACACAGGGCTCAGGGCAGAAGTATAAATGGAGGCCCACATATCAAAATTCTAAACATTACCAAGCAAAAAATTTATTAAATATAATATATTCTATACCTTGACCTGGACAAATATACTTTTATAATGACTTAGGTCATTTGAATTTAGAAGCATTAGATTTCTCACAGTTCTACACTGAAATGTGTTGAAAGGGAAAGCAAGACCCAGTTTCTGGGGCACTTTCCATTCTCCTCCCACCAGTGTCTCCTTTCCTCTTGACTTTGAACACACCTGTGTGGAAATCCCAGCCCACATATTTAAGCTCTCATCTACACCCAATGCCTACCCCACCCCCACAAGCTCACAAATAACCATGTCTTGGCCACCACTCAGCCCTAGGGATGTACACACGGGTAGTGCGACTTGCCCTCCAGAGACGAGAGCCAGGGAGAGATGTACAAAGCCTGACGATTATCTTGGTAGAATTTCTAGCACCTCAAGGATCTAGAGTACAGCCCAGAATGTAGGAGTGGAGTGAGCTCTGGGTGGGCAAGTCTCTTTGGTCCCAAGGACTTCTAGCCTTGTAGAATAAAATTCGGTCAGCGAAAAGCCAATGTGTACCCCTTTAAAGTAAAGCGTGAGCCCCATAGCAGGGGTCTCAGAACACTGTTGGTCTCCTCCTGCTACAGGAGATCATGACAGTTGAGAAGGTGGGGAATATCTCAAGATCTTGCTTTCTGCCTCACACATCATTTCTATTCTTCTGTGGCCACCAAGGTTAAAGAGAGGCACTCACAGTGAAAAATGGGACATATCCTCTTTTAGTGCTAAGATTCTCAAGCCATTTAATGGTCCCTACCTGCCCCTATGGGTTTCAGACTTATGTCTGAAGTAAGCAAAAGAATCAGCACCAAACTGGCATCTCAACTTATTTGTTCTTCCCCCCTCCCTTTCCAGATTTCTCCAGCTGGCCCAGAGAGGGTGTCATGGTCTTCCACATAATAGGAAGCTACCCTTATATCTTGCATTCTTCATGGTTAACTATGTTGATGATACTCTTGTTGTGTATGTATTTGGGTTTTATTTACACATGCAGAGTTTTAAAGGGTTAATCTATTCTAAACTCTTATTACAAGAGTCTTCCATTTTTCTTTCCCCAGAGCTAACTTTAATTCTTTAGCTTATTTTTTCTGTATTTGTAAAATTCTAACAGCATTTAATATTATCTTTTACTTTTTAATTTTAGACATTAATCTGAAATGATTTACCAATTTCTCCCCCATTTCCCAACCTCCCCCAATGCATACTTCTGTCTATATAATAGACTCCTGATGGCAAAAATTCCTATTCTTATATCTTCCCCCCAAACTTCTGTTTCCTTCATAATTGGCATTCATATTTATAATAGAGGATCATGAAGTGACAGCTCTGTTCCTTGCATCAAACAATTCTCTAAATTCAAAAGATCCCACTCAAGATGACTGAAGATATTATCCTACCATGAAGAGAGAGAAATTTTCCAGAGTAGAATGGATGCCACCATGAAGTTAAAGGGAGTCTCTGAATCTACTCTTCTAGCAGCATTGGAATCTCTGAATGGTCATGTTATTAGGATGGGATATATTAGACAGAAAGTAAGATACTTGAGTTTATTTTCTTAAAGTATTTTGAAGTGGGAGCAGGAAAAAGAATCAGCAAAAATAGCAGACAGAAAATCAGAAGACTCCAGAAGCATGGGAGCTAAGAAAGTAAACATTCAGGGAGTGATCATTCTGTCAGATGCTCAAAGGCCAAGATCTAAAAATCCAGTGGGTTTAATGGTTGAATTGCCAGAGTTAGACAGCAAATGTGTTTCAGCACATTTGTGAAGATAAAAAGAAGCCTTCAAGGGATGAGGAGGGTGGGACTATAGAGTGAAAATGAAGAGTGAGTTTTTTTGAGAAGTCTGTTGAAGGGAGAGGAAGAGAGGAAAATAGGAGACAGAATGAGAAAATATGAGAGAAAAGTTTGAGATAATGGCAGGGCAAAATGTAGACTGGACAGTAAGTGATATTTACAGCAGAGTGGAAGATATCAATAGACAGTAAGATATTGAAGATGCAAAGAAAGTAGATAATCAGAGGTTCAAGGTCATAGACAGAGGTCAAGGGGTTACTTTTGAAAAGGAAGACTATCTCATCCACTGAAGCCAGAAGTAATAATAAAAGGCAGCTGAGGGGATAAACTGAGAAAGAATTCAGTATAGCTGAGGATGTGGGGAAAAGAGCTGTTTAAATGAAGAAAGGAAAACGATAGAGAAGGCTCATATCAGATGACTTGGCCATTCTTGTCAATATCCATAGTTTGACACCAGAGGCCAGGAGGGACAGACTTGGAGGTTCAGAGAATTTTAAAAAGTTATAGAAAATTCATAGTGAATAATTTTTCATAGGAAATCAGTAAGAGGTATACATTCCTACCAGAAGAAAAGTTATGTGTGATGTAAACTCCTGTCCATCATTCTTTGAGGATGTTTCAGGCTAACCTCATAATATCCCTTTCAACTTGTCTCAGGAAGTCAACTCAAAACCATGAACAGTTTATGTAGACTTGATTCTCCATTACAGAGACCTAGAAAGCTAGGTTTGAATTCTCGATGCTTTCTAGCTATTTCATTTTTTCTACATTGCTTCATGTTCTCCTATGGAATCATTATATGTCATTTTTGAGGCTCAAGGGAATCTGTTATTGTGTACACAGGCACTGCCAAGATATTTTCAGGTGATTCATACAGGATCAGTTTTAGAGGTGACAGAAGGCACAGAGAATGTTTGCAGTTGGGTAAAGATAAGTGTGCATTACTAGGACTGAGCATGCAAAAACAGGAGAAAAAGGAAATATGGGATGAAAGATCCATGCCTTGTGAATCTAGGGCTATGGTTCCCAACTAGGAGTAATTTTTCCTCAGGAGGTACTTGGCAGTGGTGGTCACAGCTAGGGGGTATATTACTGGCATCGGGTGGGTAGAGACCAGGGCAGCTGCTGACCATCCTGCAGTGCCCAAGACAGCCCTCCACAACAAAGAATTATCTGGCCCAGGATGTGAAGAGTGCCAAGGTTGAGAAACTCTGGTCTGGAGACCCTGGAGGAAAGCAAAACTTTGGCAGGCACAGTGTCCTTTTTATCCTGTGCCAAGCAACTGACAATGATCCTTGAGGACATTGATATTAATTATAATATAACATAAAATATTCTCATTATTTCCCCAAGAGACACGATTAAGTAATGCTTGAGTACTTACTGACTTAATTCAAAGAAATTATACATATTTTAAGGTGTGGCGAAAGCCAATTTTTGTACTGTGTCCACACTGTGACGTCTTTGGCTGTATGCCACATAGCTCATGATCGGATGGTAGGTTGGGAGTGTATTATCTATACTGACAATAGATACCAGAATTATTATGGAATGGCACATCATACCCACTGGTTGCACCCTGGCCTAGTGCTATTATCTAGGTGCTAAGAGGTCAGGTCCAGAATCTGAAAAACTAACACATCTTCTATTACTATGTTCCATTACAATCTCATATTTGCCATGCCCCTCCACCCCTCTCCAAAAAAATTTCAAACGTATTACAAGTCTAGAAGGAAAGGAAACAGGGGCACCTGGGTGGCTTAGTTGGTTGTGTCCAACCTCGGCTCAGGTCATGAGCTCACAGTCTGTGAGTTCGAGCCCCGCGTTGGGTTTTGTGCTGACAGCTGGAGCCTGCTTCAGATTCTGTGTCTCCCTCTCTCTCTGCCCCTCCCCACTCATGCTCTGTCTCTCTGTCTTAAAAATAAATTTAAAAATTTTTTTAAAAAGGAAAGGAAAGATAATTTTGTTTTTTGTGGCCCAAAGATTCTGAGGTATTCAGCTCAAGGGGAAAGAGCTATGAGATAAAAAAAAAAAAAAAAGAAAGGGAGGGGGAGAGAGAGAAGAGTTCCATATGGCGTGTGAGGAGAGGAGGGGAGTTAAGGATTGAGAAGAAAGAAGAAGGACCTGGCAGTTTAATAACCTTTTCCAGCAATGGATTTATAGAAGTTAGTGGTGCTTCAAGAAAATAAAGTAGTGTGCCTGATGCCTTTTGAAACAGGAGTCTGTTCTCAGCTTTTCATCTTCTATGCCTCCGTTATATGTAAATTGGGTTTCATGGCATATTAGAGCTGTGAAGATAATTTAATATGCCAAAATGCGTTATGGATCATTTGTGCATCAACTCTGCAGTTTAAACAGCAGTCACTGAATCGGAACTCAAAACTTCCCTTGCCAAATCACAGAGAACTTGAGGATGAACTCAAATGAGCGCAGCACCTGTGTCTGAAGAGAGCCACCGCATTCCTCCACCTGTTCCAGGTACATACCGCAAATGGTGGGTGTGCTTACTTGTTTCCATTGCAATAATGCAAGCAAGACTAAGAAGAAGAAGTGTCTTCATGCAGTGTTGTCGATAGAGTTCCTAATTCTCTTACTGTGTCATCTTTGCCTGGTCATCAGAAACAGAAGTTAAGATGAAATACAGCACCTAATTACACTAACCTTTTCAAAAGCAACCTGCTAGAAAATAATTATTCCTGGAGAGCAGGTCCATCTGACTAAGTAGAGTGCTCCTGGTTTCTCTGTATTATCAGCCACGTCTGCTTTTTGAGCAATCTCAGTTGAAGAATAAGCAAATCATCATCCTTGTCGTCGTCGTCATCATCCCTTGCGATTATTTTAAAAGAAATTCTTTAAAGACTAGACTTTCAGGGATCATTTCTACAGTTTGTTAAAATGAATTCTTTAGTCCTTTCTTTTTAGAAATGTTTCTTTTCGAAATAACTGGTTTCAATTAGAGAGAAAAACACTACACTCTGCCTACTTCACAGATGTTTTTGTAAACAGAAGGTGTAGCCCCTTCTGTGGCTCTGTCTCAAGTTCAATATCAAAGGCTGGATCTGTTATATAAGGCAGAAAGACAGGGAGTGTTTGATCTCCAGTTTTCTTTTTTAGTTTTAATACCTATACTCACATAAAGTTGGTTTGAAATATCCCATGCAAATGATCGCAAAAAAACCCTCAAAGATTGTGGATGAAACACGGTTTTAACAACTAAGTTCATTTCATGAGATGAACTGTCCCTTGTCTTGGCTAATTATGTAATGCCATTTGTACAAACTCACTTTTACGTTATTGTCCCATTAATTCTAAGATTTTTTATTATACATCATGTTCTGCTTCTATACTCCGAACTCTCACTTTAACTTATCACGTTCACACCAATGAAGGAACCACGGTGACAAGGACGGACTTGGGCAATGTATGGGCTGGGACCACAAAGGAATGTTTCTCCTACACATTCGTCTCACTTGTGCTCACTGGCCACATAGTTAGAGAAGTAGTCAGAAGCTGACTAGGTCACACACAGACCTCTTGAACACATGACCACAACCTGAAGGGAGAAGATGACTTTAGGTGGATAGCTATAGGGTTGATTCAGGGTTTCTTATACGCACAGAAAAACTCAGGTCCCAAAGTTATGGCTGCCCTTATGGTTATCAGCTCCTTAGCTGCTCAGCTAGTGATGGTGGTGACACGTTTGTCCTTGGTGAGGTTTTTAATGATTTCTTCTGGGGCCATTTTGAAACATGAAATCACAGTAGCCAGGATATGAAAATTACACATGCTGTAGGTTGGTGTGGGGACAGATGTTGGAAAGTCTTCATGTGGCACAGTGCCATAGAACTTCCAGTGTTGATGAACGTGTTCTCTATCTACATTTAATATAGTAGCTACTAGCCACGTGTAGGCATTGAGCATTTAAAGGTGCTAGCATGACTGAAGAACTGAACTTGAAATGCCATTTAGTTTTAATTAATTTAAATGTACGTTGCTACCTGTGGCTAGTGGCTACTGTATTGTACAGTCTAGCTCTAGATATCTTCCTTTTTCTTTGGATGCTTATTCACTTTTTCACAAATATCATCTTGTCTTGGACCGTTATAACTCACCACGCTCTTCCAGAGAATGAAATATGGCAAATGCTCCCAAATTTATTTTGGAAATATATCCGCTAGAGCATTTCTGCAGTATTTAAGCTACTAGTTAATGAATGAACTATATACACTGGTTGAATAAAGCTAATGATAGCTATTGTGGATGGATTCCAACACGTTTAAATAATATAGCTGGTCTTATTCTGACCGCCTTTGAATTCTGAGTTCTGTGTCCTTAGCTATCCTCTCTGAGCTCTATCCTGAACTGCAGGATTAATTCATGTAATTCTCATTAGCCTCAGTGCGAGTTACCTGTGGAAATCTTCTAAGCAACAATGAGGGAAGCAGCCTCCTTGCCTTTTCTGGTTTTTGGGTAACCTGTATTGTTAAGAAACCCCTCATGCATTGTGCCATACCCGTGCTGAAGGAAATCACAGGTTCAGGAGGTGAGGCTAGGCAAATTCTGTGTGGTAAAGTTGGGTTAGCTTCTTCATTCCTTGACTTGACATTTGTGTCTGGTAATATTCCTCTTAAAAAGCTCTAATGGACTGCTGTTCTGAGCCTGCAGAGGATTTCTTCAATTCTCAATTAAATGTTAGGCAACATGCTGTTAGAACCGCTGTGGTCATAAGCACGGATATTAAGCAAATGTCCTTTTTGGTGGTTGTGTCAAATCATGCCCATGACAATTACAATTTAAAAATTAGGAACTGATAGGATTAAATAATAAACATAAGTGTTAACAGACTTTGCTCCACATGACATATGTGATTTTTGTTTACCTGATGCTTCCATGTCCCACAAGAGTGAAGGGCTGGAGTTCTTGGTTTCCAGACATCTTTGGTCGCAGACCCCGAGTCACGTGATGCGAGATCAGCATATAGAGGAAGGGGGGGATTTTTAGAAGCATTCAAATGTTTGGTCCAATAAAGGACAATAAATGAAATAGAACATGAAAGAATTAGATTCACATTCTGTGAGGGATGGGTTTCTGCATTGTTCCAGGCCCAGAGAGAAAGCGTGGATTCTTCTCTCTTCCCAAAGCAACTCATCTAGCCTTTTGCTTTGACAAACTCTTTATCTCCTTAATCTTAGGAGCCCAAAGACTTGCTAATTTCCACATTTTCTTTAAGATCTTGTTTCTTCATAGCTTTTCTGGGGTCCAAACATACTTGCCAAACTTTCTGCATTCAATTCCTCCCAATCATTTTCTACTATGTCCTTGGTCTCTCTCCTGCTGAACTGGAACTAGATCAAGTTGTGACAATTTCTATAGTTGGTTTTTGAAACCATTCCTCTGCCTGATTAGATTATTTTTTCCAGATGGTAAATGTTATTCCAACAGTGCTATGGGCAGAAGAAAAGACAGAGCCATCCATTTAGGATATTAATTCTACTGACAAATTCTTCATGTTGTTATGACAGAGTAGGGACTGAGTCACTCTTTTCAGTGGATATTGACCTTTAGGGGAAATCACATGCACAATGGAGTGCAAAAGGTGGGAAGATGAGATCAATGTGCTCTCATCTGCCTTGGTCATCAGGGTTAAAGGAGAGTGAAATTGGTAAAGTTAGTTTCCTCTAAGTTCTCCTTTTCTACCCAAGAGAAACTTTCCTTGTCTCCACTTAGCAGCCATTGTCTACAAATACAGAATTGACTCATTCTTTGAGCCCACTTGGGTTGCTATAACAGAATATCATAGACTAGATGGCTTACAGAAAGGAAAAATTTTTTCTCACCATTCTGGAGGCTGGGAATCTAAGATCAGGGCACCTGCAGATTTGCTGTCTGGTGAGAAATCCTAGTTCCCACTAGAAATCCCCACTTCTTGGTTCATATCCTTACATGGCACTGTATCCTCATATGGCAGAAGGAATGAGGGAACTCTCTGTGGTCTCTTTTATATGGGCACCCATTCTATTTATGAGGCCTTCACCCTCACAATCTAATCACTTCCCAAAGACTCTAACTTCTAATAACCATTCCTTTGGGGATGGTTTCAACTTATAAATTTGGGGAGGACACAAACTTTTAGTCTATAGCACTAACTTTACTGGGTATTATGTGGGTCTGGAGAAGTTTCTTCCACCTGCCACCAACAGGTCATGACTAGTCTTCCTGCTTACCCCACTCAGCTCTGTCTGCCTTAAGAGGCAGAATTATCTCACCTCAAGAGGTGGTAGGCATTACCTGACTTACTGGCTAGAAAAAATATTGTTTGGAAGGGGATAACAATCTTTGATCACTGAGGCATAATGCAAATGCTACCCTCTTAGAACAGGCACTCTTCTACGAATTCCACAATGTCAAAGAGGTCACTTCACAAACAAACCTGTGAAGCTCTAAAGAAGAGAGCTAAAGGGATTTTCTTCTGCCAAAATAATACACAAGCATTTTACCTCTGCCTTCTTGGGAATCACACCTTCTGTAGGGAATTTTCCATTTCCAGGGCTTTTCTTCTGCCACGCTGAGAAGAGCTGGCCACAGCGGGAGAAAGGCAGCAACACAGTAGAGCTGTGGGAGAGAGATCCGGGTGCAAGCAGGCCTGCAGAATCTCACAGGCCACACCGTGCAGGTTGTAAGGCACTTACTTCACCTACACGTAGGGTCGCCTCCATCCAAACAGAGGCAACTGCATTAAAAATTGAAAGCAACAAAAATTGAATGCATCATGTCAACTCAGGCCTCGGGCACGAGTTATTCAGCTTGCTAAGTCAATTCCATCTGACTTAATCTGCCTTTCGAAGGCAGTGGACAGTGAGAGGAGCAGTCTGAGTACTTTTCTCATTTTATCTGCTTGTGTTGCTCTTTGGAGTCCTTCCAAAACGTCTGCAGGTTGGGTGCTAAAAGACCCCAAAATGAGTCCCCCAGAATAAGCATGATCTCAGCACATCACGCTGTCTGCACGCCCGCTTTCTCATCAGGTTATCCTATCCCTCTTTGAGGACAGATCAGAATATCCTGGTTTTTCTTGTTGCCCTATCTTATTACTTGCAAATGGCAATCTAATTTATTGTCTCCCAAACACCATGCATTCCTTAGCTATCTCATTTTTTCTGATTTATTTATCTTCATCTCTCCCCCCCCCCCAGATTTTATTCATTTCCATTTTCCTTAAAGTACTTCATTATGTTATCTCCTTATTTAGAGCCTCTTTGGATGGAGGGAAGCAGGAAGATGCAGAGGACAGCAATAGCTTCGTGACATTATTTGGAGGGTAATTTTTATGCTGCTAATGAATCCCTAGATAACCTCTGGAAAGTCAGTGAGCCTCTTTCAGTCAGAATTTCTTCACCTTGAAAAAATGAGAAAAGAACAATGCACCCCTTGAGGTGACCATGGGGAATAACACAAAATGAAATCAGGGGCACCTGGTTAAGCTTCCAAATTCTGCTCAGGTCATGATCTCACAGTTTGTGGGTTTGAGCCCCGCATTGGGCTCCATGCTGACACCTCAGAGCCTGGAGCCTGCTTCGGCTTCTGTGTCTCCCTCTTTTTGCCCCTCCCAGGCTTGCGCTCTGTCTCTTGTTCTCATTCTCTCTCTCAAAAATAAACAAGCATCTAAAAAAAAAGAAATTAATAAAGTGAAAGTGATTTACAAATAAGTATTTGTGAAGATCACAGGAATCTGTTCCCTTGCAGATCAATTGCAATCTCTCTTGTTTTGGAACATGACCATTTCTACAGGGTGGAGTGGGAGAGACCTTTAAATTTGTTAAGAAGTTCATCTCTTTGATGCTTTGTGGCCATAATGCCCATAAGGAAGGTCATAATAGCACCTTCGACAAAATCAACTGTTTTCATTTGTACCTTAATTATAGTCAGGACTGATTTAATGATTGGAGCATGCTGATAAAGTTTCTACTCCTACCACAAAGTATCTTCCTGATTCAGATGTGAAAATAATCTAAATCCTCACCTTAGAAATGTTGTTCCTTTAGGCCTTAAAGGCTTTTGGTTCTTTAGTAATCCTCAAACTCAATGATAATAAATAAATATATATACACATATATACTTAATATATATTAATATGTGTTACTTTATTTATGTACATATCGCTCATCTATATCATATATATCACATCCATATACATCATATGTAATGTATGTAAACTCTCATATGTCTATTATCTTTCTTACATATGTATAAGTAAATACACAACAAACATACATATGAAAGATAACGCTTTATGGATTATTGTCAAGTAACTAAGACTAGAGAAGACTAGAGAAGTTGAGGAATTAAAAAGAAGGTAAGAGGTCAATAAATAGCTTGCCTACATTATAGTTTTGCCATGGATTCAATTTATTAAAAATGATTTTTAATATTTAAGTGGACTAAGATTTCTAGGAAAATTGTGAATGTAATACAGATAGCTCCTGCATACTCAGTTTCCCCTAATATCGTACAATAATATGGTATATTTGTTACAATGAATGAATCAATAATGATGCATTATTATTAACTAAGCCCACTGCAAACATCACACTTCATAGTGAAAAGCTAAAAGATGAGGAACAAGACAAGGATACCTTCTCTCCACATTTTCATTTATACAGTGCAGGACATCCTACCCAGAGCAGCAAGGCCAGAAAAAGAAATACAACACATCAGAATCAGAAAAGAAAAGTACAATAGTCTCTATTTGCAGATGACATAATACTGTACGTGGAAAACTCTAAAGACTCCACCAAAACAGAACTAATAAATGAATTCAGTAAAGTTGCAGGATACAAAATCAATATACAAAAAGTAGTGAGTTTCTTATTCTAACATCAAACTATCAGAAAGGGAAGTTAATAAAACAATTCCATTAATAGTTGCATCAAAAAGAATAAAATGCCCAGGAATAAATTTAACCAAGGAAGTGAAAACTCTGTACACTGAAAACTATACAACATTGATGAAAGAAACTGAAGACACAAATAAATGGAAAAATATTCTGTGCTCATGGATTGAAGGAATTAATACACCATATACTAAAATCAATTAAAAATGGATTAAAGGCTTAAATTTAAGATCTGAAATTCCTAGAACAAAACATAGGAGGTAAGCTCCTTGACATCTGACTTGGAAATGAATATTTTGGATTTTACACCAAAAGCAAAGGCAACAAAAGCAAAACTAAACAAATGGGACCATATCAAACTAAAAAGTATCTGTACAGCAAAGGAAACCATTAACAAAATGAAAAGGCGACTTACCCAATGGGAGAAAATATTTGCAAATTATGCATCTGATAAGGGATTAATATTTAAAATATATAAAGAACTGACACAATTCAACATCAAAAAACTAATCTGATTAAAAAATGGGCAGAGGAACCGAATACACATGTTTCCAGAGAAGACATACAAATGGTCAACAGGACATGAAAAGGTGCCCAATATCTCTAGTCATCAAGGAAATGAAAATAAAAATCACAACGAGATGGCATCTCACACCTGGCTTTCATCAAGAATAGCTCTCATCAAGAAGACAGGCGATAACAAGTGTTGGCAAGGATATGGAGAAGAACAGATACACTGTTGAAGGCAATGCAAATTTGTTCAGCGATTATGGAAAACAGTATGGAGGTTCCTCGAAAAATTATATACAGAAACACATTTTTATCCAGCTAGTCTACTCCTGTGTATGTATCCAAAGAAATGAAAACAGGCTTTCAAAAATATATCTGCAATCCCATGTTTATTGCAGCATTATTCACAGTAGCCAGGATGTGGAAACAACATAAGTGTTTGTCAATGGTAAGTGAATAAAGAAGATATGGCATATATATATGCATGTCACATCTTCTTTACACACACACACACACACACACACACACACACACACAGACACACACACACTGGACTATTATTCAGCCATGAGAAAGAAGGAAATCCTGCCATTTGTGACAACATGGATGGACCTTGAGGGCATGATGCTAAGTGAAATAAGCCAGATAGAGAAAAACGAATACTCCGTGATGTCTTTTATATGTGGAATATTAAAAAAAAAAAAGGCGGGGGGGCTCCTGGGTGGCTCAGTTGGTTTAGCATCCAACTCTTGGTTTCAGCTCTGGTCATGATCCCACAGTCATGGGATCAAGCCCCACATCGGATTCCACGCTGAGCGCAGAGCCTGCTTGGGATTCTCTCTCTCCCTCTCTCTCTGTCCCTCCACCACTTGCTCTCTCTCTCTCTCTCTCTCTCTCAAAATAATTATATATATTTGTACACCCAAGCTCATATAAAGAGAGTGGAAAAGTAGTTGCCAGTAGGCTGAGGCAGCAAAATAGGGAGAAGTTGGTAAGAAGGTATGAACTTCCAGCTATAAGATGAGTGAGGTCTGAGGATCTAATATATAACATAGTTGATAGCATACTATGTCACTGAAATTTACTGAGAGTAGAACTTAAATGTTCTCATAGAAAAAAAAAGATAGAGGTGCCTGGGTGGCTCGGTCGGTTGAGCATCCAACTCTTGATTTCAGCTCAGGTCATGATCTCACAGTTCGTGAGTTTGAGCCCCACATCAGGTTCCGAACTGGCGGTGCTTGGGATTCTCCCCCTCTCCCTCTCTCTGTCCTTCCTGTGCACACATACATACTCAAATAAATAAACTTAAAAAAATAAAGATAAATTTGTGAGGTGACAGATGTGTTAATTAACTAAATAGGAGAATCCTTTCACAATGTTCATCTATATCAAACCACAATGTGTAAGTATCTTACCATGCTGTCATTTTTACCTCAATAAAGCTAAAAAAAAAATATTCCACACTTACTTTGGATTTTCTTAGTTTTTACCTAGTGTCTTTTTCTGTTCTATGATTCCATCAAGCATACCATATTAAATTTATTCACACTGACTCCTTAAGCTCCTCTTGATTATAATATTTCTCATATTTTTCTTGTTTTTTGATGACTTGGACAATTTTGAGGTGTACTAATCAGTATTTTGTAGAATCGGTGTTTGTCTGTTGTTGTTTTTTTTCTCTAATACAACTGGAGTTATGGGTCTGTGGGGAGGAAAACCACACAGATAAAGTGCCATTCTCATCATATTGTATCATACCAAGAGTACATACCATCAACATGACTTACGGCCAAGAGGACTGTATCAAATTGGAGAGGTAAATGTCCCTCTATAATAGGCAGCTGCTATGGAGCTCCATCTGATGGCTACTCTATGGGAATTCTGCTCAGTGTTTCTTGATCTTGATTTTTCAACAGAGGCTAAAAATCTCAATGTTTATGGGAAATATCCAACTTTTAAAGATTGACAACCAATTCAGATTTAAAACACAATGGTTCCATACTTGTATGGGCCAAGTAAAATGTCTGTGGGCCAACGTTAGTCTACGGTCATTGGTTTGTAAACTCTTTTGTAAATAGATGGTCATCATTAAAGTTTTTAAAACAAGAAAGAAGCATTACCAGATCTGGCTCAGTTTATTTCATCCTTTACAAATTATTTCTATTAGTGGTAGGAGTGAAAGAGATGGGCGGAACATAACTGGAGAGCCATTGTTCTATCACTACAAGGGATAATAATGACTTGAGCCAAGCTATGGGTAAGGGGATTTGGAGAAGGTGATGGCTTTGGAGACATTTTAGAGATAAAACTATGAGGATTGGTAACATGTTGGGTTTACCCAGTGGAGGCGAGGAAGACATCAAAGATAATGCCAAAGTTTCTGATTTGGGAGACTAAAGCAATAAAATGGCATGGTCCAAGGAAGAAATATAGGGGAAAACTAGGTTTGTAGGAGTAGATAGAAGTCTCCGAGTTCCCCAGTTGGATACACTGAATGAGCAGCTGGAAACACAAATCAGTATTTGCAAAGATCTAGGCCAGAAATCTAGGTCAGAGTGTGTCTTCGAACTGCAGGTGATAGCTGCAATCATAGCAGGGTATAAGAGTACATATAAATCAATGAGAAAAGTACATAGCCCTTCATATAGGTGGGTACAGAGAAAAGGGAGCCAGTAAAAGATGGCATTAAAGATGCACCTTGTTCATTCAACCCTTTCTCTCCATTGTCATGTGTTACAGGGTTTAAGAGTGCATACTTGGAGCTTTCACATTTGCTTCCTACTTGATCATCCACCTATCGCATTACCTTTTGGTTTCTGGCCTCCATGCCTCTGTGCCTTTGAATATCTATTCTCACCCAGAGACCCCCTTCCATCTTACCATGCAGAAGACAACATATTCCTTGTCTTCTTTCCTTTCCGATAATTTATTTTCTCTCTTTGCTTGGTTTTATTTTTTTTACAACCTCTCCTTGGGTGGAGAACTGTGTTCCAACCTGTGGTTTGCTCTTTACAGGCTGTGTGGTTTTGGACAAGTATCTTAACTTCACTGAGTTTCAATATAGCTATCTGCAAAGTGGAGATAATCTCTACTTCCTGGTGTGGCTACGAGAATGAAAAGCTTTAACAGCAAACTACCCATTCCTGTGCCTGGTCCTGAGCATGCATTCAGTAAATGAAGACTCACTCGTAACTCTCACTGCTCTTCCTAATCCCTTACCATTTTGTTTGCATCTCTCTGTTGTCACTGGCTAGATACATTCTTACTGCTTTCTTCCTACTGTAGTTCAAGCTCTTTGAGGACTAAGAATGGAATGTATCTGAATTTATATTTGAGCCCTTTTTCTAGAACAGAGTGTGGTGCAGTAAATAACTGAAAATATCTGTATATGTAAACACCTGCAAATAAATATCTCAATAATTATCTGGAGCATGGTAGGCCTTGACAGATAATATCAAAAGAATGAAAACGGATTATGATTTTTAAAACTCTCTTCTAGGAGTGCCTGCGTGGCTCAGTCAGTTAAGCATCCAACTCTTGGTTTTGGCTCAGGTCATGATCTCATGGTTCTGTGAGCTCGAGCCCTGCATCAAGGTCTGCACTGGCAATGCAGCCTCTACTTGTATTCTCGATCTCTCTCTCTCTCACGCACAATAAATAAACTTTAAAAGTAAAAGTAGGGGCACCTGGGTGGCTCAGTCAGTCACGCGTCCCACTTTGGTTCAGGTCATGATCTCACAGTTTGTGAGTTCCAGCCCCACATCTGCTGCTCGCCGCACCCCCCCCTCCATCGACTGTCAGCACAAAGCCCTCTTCAGATCCTCTTGTTCCTCTGTCTCTGTTCCTCCCCTGCTTGCACCCACCCTCCCCCACCCCAGCAAAATAAATAAATATTGAAAACAAGAATAAGAAGGGGAAAAAAGTAAACTCGATTCTAATGTAGAGAAAGTCCAGGGAAAGGAAATCATCGTATCCTGATTGTATGAATCACAAGTAACAGTTTAAATTCTAAGCCTTTGGGGTTCTAGCATATCACCAAGGGCTGTGCTCCTTTCTGAGGTAAAATATTAATCCATGCTATCACTGGAAGGAGCAGCACCCTAACCGACTGACCGGGTAACCAGTCTAAAATCCTGCCTCCTCGGCACTCGTGGTCGGGAGGAACATGAATCGCAAGAGCCTGGCACTGGGGCCAACGTGGACTCAGGATCTGTTTTCCTCAGCCCCCACCTGAAGTGCTGCTCCAAATCACGTTTCCCAAACTGCCTGCCCCCCTCCATGTTTCATTTGGATTCCATTCACTTCCCTAAAGGCAAAGAATGAAACAGAACTATGCCCATTGAAAGAAAATTGGTGTCAGAAGAGGCAGCAGTGGACTGGTAGAGAAAGCACCAAGGGGAAAAGCAAACGAGACGGACTGTGGTCTTGGTTCTGCAATATTTTAACTCCGTGACCGCAGAGCATGCTGCTAACATCTCTGAGTCTCGGTTTCCTTGTCTATAAAATGGGGATACTAATGAATTTTGGGCTGTCTTCCCAAGATTCTTTCCAGATCAGGGCAAGCAATGGGAACTATTTGAAAAAGTGAGTTTCTTTCTGAGTCTTCAGTGGGCCAATAAAAAGAACAATGAAAAGAGGGGCGCTCTGGGGCACTTGGGTGGCTAAGTCGGTTAAGCAACCGGCTCTTAATTTTGGCTCAGGTCATGATCTCCCAGTTCGTGAGTTCCAGCCCCACATCGCAAGGCTCTTATGCTGACGGCGGGGAACCTGCTTGGGATTCTCTCTCTCCCGCTCTCTCTCTCTGCCCCTCCCCTGCTCATGCTCTCTCTCTCTATCAAAATAAATAAATAAACTTAAAAAAAATGAATTTAAAAAGGAGTGCTCCATCCAGAAATGAATAATGATGGACTGTCACACAGGAAAGGGGTTTGCTGGGTTCTCAAGGGTAAATCTAGTATTTATTTGATCTTTGATAGGTGCAGAGGGAATTCTTTCACCTGTCTGGAATATCCCTCACAAGTACTTACTTCAAAGGGTCTCAGTTTTGGGGTGTCTGCTTGGACCTAGTTATTCCTTGGAAATACCTTTTTGACCCCAGTCTTTCGGACGGCATTACGTATCAGTTGCTTCTGTATAACCACAGATTGTCAAGAAATGAGTTTGGCACCATTTAAGCTTGCATATAAAGCATAAGTGTAAGAATCTTGGAAAATAATCTGTCAGTTGTATGTAATAATCGTCTTAAATAAGCAGTCCGAGGCTTATCTAAAGCTCGCCCGAGCTAAACAAAGAAAGCAGTCAGCAGAGCCTCAGACGCTGAACTCTGAACCCTGGTCGGACCTTGCACTGGGCAGCCTGGTAACAGGAAGGCAGCAGGACATACTTTGAACCAGGGGTTCTAAGGCTGCGGTGGGGTTATAGACAGGGTGACAGCTGCATTTTGCAGCCTGAACTTTGTACCTAGACACAGGGGCATTTAATCTCCATAACAGGCACTTTGTTTCATTACTTATTAACAGCTCCTCCCTGAGTAAAGTTCTTTGTTAATGGAGCTTTAAAATCCGATCCCTCTCCCCTCGATTCCTGCCACGGGGATGGGCATTTCTGCTTGTTTGCACTCCCCGCCCTGCACAGGGGCTGATCTTTCCACAGGGATGCCTTTTCCTCTGTTCAGAATGGGCCCCGTGGAGGTGCCACTTTGCCATTACTGCTCCGAGGGCCACACACTGCAATCTGGCTTCTATTCGGAGCCGGTAACCATAGTCCCGGTGCCGTTCAATGTCACACCAGGCAATGACTGGTGTCACTTCACCTCTTCCTCCCATAGCACCTCTTTTTCCTCTTTGCTCTTTTTGTCCCTTCTTTTTCCCCTTCCACCCCCCCCCCCCAGCCCCCACTTCTCATTCCTTTCTGCACGTTCAGCCGCTCAGTGGCACTAAAGTGAAATAATGGTGACCCTGTCACATACATCATTTCCCCTGCCAGGGTAGTCAAGCCATGTTTTGTTGCAGCTGGAAGTCAAGGCAATTGAAGTGCACATCCAAGTATCCTCCTTCTCCAATAAACACGTTTGTACTTAACTGCGCCGCACCAGTGACTGATACCCAGTAAGCTTGAAGGCTTAGCTATTTAAAAAGAGGCCCTAGACTCCAGAAAAGGGAAAGTGAGGTTGTTAGGGAGGCAAGCATTAATTAGTCTCCACAAAATAAATACCAGTTCTACTGAAAATGCTCAGACTTCCATGCCCGCAAACCAGAGACTATATAGACTGTCTCAATTGCCACATTTGGTTCAATACCGATCAATAAATAAGCTTTGGTTTCTGGGACCCAGGAGGCAATGACCACAGGCTATTCATTTAGTAACTAACAAGGACCGAGGAGCCCCCTGAAGCTTCGCTGGAGGGTTGGGGGAGTGGGGGGTGAAGAAATTAACCTTTCACCACTTGGCTACTTTGTCTATTTTGGGAGTAGCTGAGCTTGGTTCAGACAATAATTCACTCTCTTCTCGTTTTTCTTTTTATGTTTAAAAATGCCTGTGTGTCTAGCTCTCATTCACAGAAGGGTCAGCACTGGAGTCAGCCCTGTCTGGGCACCATGCATCAAAACCTGCCCATCCTCCCTGCCCTCCCTCACTCCCCCAACCACACACAACCCCTCCAGGGTGGTTCCACCCCACTCGCCTGCCTGTTTCAGTCCCCAGCCACCAAGTCCCTTGATGCCTAAACTGCTTGGCCAAGATGGTTTTGAAAGCCAGAGTCTATGTTTACACATCCCTGCCTTACTGTTCTCTAGTTTTCCCCGAGTTTTTACCTCCTCTCCTCACTCTCTCTCTCTCTCTCTCCCCTTCTCTTTTCTTCCCTTCACTCTTTTTTTTTCTTTTTTTTTTTTTTTTCTTAGCTTGTTCAAACACATACTCATCGCTGGAACACAAGTGGAAACATCCTGGAGCTGGTCTGGCTTTTCTATGTGCATTACCCTCCCTCATCCCTACTATATTTTTGCAAGCCTGTGGTGCCATAGGGCTGTGGCCCAGTCATTTATCCTGGTATCTGGATTTGGATTATTTATAAGAAAAGAAAGGAAATTCAAAACAAAGAGAACTCCTTTGGAAACACTGAGCCTCCAGCTTTTACGTCCGGTGTCATCCCTGGATGATCCGCAGACCCTACATCTCTCATTTTCTGGACTTGGCTTTCTGTGTACCATCCATGTCACAAGCGGGATGGCAGGAGTTTCACTGTTCCCACATCAACAAGGTTTTGGTACTGAAATGCTGCACTCTGGGACCTGGGGGCTTGATCCTTCCTGCAGCATTCTGTCTGCTCACTACTTTGTTCTTGGAGCACTCCAGCACCCGCAGCTGGCTCTCCAAGGGCCCCTCCCAAGGCCCTGGATTAGGACTGCACCTGTTTGGGATTTACTCAATCTGAAAAATAGTAGGACTCCTCAAGAACACCTAATTACCTTTGCTCTGAGAGCAATGTAGTCAGATGCTTTGGCAGCACACTTAGGACAGTCAGGGTCGGCCTCCAAGTTCAGTCCAATTATCATAGACAAACCACCAATTATCCCAAATAGAACACAGCAATTGAACCTTGATTTATATCCCCTCCTCATTCCCCTACCTGCCTCTCAATCCCAGAATCTTGCCACCTGCACAGGCAGGAAGGTTTAACAAAGTACAAGCAAAGGTTAATGTAGTTTACATAGCTGACAGCTATAAAATACAAGACAAAATTAGTCTGACTTTATATCCTCTCTAACAATCCAAGCTTAAAGATGGGAGACATGAAGCTTATTGAATTTGCCTTTCCCTCTTTCTTTTTGAGTAAAGAGGAATGGCGAAGCAAACACGATTATCCCATTTGGTTCCTAGTTCCTGACCAACGATTGAGAATTTACAAACTAGTATGAGTTCAGTATTTCATGGAAGTCCTATGTAACAACGACTCCCCCCGTCCATATCCTTTAGCTCGTCTCCCATGCACGGGCACACACAAGAGCACAGGAAAGAAGAAAGGGGGAGAGCAGACAGTAATCTTGCTATAGATTAGAAGGAGCGCTGGACAAGATCAGCAAAAGAGGACAAGTGTCTGTACCAGGATCTCTACCAACTGCCTGAGTGACAGAGACTTGCACTAACACTTGGAGTGATAATTATTTTTACCTGTAAAATGATGCTTTGGAGGATGCAGCCACTGGTTCCCAGACTGAAAAGTTAAAGGAAAAAGTGAAGAAAAGGAAACTAAAAGGACCAACACATTGCCACACTGAAAGCAGGAAGGTCACAAACAGAGGGAAAGAACATTCTCCAAGAGGGATGCTATTGGTTTGCTTTCTCTGAGACATCACGCCAGTCTCTCCTGTAATTTCCAAACAAATCCCCTTTCCCTTCATCATGTTCAGATTCCTTTTATAGAGAAAGTGCACTGATACCATAAGAAAAAAAAAGAAAAAAACAGGAATGGAGGGTAGTGGTAAATTTCCCTAGCATTAAACCATTCACAGTACAACTAACTACGGCTTCACATCATCAATCAACTCCACAGCCCCGTAGTTTCCACCCGTAATTTCTTCCTTGTGCTAATTTCGCATTTATCTTTGGCATAAATTAAGGTTAACTGCCTTTGCTTATCCAAAGAGAGTTGCTCTGGGTGCGAAAAAAAGAATAACATATCATCTAAAAGGTCATCTAGGTGCTGGTTCTCAAGACCAGTGCATGCATGAATGCCTAGTTACTGGTTATCACCTTTTACATTAGTTACCCTACTCCTAAAAATAGCACTCCAAAATCATTTGATCTGAAAGATGCAAACTTCATATATAATTTCTCATCTCTAGCTACCTTCATCCCTTATCTATTTCAAGCTGCTTTTCAGATTCTCACTTTAAAAAAATTGTTTTAATGTTTATTTTTCAGAGAGAGAGAGAGAGAGAGAGAATGAGTGAGGGAGGGGCAGAGAGAGGCGGAGACACAGAATCTGAAGCAGGCTCCAGGCTCTGAGCTGTCAGCACAGAGCATGACTCGAGCCTCAAACTAGGAACCATGAGATCATGACCTGAGCCCAAGTTGGACGCTTAACTGACTGAACCCCCCAGGTGCCCCTCCCATCCTCACTTTTAAGCTATCTATTTCCTTTTCAGTCACTTCTTCTATTTCTGAAGTCAACATAAAGGTGGAAAATAGCTCCATTTCCTTTCATGCTTCCTTTCTGCCCTTCAAGTGTTTGAAACACTTATTTACTGGCATAATTCTCAACATAGTTTTTCATCTTTCTGGATATAGGTTCTCTGTCCGTTGCTGATAGACAGTACTTTCCCTGAGATCTGTCCATCCATCTTGTAGTAGCAACAGTCCTTTGGTTCAGGCATCACCTATTATATTCCTTAAGGGTCCAAAGAAGTTAGCAAAAACATATTAGCTTTGGGTTGTTTTGGTCTGAGAGGAAAGAGTAAAGAGAAAATCTGGACCATTGACCAACTTACTCTGCAGAACTTCTACAGGGAAAGAAGAAAGGAGTCCAGAGTCCCCAGAAAGAAAAGACATTTGCCATTTATTAGGCGCATATATATAGCAGGCACTATGCTAGGCTACAGAATTTCTACGTATATTTCTACCTGGGGATAGAAAGCTGAGCCAGAAATCTGCACAGAACATACAACATGTACCAGAAGTAGAGATTTAGCCGAGAACCAACCCAATCTAAACTTTTTTTTTTTCCTGGCCCTCAAATTCTTCCACAAATTAGCTTCAATGACCCTTCCAAATTTACTGTCCATTGTTATGCATAATGTACCCTCCCCTCAAGCCACACCATCACATTTTTCTGTGCTTATTCTCTTTTATGGTGGAAAATGTCATCTTTGGAGTCAGCTGGATCTAATGGTCCCGATTCTGTCATTAGCCAGCTGTGACATTTTTGAGCCTCAGGCATTTCATCTTTAAAATGGGGCTAACGATTCTTTGCAGATTTCAGGTAATTTAATGTTGAGGCTTAGAAATGTTCATAAAGGACTTGGCTTCTAGCTGGCATTCGGGAGCCATCCAGTGATCTGTTACTATGTCGTCACTATGATTAATATTGAATGCTTCTCCACCCCCATCATCTTCCACATTGTCCTCATCAATCAACAGTGTAATAGTCAAGTTTTCTTTGAAGACGTTTCACTCCTGGTCCAAATCTATAGATTTATTTTCTTCAAATATTTCATATTTGACTATACACTCATAGATCTAGTTTAAATCCCTTAAATCTTCAGGAATCTTAAATTCCTTGAATGCACTGGCCAAATCTTTTGGGTCTCTGTTGAGCACGAGCTTTCAATAATGGGCAGTAAACACTTGTTGAATTTTAACCTGTTAGTGTTCGTACTTCGTGAGCTTCTGAGGATCCAGCACCACATTTCACAATATGAAGTCACAGACAGCATGCTATAAGCTCTTAATTTTAAAGAAGGTAAAATTATATAATGAAGTTACCATAAAAATATAACATTGCAGGGGCGCCTGGGTGGCGCAGTCGGTTAAGCGTCTGACTTCAGCCGGGTCACGATCTCGCGGTCCGTGAGTTCAAGCCCCGCGTCAGGCTCCGGGCTGATGGCTCGGAGCCTGGAGCCTGTTTCCGATTCTGTGTCTCCCTCTCTCTCTGACCCTCCCCCGTTCATGCTCTGTCTCTCTCTGTCCCAAAATAAATAAAAAACGTTGAAAAAAAAATTTTAAAAAATATATATATATATAACATTGCAGGGGCGCGTGGTTGGTTCTGTCAGTTGAGCGTCGACTTCGGCTCAGGTCATGATCTCAAGGTTCCTGAGTTCAAGCCCCACATCAGGCTTGATGCTGTCAGCTTGGAGCCCACTTCGGATCCTCTGTCCCCCTCTTTCTCTGCCCTTCTCCTGCTGGTGCTCACTCTCTCTCTCAAAAATAGATAAGCAATTATAAATAAATAAATAGATATGTATGTATGTATAACATGGCAATATAATAGCTCTGATAAGATATGTTTAAAAATACCTAATATATGGGTTCACATGTTCTAAGAACTTTCCAAACCTGGGATTCAAGTATGCTGGGAACACACTTCAGTATCCCCTTTAACAAAGCAAAAAGCCCTATGATTAACATAAACGAAAAATGCTCCCTGTACCTGTTTTCCTCTTAAGTTCTCACCAAAATGAAATAAATCAACAGAATGTTCTGGAGCTGGCCCTATATATAAATAATCTGTGGTTTGCCTTTGGTTCAATGATCTGATTTACCCAGCACATGCGAGATTATAAATTACCTTGGTAAAATAGAGGTGAACAGTTTGAAGTGACGACCACATTACACAGTATAAAGAAGGATCTAGAAATATTTTTATTTCTACTATGAGGCTCTTAAGAAAACTTAAGGGGCGGTGACACGTAAAATCCAGAATGCAGATAAATCTTCACTCACCTGCTCAGAGATTAGCAAACCTTCCTCCCTGAACTTTACAAGTTTGATCCACACCCAAGAAACACACACCCTTCTCTGTCCCTGGGATCTGCCCCAACAGCTTTCTTACCCAGGACAGGCTATAAGAAATTCTTTTGTTCCTCTTTATGTGAATCACTTTGTCTCACCATTTCCTGAATTTTTTCAGGACTTACTTCAATAGGTTATTTTTAGGAGCACGTTGGAAGTTGCTGGTAGTTACTACATTATCTACAAAGCTCAGAGTCAAAACCTAAAGGGCAAAATTTCCCTCTGGTGCCAATCAACTTTCTAATCTATGTAACCAAATTTCTATTAGTCATTGGGACTATTTCCTTTCACAATATTTTGAGTTTTTTCAAGTCTTTGTTAACCGTTCTATCTACATATCCTTCGCCACAGGTCCAGTTGGGAGGGGGGTAGTTTGGAGGATTGGAAAATCTCAAACTTCTCTAACATATAAAGAAATGTGTGTAAAAAATGCATTGCAGAGATAAGAATGTAACCCTCTGAGTGAGAAAACCTTTACCCAAGAGCGTCAAGTAATCAGGAAAGTCAAGTACGTCCACATATGATTGGTTTGTCTCATCCGGTTGGCTTGATATCCGTCTCGAGTGTTTTGTAACATAAAAATGCTACGTATCTAGAAGCATCGTCTACATTTGGAGGGTCTATTCTGGGTAAAAAGAAAGGGCAATGGACTGAATCAACCCTTCAATCAATGAGTATTATTCACCGCCTACTGTTCTAAGCAGGCAAAGCAATGCACGCTTGACCCGAGGAGCATCCAGACCAACATAACACCCTGTGCCCACAGAAGCAGTTGCGACTAACAAAAAGAACACACACCTAGGGGTGCCTGGGTGGCTCCATTGGTTAAGCTTCCAACTTCGGCTCAGGACACAATCTCATGGTTCGTGGGTTTGAGGCCCACATCAGGCTCTCTGCTGTCAGCACAGAGCCCGCTTCAGATCCTCTGTCCCCTTCTCTCTCTGCCCCTCTCTGCTCCCTCTCAGAATTAAATTAACATTAAAAAAATCTTTTTAAGGAAAAAAAAATAATACACACCTAAAATGTGATCATACACCAAAGATATGGATGGACACACCGCACAATTAGCTTCTGGTCTCTGGTCCAGCTTCTTAGGAAAGACATTTAACTTCTTTAGGTCTCAACGTTTTTGTTTTCTTTATTTTATTTTTTTTTTTTTGTTTTTTCTTGCAAAAGTTAAGAACACAGTGAAGAGGTCTTTCAGATTTTCTTGAGATCTGAAATTCCACAATTTTATGAAACAGAATACAAGACAGTATATAATAAATGCTAAAACGTTGGGGTACTTACAACTGAAAGTTAGACTCAGGAATTTTAATCCTGGTTTATCATTAATCAAGGAAGATCAGACACACCAAAGCCTGACTGTCCTCATGCTCTCGTGGCTGTGTATGATCTTTGGGAAACCCGATGAAATGACGAATGTGGTAATGGTATCTATTTCTGCCACTGGGAAGTCAGAACTGGGCCTCACCCCATCATTTTCTATTTCACTGCTACATTCCCATCACATTGGTTTTTTTCTGTTCCTAGAACACAGAAATCCTCATTTCCACCGTGCTAGACAGAATGATGGCTTCTCAAAGATATCCACATCTTCAATTGTCTTACGTGGCAAAAGAGACTTTGCTGGTGTGACTAAATTAAGAATGTAGGTGGGGAGGTTATCCTGGATTATCTGGGTGGGCCACATGTGTAATTGCAACACTCCTCATAAGTAAAAGAGGGAGGCAGGAAAGTTGGATTCAGAGAGATTTGAAGATGTTACCTTGCTGACTTTGAAGATGGAAGGCAGGACATAAGCCAAGGAATGTAGGTGGCCTCTAGAAGCTGGGAAAGGTAAAAAAAAAAAAAAAAAGAAAAGAAAAGAAAACGAAAAAAAAAAAATCTCCCCTAGAGCTTTTGATAGGAAAGCAGACCTGCCACACCTTAATCTTAATCTTAGCCGGGTGAACCCATGTTGGATTTTTGACATCTAGAACTACAAGATGATAAATTTGTGTTGTTCTAAGCCACTAGGTTTGTGATAATTTGCTAGAGCAGTCATAGGAAACTAATGCACCCACCTAGCTGTTTACAGTACGTAGAACGCCCTTTCTCTGGAATCTGTACATGGCTGGGTCCTGTTTGTCACTCTTGTCTCAACCTGTATGTCACCTTGACCATAGAATCTAAAGAGTCACCCAGGCCTTCATCTAATTCTCTGCATTTTTCTGGGGTTTTGTTCATTGACTGTTTCCTTCTAAGTTCAGCTTCATGAGAACAGGGAGCTTATCTGTCTCAGTCACGACCCCATTTATAATATTTAAAATAGTGTCTACACTTTATCAGTATTTGTTGAGTATAGGATTTAGGGGACCCAGTAAGGGTTTTGCATCCGAATGTCACAGAAAGTTTTAGGACATAAACAAAGGGGCCACAACACATATATTTTCATTACCTTTAGTTATTGCAAAAGCCATCTGTTAGCTCCAATGAAAAACCCAGCCTCTTCCCTCCATTTTGATTCTCTTTCCCTATTTCCACCCGTCTCACAGAGAAAAGTCGAGAAAATATGAGAGTGGTCTGGACATCTCCCAAAAATAAACTCTGGCATAACGATGGTACATACTATGTCTAAAGGTCTCTGGATTCTTAAGGAATAAAGGACGGTATATAAATGTTAAAATACTAGAGTTTCTTTAAATGGAAATTTTCATTTTTATTTGTCTGTTTGATAACTGCACAACATTGCCACCCCAGCAAAATTCTGTTGCAGCAAAAAGAAGAGTGTTCCCCCCGCCCCGCCTTAAAATTTGTTAAAATGACATTTCCCTTGGGTTGCATTTCCTCAGACCTGTGCAAAAACATCTCCTCCCAAGATAGAAAGCAGTGCGCAGCTGTAACCCTGGGAAGCATAATGCTGTGCTCGGAATATCAGATTTTTAAATCTACCAAAGCTGGAAAAGAGATTAAGAGTTAAGGCTGAAAGTCTGTCTTTAATGTGCTCTATTATGCACCAGGCATTACAGTTAATATGTCCCTTCAGATTTTGATGGCCTACTTTTCTGGGCTTACAGATGCGGCAGTACACATTAAGGATCGCGGTTCAGCAAAGATAATGAATTTCTTTGCCTCCATTGATTGACCTCATACCCCTAATGTTATGGTGCTGTTTTGTCGTGTGTGAGGAAGAACGATCTGGGTGGTGAAGAAAGGGTGAGAGAAAGGGAGCAAGAGAAATACTTCTGTGTGTGTGTGTGTGTGTGTGTGTGTGCGTATGTGTGCGTATCTCACCAAAAATAATACATCATCAAAAGGGGGAAGAGAAGATAGACTTTTCAAAAAAAATTGCCCCCTGTGTCTCAGCCATACATTCATTTTTTGATTGTTTTTCAGTATTTTAGGAGTATTTTCTCTTTAATTGCATTTGAAGTTTCTAATGGAGGTCTTTAGGCCTTTGCTTTTATTTTTCCTGTGACCAGAATTTGCAAACTGGTAGCGACAGTTCAGTTGGTGTGTATAGACATGTTTTGTTTAGCTCCACATTTCTTATTTTTTTTTCCTTAATTGGAATACTTTTAGGCAGATACATCCATCCACCCTGGTTTCAATAGATTCCAGCACTCGCCATTCTCTTGCCTCTGGTTGCTTCACATATTTACTTTCCAGATCTTCTTGGACCCAATGCAAGAGACCCTGATCTAGTCTATATCTGATTCATACGTGCATCTTGAAACATCTAACTCTATATGCCTCCATATGTAAGTGCTAGACGGTTTACTTTGGTGTTCCTATTAAGTAAGATTATGACTCATAAATATGGCAACCTAATTTTTTCACTAACCAATCAAAATTCCTTCTGATTTAGGAATTTAGGTAGTGGAAAAATCTTACAAATTTCAAATTCAAATCACAAATAGGTTTAATCACATCTTGTCTCTTTTCCTGAAAAAGATCTAGGATGGCGATGAGATGTACTTGTAAAGATCCATGACGAATTGATTTTATTTAAAAGCAGCAAGGGGCGCCTGGGTGGCTCAGTCGGTTAAGCGTCCGACTTCAGCTCAGGTCACGATCTCACGGTCCGTGAGTTCGAGCCCCGCGTGGGGCTCTGGGCTAATGGCCCAGAGCCCGGAGCCTGCTTCCGTTCTGTGTCTCCCTCTCTCTCTGCCCCTCCCCCGTTCATGCTCTGTCTCTCTCTGTCTCAAAAATAAATAAAACGTTAAAAAAAAAATTAAAAAAAATAATAATAAAATAAAATAAAAGCACCAAATAACATAAAGTCAGGATTCTCTTGGAAATTCCTGACCACATTGATACCGTGTGCTTGGCAGAAGTTGGGCATGAAAGACTGTTGTTTGGTGAACTTTGTCAGAAATGCAGTTTCCAAGCGGGAGACAGATGTTCCATTTTCAAAGCCTTTGACGCTATTGACAGAGGTAAGATTTCACACTGGGCCAGGGAAGACTGGGAATCCGTGTAGCAGTGATCAGCATACATCTGCTTCTAAAGTGAGTCTAACTGGGCAGAGGAGCCCACGAGAGATGATGCTTAGTAGAAAGTGCCGAGTGGAAAGTAGAAGAACAGGTGGAGAAGGTGGAGCAGGTGTTGAGGCCTGTGCGGTAACTACCAACCGGGGCAAAGTCAGCAGTGACTTGTATATATGGGAAGGAGAAGAGGAAGTGCCTTTGGAAGAGCCAGAAAAGTCTGAAGAAACACACAATGCCCTTTCTTTGGAGTCCGGTTATTGTCTCTTTTTCCATTTCACATCCAGTTAATTCACTCCCCAGTTCAAAGTTCAAGAAATGTTGGGATATACATTCTAGGTCAAGCCAGGTCCAAGCCACCATCATCTCTCGTCTGAACTTGCAAAGGTCTTCTCCAGCAGCAGCCAGAGATGGTTTTTAAGAAAGAAAATAGAGGCACCCCTGGGTGGTGCAGGCGGTTTAGAGTCCAACTCTTGATGTTGGCTCAGGTCATGATCTCACAGTTAGTGAGTTTGAGCCAGGCCTTGGGCTCTGCATTGATGGTGTGGAGCCTGTTTGGGATCCTGTCTGTCCTTCTCTCTGTCCCTCCCCCCACGTGTGTTCTCTCCCTCTCTTCTTTCTCTTTCCCAAAATAAGTAAACTTTTTAAAAAGGAAGAAAGAAAGTAGAACCACATCACACCTTTTCTTACAACTCTCCAATGGATTCTCCTTATTCTTATGATAAAGCACAACTTTTAACCTGCCCTTCAGGATCCTATGTGATGGGCTATCTACCCGAGGGTTTCTCCAGGTTGGCTCTACTGACTTTTTAGCTGAATAGTTCCTTGTGAGCAGGTTGTCCTCTACACTGTAGGATGTTTAGCAGAGTTCTTGGCCTCTACCCACTAGACGCCAGTAAGTACTGGCATCTAGCCATCTACCCACAACTCCCCCCAGTTGTGACAACCAAAAAACATCACCAAACATTACCAAATATCTGCCCCTGACTGAGAGCAACTGATCTATCTGGACCATGCCATGACTCTATGTTAATTCTGCATTACTCCCCCGTGCCTCCGAAGCACTACAACCAGTCTCCTCTTCTCCAGCCATACTGTCTGTCTTTCATCTTGTCAAATGCATTCTTCCACCACCTCTTAGTCTCCTCAAGTTACCATAACAAACAACATGGAGTAGGAGCCTCAAACAACGTTTATTTCTCATAGTCTGGAGTCTGGGACACCCAACATCAAGGTGCCAGCCAATACAGTTCCTGATGAGACTTCTCTTCCTGGCTTGCAGATAGCTACCTTCTTTATGTGTAGAGAAGAGAGAAAGAGAGAGAGAGAGAAAGGGGGGGGGAAGAGAGAGAGAGAGGGACCTCTGTTTTCTCTTCCTCTTCTCATAAGGACACCAATCCCATCACTAGAGTACCATTCTCATGATCTCATCTATTCTTAATTGTCTCCCAAAGGCCCCACCTCCAAATACCATCACATTGAGGCCTAGGGCTTCAACATATGAATTTGGGGGGGACACAAACATTCAGTTCATAGCACACAATTTTTCCATTTCCTTGTTTTCTATTCCTCTACCCCCAACTCTGGACCATCCAATTCCTTCTCATCCTTCAAGATGGAGTCTTTCCTGATCCTGGTAGTTAGCTTCCCTACCTCCAAATATCACACGCTTTCATAACATCTGTTGTTCACTACATGGTACGTCATCATTGCTTTTTAAATTAGCCCTCCTGTTATTCTTTCTGCACTGAAAGTCTCATCAGGATAGGAGCCATATTTGCACAGCTCACCACAGCTCCTAGTACAGTGCCTGATGCACAGCATTCCCAAATGAACAACTAAAGACAGAAAAACAATAAGCAAGGATGAAATACTAAAATACTGGAGAACCAAGAGGGATATAACCACAGGTAAGTCCTGAAGCCACTCGCTTGGGGATTGTTTGCTAGATGGTGTTATAGTACATAATAATGGCTGGGTCTGCAGTAATGGTAATAGCTAACATTGATTGAGTACTTAGTTTATACTAAGCCAGGTATTAGCCAGGTATTGCACCATATATTCATTATATCAATGAATCCTTAAAATAATCTGACCAAATAATAGCCATTAGCATCCCCATTTTACAAAGAGGTTAAGTAAATTGGTTAGGGTCACACAGCTACTAAGGGCAGAGCCAGAATTTACACACCAAAGGTTGGACCCAAAGGTAATTATTCTATACCCCTACACTGTATTGCCTGTCATGAGTTAGGGAGCAGGAAGTTTGAGTCTCAGTGCTTCTTCAAACTGTATGGTGAGAGAAATTTTTAAGTGTGTCTGATGTTTAGATGTCTATATTCTCAAGAACAAAGACAAAGGAATCATTCAAAAGCAGAATACTAATTACCAGTTAATTCTTCTCAGTATTGTTTGGAAGATGGGAGTTGGGCATGGAGACATCAGGGAACAAACAAGGGGATGAGGAAGTTGAAGACTGTCTCCCCAGCACATCACATCCATTTCAAGTTACATTTTAATTAACAAACTTCTCTTAAAATGTGTAAACATATTAGCCATACATACCTCAGTACAAATGATCTTGAGCCCATAAGAAGAAAACCATCTTCTGAAACTCTGTGTATGTATGTGTGTGTACACAATGCATGTGAGTATAACAACTATAGACCGTGGGGCCCTTCAGTGCAGGGTAGAGATGAATGGAATGACTCAGAGAAGAGTTTGGGAAACCATAAACTTGGATAAGTCTACTAAATACTTGTTTCCAGAAAAGTAGGTGGGAGAAGGGCACTGGATATGAAGTGGGAAGATGCCAAAAGTAATTGCTACCCACTTTGCAATTACTCCCAGGGCCCAGAGGCTGAGAAAAATCATCCTGAGGGCTACCTTTGGCACTGTAAGCCTGCAATAGAGTTTTCATGAATAATTCACTTTGCCAAAGTAGAAGTAACCACGGTTTGTAGTTCACTTTCCTTCCATTAATTTAATCTATGACTTTCATTTTGTCTCTCTGTAAAAACAAAAGGGAGACTAACATTTAGCTGTAAGCCAGGAAAGTGATTTATTAGGCAACACTTATAAATCATTATTTATGGCACACTAATAGTTTAGCAAAAATCTTTTAAAAATAAGAATTTTACTGGGAACAGATTCGGTAGAAAAATAAGAATTCCATACACAGTCGACTGAATGTATTTCTTCTACAGTTACAATTGCATCTACCCAATTTTTGAGGCATGTACTCAAGTGCCAGAGAAGGCTCAAAGTATAAAGTCCATCTGTCTAATGGAGGTTTGGCCTATCAATCAAATTTGTCATTACTTGGATTAAGTTGTTGATATGAGCAGCTTTTTGGAAAAGAAGGAAGATGGAAATGCCATAACAAATTATGGTAAATTATAGGGATTTGGGGTAAATGACCTTATCCCAGTAGAAATCCAACATCTTTTTGCTTAGACTCCCTTCAGGACTGATAGAGAGAAAATATTCTTTCAAATGTGGTGCCTCCGTCCCTTTGGCATCCTCCTGCGGCACCCGTCCTTGTCATCCTGATACCATCCCAGGGCCCTGGCTATCAGTGCCCTCACGACTAATTAAAAACTTGCATAACAGCAATGTTAAAGGGCTCAGAGTCCTTTCCCTCGGAAAGCAGGACTTCTGGCTCCAAGTTTGGGGCTTGGTGCTATCAAGCTAATTCCATCACATAGACACAGGCTATTTTTGGGCAAAGCCAACTCCAGTGTCTCACTCCCTATAGTGGGAACAGGAGCTGAACTTGGCTGACCCTGGATGGCCTGGACATCATGGCTTCTCTTGGGAAGTTATGTCATGCAGTTCAGAAACACAGTGTGGAGTGTTGCCTGCAAAGTTCATGGTACTGGATAGCCATAATACATGTAGAACCTCTCCAGAAATGGATTTTCATGGTAGTAGAACTCCTTACTTCTTTTCCTCTTCTTTTCTCCTCTATCTCTCAGAAGAATGGAAGATGGAGAGATAAGTGAAATGGCAAGACCGGTCCTAGGCCTATGCACAATGGAAACATACCGATCTCATTAAAAACAAGTTTAGGTACTTGATTAGTGATTTGGGAAGGCCTTATATGTCCCTGGTAAATCATTCTGTCTAAGATTGGGAGCCTCTTGAAGGGAAGGGAATTGCATCCCTAATTGTGTACGTCTATCTCTCTGGGTCAGTATTTAATTGGTAAATATAAATTATTTTACACCAGTAAGAGAAAGGAAAACATAATGTAATTTAGAAACATTTGGCATAAACACATGATTATCAGACATCCGTGCAAAGTATGTGCTATTTTTCCATGAAAGACAAAGCATAACAGGAAAGAAATGAAGAAAGGGAGTTAGTAAACTATCACTCAATTATTTTTCTTCTTTTCCTTCGGGGAGGTAAAAAAGTTACCCTGCAGCCCTGTCCCGGACCACTGAGCCCCCTCATTCCAGGGGCACTTAGACATTGATTACATGCTGGCTGGGGAAGAAATTAAGCCCGGCTGCTACTAGCTGTTCTTCCAAGTATGTTCTGGAACTCATGGGTCCTGCCCTCTTACAGTTGCTTCTCTTGCTCCCTATCCCTGCTAAAGTAAGTGGGGTGGGCCTGCAAAGATGACAAGAAAACCTTAAAGATAGGACAAGAATGCAAATTCCCCACTTGATTTGTTATATCATCTGTTTACTGAGGAAAGTAAAATTAAGTTATGTTCCTACACTTTTGAATAATGCAAAATATAATGGTAAAACACTTTTCAATTTCAACAAATTTGGTAAGGCTGTTGTGGCACTAAGAGAGTATCAAGACTGGAGTGATTATTTCCTAATTGTTTGAAACCTAATGGATTTTAATCATGAATGAAAACAGGCTCAGGATTTTTGCAGCATATATTGTCCTCATGATATAATTAATTGTATTGTAAAATTATTATATAAGAATGTCATTCAACAAATGTGGATGAGCCCTTACTTTACGTCCTGGACAACATGAAGCATGGAATGAAATCTAATATACAATAAAAACATGGTTCCTGCTTTCCATGAACTTAAACTCTGATACCAGAGAGAAGGCATGACATAATATATGCCTTTTACAAATGTTATAAGAAACATAGTTCCAGGAATGCCCCAGAAGTTAAAAATTACTTTCCAGCAGCATTATTACGGAAAGCTCTTGGGAGAAAATAGCATTTGATACTAAACTATCAAATAATATTGTGTTCTCAAATTGATTTATGCGTATGTCTTACTTCCTCAGCTGCACTGTAAGGTTCTTGTGGCTAGACAGTGGATATTATTCTTGTTTTTTAAAAAAATTCTCCGTCTGTTATTCTTTGAGCAAGGATCAGCTGCCGAGGAGAGGCACAATTAATTGTTTTTTGATATTTACTAAACGGTAAGATAAAAGTCAAAACAAGTGCCCAAAATTCCATCTGTACCTTTTAGCTGCCTAGATCCAACAGAGACTTTTGATAGATTCCAGGAAGTAGCAGATAACGCTAGTTCCTTTCTTTTGTGTCGTGAGTTGGGAAAACTGGATTCTAATTCTCACTTTCCCACTAACTTAATCTATGAAGTGGGTCAGCATTCAATTATCTCACCTGAAAATGAGCCTGCTACCATCTTGAAGGTTTAATAAGTATCATCTTATGACACAAAAGAACTGTAAGGTGATTGGAAAGACATTATACAAATACAAGATGCCATTATTACTGCCACAACTCGTGTGTGATGTTAAGTTCATTCTTGAACAATAGCGCAGAGATTTCTTTAGAAGTATGTCATTGCTTTAATTTTTTATTTCACTTTTATGTTTCATTTGGCTCATCTTTTTGAAGTCATTTTCCTTGTTTAAATAGTTTTGTATTGTACCTTTTCTCTCAAAATGGTTTTATTTTGATGGATTTAGCTTCCCTGGAGGAAGCTGAATATGGAAAAACCTAAGAATCATTGAGCTGCTAATAATAATTATCCTCTGCCCTTTTAAAGCCTCTTTTATCTGAGGATATCAAAGGACTTTTCAAACCGGTATCTATAATTACCTTCATCATACAAAAGAATAACTGCCAGTGAAGCTGAATGACTTACAGGAGGTTGACAAAGGCAAAAAGCAGAACCCCAAATTCCCTTCCCCCTTCCCTATTTCCTGTCTCCCAGACTTCAGGACTCTTAGGGAAGACTGAGGTCTGGCTTCAGCTCTGAGGAGATCCAGAGAAAGAGAGCCTGTCTTCATGATATGTAGCTCTAATGAAGACCTAAACATGCTACCCTCTGACAGCTCATAACCTGAGAACATATGAACACAAGGGGCAAAACAAGTAGGAAACAAATGGAGGGGGAGGTTCCTTTGGGGTATAGAGGCTAAGAAACGTTTGTCCAGTGGAATTTCAGTCAACCTACCCCAGTAAGTGGCCTGTTCTCCACACTACTTTGCCTTTACAGTTTTTGTTTTTGTTTTTTCTCACCTGGGGAAAAAAAAAATCGAGTTTATACTTGGTAGAGGGCAGGGTTCACTTTTTCCTCAGCCGGCCAAGTTGAGAGCTAGCAGGATGAATTTCTGGGTTCTCCTTAAGGGTATAATTTAACCACAGTGTTCACTAAGATTCAAAGTGCTTTAGCAATTGACCATCCGTTCTTTATAACATTCAGATTTTCTCTCTGTGTTCTATTTGCAGATAGAATGACATATCTCAAACTGGCAAAGTTCCCCAAAGAATGGGAAAAATGAATAATGTGAGCAGGGGTTGGTGAGCCAGGGCATTTTGATTAAACATGGGGTCTCAGAACTGGCGGAAGGTCTGGCTCTGACTGATGGCAGAGAGGGCTCTAGGGCCTCCCTACTAAATGGCAAACTAGGGACCATAAAAGAGATAATGTAGCAAAGAGCTTCAGCCATCAAGTTATTCTAAAAATGGAGTAGGGCATTTTATACGTGGAGAGAAGGGCACTGATTGTTATCTGAATATTGCTAATATGTCCCATAGAACCTAATTGGAATAATTTTTTACTATTAATTTGAACAAGAGTGCTGAGGCTCTTTATATGTATAATAAAGCTAATTTCTACATTTAATAGAGACAATTTTATTTTTTAATGTTAGCAAAATCAGAATCGTATTAAATTTTAGAAGTGAATCAAACTTTTATAACTTTAGGATTTCTTCCTGGGTTCGATGTGGTGATTAAAATGCTCTCATTTCAATCCCCTTAGATTAGATTGAATCTGTGGTGCTATTTTTCTCTGAGGCATATCTCGAGTGTTTTTAAAATGTAACATTTTCACAATAAGCTGTTTCCTACAATAAATTCATTTTTATACTTGCTGTTATACTTCAACCGAATGCTAGTGGTTTGTATTTCCCTGATCAACAGGAAACTGACGATGCTTGACGGACGTAAAATAATGGCTATTACTTATGAAGCGTTTACTACATGTCTAGTCTTGGGTTAAAATGCATTTAGCGTCATTTAATCCTTAAAACAGCAATATAAGGTAGACACTAGTATTATTTGCATTTTATAGATGAGGAAATAGAGACTTAGAAATTTAAGACATTTGATTAACGTCCCACAGTTAATACGTGACACAGCTGTCATCAAAACCCAGGTCCTAGGGACTCCCAACCCACTCTCTTGTAGACTGCAACTTTAACCTGTTTCGTAATTGATTCTTAAATTTCTAGTTCTATGACCTTCACTGTGTCTGGCTAGGCCATCACAGACCATGTGCCATTGCTATCTGTTCAAACATCTTCAGCCAGAATGTTGGGCTGTATATATTTGATCAAGTTGGAAACACCAAAGATCAGTAACCCATGCACCTCCTGCCTTACATGGGGGTAAGGACCCTCTGAATACATCTTTCAACTTTAATGAATGTAATGTTCTCCCGAAAAGAGATGACCTTACCAAGTGTCACTTCTTGGTAAATAAAGCTCTGCCACTGTTGACTTTTGATTCATCATCACACTGATATTTAGTGTCAGTCCAGTGTGCTGGACGAGGCAACAATCTTGAGCTCTTATAAAGGCAAACAGGTGGCTGGTCACATTGGACAGATTCCCTTTGGCAGAGGTAGGGAAACTACAACTAGTATTTAGCATTTTAATTGACGTTGGTGCCTGCAGAACCACTTTCCTCTGTAAAATTCTTTTCAAAGGAGGGGAAATCAAAATAGAAAGTAGTATAACTTCTTCCTGTGTATGTATATGTAGCTCCTTCAGGAGATGAGACTTCCCTTTTCCTTGACTCAACCGTAGCATTCACATGCTCCCCAGCTAGTATTCAGTCATCAAAACTAATACACACAGGTGCTTTACATATCAGGGAAAGTAAACATTTTTGTCAACTTTTTAAACAACTTTCCCTACAATCACCGACACTCTCCAAATAGAATCTGCTGACTTCAATGGCAGGGTCAGTGTTACAGAGTGACTCATTGCCGGAGAGAACAAACAGGCCCAACAAAGGCTACTTCGAGATGTAAATGCTGTTTCCTTATTGCTTGTGAAAGCTACAGCTTTCACAAAATAGAACGAGAAAGCCTGTGTTTGGGGGTTCCTGCTGTCTCAGATATCCCCGGGCCTCCAGAAATGCCCACACCCTCTAACAACTGTTCCCTCCCTTTCCTCTCCCCACTCCTAGAGTGCACCAGATGCATTCAGTTCCTCAGTGAAAATACTCCTGAACCTGATCCAGTCCGGCTCTAACCCACGCCACTTCCCAGAAGCTAGCCTTGCCAAGGTCTCCAGTAACATGCTCCCTGCCAAACGAAATGGCACTTCTCCATCTCGATGCTCCTTGACCTATGTACAGAATTTGACACTGCTGATAACCAATTACACAACTCTCTCTTCTTGGCTTCTGAGCCTCTTTCCTCATTTAGTCTGCCTCTCACCTCATCTGCTTTAGAGACCTTTCCCCCCTCCTCCCCTAGCTTCCACTTTCCATGGGGCTATCCCCATTGCTTTGCAAATTAGCTATTCCATGTACAGTTGCCTCATAGATGGCAGGGGTCATGCTGTATTCACGTTGGAACCCCAGTACCTAGACAGTGTTTGCAAAATAACATGGGATCAAAAAAATATTTGTTGAATGAATGCCTGTATGTAATAGATCAATTTCTATATTCACTTCTGTCCTGCACACTGCATCTGGCAGGAAGACAAGTCGCATGACCAATCCGTATTAAACAGAAATTTATTGCTCGCCTTTAACTTTTCCCAAACCCAACATCCATGTGTCAGTAAAGAACGCTGATACAAAGCTCCCAAGTACAACTCCTCACTGACTCCTGGTTGTTTTTCAATTCTATTTCCAGTTCCTAATTAAATCTGCTTTTTCAGTCATGACATTTTCTGAATCTGATTTGCCTTCTTTTCAACTCTTCCAATGGATTTTTCACAGAATAAATTTTAAAAAGTACTTTGTGTTCAATTGGCATTTTGTATAGTAGCTACTTGCTCTAATGTATTGCAAAGAGTAGCCAATTATTATTTGTTGAGTGATGGCCACACGAACAACTGGATTATGTGTACTGTTTCTCAATTTGGTCATTAAGGTGGTCCAGACAAGTGAATTAGCTGTTCCATTGTCTGTTTATTTTAGTCATTTTAATGACCAAATCATATTATCTCAGAGGCGATATAACCAAAGTAAAGCAATTTGTTATTTCAGTGAAAAATAATAATTTAATCCAATAAACTGTTAATTTCAGTTTATGGTTATTATATAATCCTTTATCTCCTGTTTGGATAACCATAGGCTCATCTCTCCAGAATCCCAAATTACAATATTTATTTCCTGTAAGTCTTTCGTTCTTCTGCCAAAGTTATCTTTCTCACGTGCCATTTTGTATATGCTGGACTTTTCTGAGGCCATAGAATTTTTTTTTTAAGTTTGTCCTATAAGTTATGTCCAAGATCCTCTTGCTCAATTGCAAAGTCTTTCTTTCTAATTTTTTAAAATGTCTTGCTATTTTCTCTCTTCTTGTATGCTCTGTGATTGAAACACATCAGGTGTCTGCTTACTACCCCCTTCATATGATCATTTTATTTATATCTTCTTCCATTGGATGGATGGATGGGTAGATAGATAGATAGATAGATAGATAGATAGATTGATAGATACACAAATTCACATCCTGCAGATACTAAGGAATTGTTCAATACAGTCTGCTAGCACTAAGACCTTACTTCTAATAACAGATATTTTCTTTTTATCCCCCCATTAAAAACAAACCTCTTCTACATTTTTAGCAGATCAAGGCACTTATGTTTGAACCCTGTTGTATTTGTGGTTTACAAAGTTGTCCATCCTTTCATATATTTCTCTGATTATAAACTCTAAAGGAAAGACCTGATATTTATTAAACAGATCCTAAACAGTTTCCAGCACTGCAATATGAGGATATAGACAATTAAAACATTATTTATGTCTATTAGCAAATCATCGTGTATGTATCTAAAACTATTAGGCATCTGAAGCTACAAAAATCAATTACGTCTTTCATCTTGCTAGATGGAATATGTAATAAAAATGGACCCCTTACATTATTCAATGGATCATGTTAGATCAATAGTTTTTCCTATTTGGTAAAATGTGATGTCTCATGATTTTTTATAGCAATCTGTATAATTATAAGGGATGCACTTTGATTAACATCAAAGAGTAGTAAGTGATATAAGGCACCATAATGAGATGCAAGAGAAGTCTATGTTGATAATTCTAATCCGAGTTTCCAAAATAAATAATTTTCGGAAACTAAAGAGAACACCTTTTCAATTTTCCTATGCTTATCATTTCTTCTCATTGATTCTTTTGTTGTAAACTATGTACATCCCAAATTTCTTTCTCTGCTTGTTATAGCCACATTCTTTTGTCCAACATTTTAAATCTTCAATAAAATATAAATGAGCAACAGCTTCCTGCTAACCACAAATTCCCCTTCTTGTTTTGCTTTGTCTAAATGTTCTTCTTGAATGCCCAAAGGACTTTCTCTTCCTGCTTGGCACAGTCCGAAATTAGTTTGAATCACATTATCCTTACAACCAGTGTACCTGCATTATGATTCCAAGGGTAATTTGTGTCCTTTAACCATAGTGTGCTTATCATCAATGCTTCAAGGGACTACAATCTGGCCTTGATCTTGCTCAGTTTATCAAGGCTGCTTGGGGGTAGAGCTATTCATGGGTACAAACGATACTGGTTTTATTCCTATGACTACTCAGAAATCTATTTCTCAACCAAACCAGTGATTTTTAACAGTGTTTTTTTTTTTTTTAAATCACACTTATAAGGCAGTGTTGATACAAAGGTGTGTGTCTATTTTTCCCCATTAAGTTCAAAACAAACTATTCTTTTTAGCTTCTCTCCTTGAGCTTTAATTCTGACTAAATTCAGCCCTTGAGCATCAGTTAAAAATCTTCTGCCTTTGTGTGTTTTTTTGTAAGTGTGTTGTATGTATCCTTTTTAAAGTCTCATTAAAAGATTAAGACATACTATTATTAGTTGAAATTAATGGGTAAACTTTGCCTTGCTTATTGCTCATCCATGCTTTTATCTTGTTTCAGCTAGATAACTCTAACGTTGGGTCGGTTGGTCTGCCAAAAACACTGATTATAGACCCTTGTTTTATGCAGAATTCACACTGTCTACAGGGTGTGGTACAGAGACACTCAACCGTTCTTGAGCAGTTGTAGCATTACTATACTGTTTCGTGAATAAACAGATCTGCTTTAAGAAATTATTTGTGATCTACAAATTTGTGTTTGTAACCAACTATTTTCCCTGTTTATCTCTGGACAACAACCTGGAAGCTATCCTCTCAGCTTAAAGTCATTGTCACAACTGTGCGGAAGACAGTTAACATTCTTCTCAGCTCTTCGCAATTCCTGGTCAATATCTTTCCTCGAGTGAAATCCATGTAAACTTCAAACAACAAATCACAAGGTGAAAAAGTTGTCAAAGCCCTAATTTCACATCATCTGCGGAAAAATAGGATTTTATGAATTCTACTTTTTTTTGAGAGAGAGATAGAGCACAAGTGGGGGAAATGGACAGAGAAAGAGAGAGAGAGAGAGAGAGAGAGAATCTCAGGTAGACTCCACACTCAGCACAGAGGCTGACACACTATCCCATGGCTCTGGGGTCATGACCTGAGCCAAAATCAAGAGTCAGACGTTCAACCTACTTAGCCACCCAGGCGCGCCTGAATTCTACTTTTTATATGCTAAATTCAGTCGAGTCAGCTTTTTGTTAGTGTTTATTTTATTTTTGAGAGAGAGAACATGAACGGCAGAGAGAGAGAGGGACAGAGGATCCGAAGTGGGCCCTCCACTGACAGAAGAGAGCCTGATATGGGACTCACGAACCATGAGATCATGACCTGAGCGGAAGTTGGATGCTTAAGAGGCTGAGCCACCCAGGCACTCCCAGTCAAGTCAGTTTTGAAGTGACAATACCTCAGAAATGGAGATTTTAATCCAGAATGTGTAAGTTACCAAGTTGCTGTCACACAAATTTCCAAGGCAGTGGTTCTCTCAAGATGCCAATTATAGTTCTCACTGTTTTATCCAAAAGCTTAGATCTCAAAAGACTTGAGCTCTAGACCAAGCCCTGACACTCTCACTGGCTGGATGACACAAGGCACGGCAGCTAAACTTGTGCCTCAGTCCCCTTTCTGTAAAATTGGAGGATTGGACCAGAGCAGCAACCGTCAGTTCCATCTGGCCTGATGGGTCAGAATATGGCATTTTACTCCCAGCACCAGGTCTGACAGGGCCAAACCTCCAGCCTTCGTCTTCTATCTCGAGCAGCTGCAGCCAGAGGGAGGATGTGGCACAAAAGTGTTAGCCAAATTTTCCTACCTAAAATGAGTTATTGGGATAAAAATCAACTCATATCATTTTTCACGGGACTGAGGTTCTGAAAATTAAATCTGGGTCTATGCCACATAAAAGATACTACAACTTTGAGGAAATTTGATTATAACACTCTATGAATGAAATATGTAAGAAATATTGTCACGTTGATCACTTTTACACAAAGGCGGTAGAACAGTAGAATATTGAGACCGTCTTACTTTTCTGGAACACAGCCCCTGACTCGTGAAGCCGCACCCATTCTAGTGAAGGATACATGGTTTCAAACAATTAAAATGCAAAAGCTGCCTGAGGTTGAGATCATCTGTGCACAGGGCCTAGGGGAATCACCGGAGAAGGATCTTGAAGCAGAAGTTCATTAAGAAAAGAAAGGGGGGCATCTGGGTGGCTCAGTCAGTTAAGTGTCCAACTTTGGCTCAGGCCATGATCTCACGGTTTGTGAGTTCAAGCCCCGTGTCGGGCTCTGTGCTGACAGCTCTGAGGCTGGAGCCTGCTTCAGATTCTGTAACTCCCTCTCTCTCTCTCCCCCTCCCCTGTTCACGCTTCGTCTCTCTCTCTCTCTCTCTCTGTCAAAAATAAAATAAATATTTTTTTAATTATTAAAAAAAAAGGAAAAAAGAAAAGAAAGGTGGCATGGGACATCTCCAAAAAAGAAATAGATTGCACAAAAGGTCTGTTGTGTTTGAAGAAAGATGAGAAGCCCCTGAACCTGGAGAATTAGAAGGGTGGGGGAGTGGAGGGTGTACCATCAAAGTAAAGATTGAAGACATAGGTAGAAAGTAGGTTCTTATGGGATAAACTAAGGAGTCTATAGGAAACAGAAATCCCTGACGATGTTTGTTTTTACAGCATTTATTTTTTAAATTTATCCATTTTTTTCCTCTTTGAATGACTACAGCCGCTTTCTAAGGAAAGAGTTGCAAATCAGATAGCCATTCTGTCTGTGCTTCAACGGGCTCAGCTGAACAAGTCTGTTGAGCTCTAATGTGCATGAGGCTGGGGGAAGAGGTAGCTGAATTACTCTGAAAAAATGGAAGGAGAAGAATTCAGAGTTATTTGATAAGAAGGAGACTAGGAACAGAGAAATGAAGAAAAGAGGAAAAGAGAGAACCCAACAAGACAGAGAAAAATAAGCAAGCAAGCAAAAAAAAAAAAAAGGTTCATAAACATGTTAGGAAACATCCACCACATAAGAGGAAATGAAGGGTCTTTGAAGAACAATTATTTCTCTGCTCCAATTGAAATTATTTACATTGTTAAGGTTTAGTCCACTCTTGAGTCTTTCTCCCAAATCTCTAAGCCCATCAGACTTGTATGTACATAAATATTCTATTGCTTGTGCAAATCAAGAGGGAAGCCCAGTTAGTGGCACATAACAACACATACCATTAACTGAGGCTGAGGCAACTTGAAAATTTAACTCCCACAGGCATAGGTAAAACTCTTGGGGAAGGTTTTGATCATGTGGTCACGAAATTGGGAAAGATGAAGAGTTTTGCCAATTTTATCTAGAAGTCAAGTGCAGGGGCAGTGGAGGCCTACCCAATCTCTGCTTATAGTAGGTTTTTCGGTAAAAGAGTCGCGTGAACAAATTCACTGATAGATACTTTAGCAGTATGGGAATGGACAGAGACTATGAAATTTGAGGCAGTGGGCTAGTGCACCAAGTGGTCCTCCTGATATCGAAGCAATAGAAAGCAGTGTTTGAAACAAAGGTTGGCGCCCATAGGTGCAACCGTGCATCTAGCTTGATAGATCTGGGAAACAGTACTTGGAATCCGAACATAGAGGGGCAGGGGCTAGTGAGGCAGGTGATGGGTTCAATTTAGAATGCGCTGAGTTTGAAGTGACTATGATGGAGTTAATTAGAAAGGCCCATTAGGAGATTGTCTATACACCTAAAGCAAGTTTGTACTCAATAGTATTGGATTTCGGAAGAATGAAACATAGACACTGAACTTATTCCCTCTTACTGAGTTGTGTGGTTTTCTCCCACTTTCCTTCCTTCCTTCTTTGCTCCCTCCCTCCCTCCATTCCTCTTTCTACTTTGCTCCCTATTCTTTCAGAAAGCAAGTATTAAAGAAAATACAAAGTTTCTTTTTTTTTTTAAATAAAAGAGGAGAGTGGGGAGGGGCCGAGAGAGGGGCACAGAGAGAGGGAGACACAGAATCCAAAGCAGGCTCCAGGCTCTGAGCTGTCAGCACAAAGCCTGAGTGGGGACTGGAACTCACAAACCTCGAGATCATGACCTGAGCCAAAGTCAGCTGCTCAATTGACTGAGCAGCCCAGGCGCCACAAACTTTCTTTTTTTTAAATGCTTATTTATTTCGAGAGAGAGAGAGCAAGCATGCAAGTGAGCAGGCGAGGGGGAGAGAGGGAGGGTGGGAGAGAGAGAGAGAGAGAGAGAGAGAGAGAATCCCAAGCAGGCTCCATGCTGTCTCAATCTCACCAACCACTAGATCATGACCTAAGCCAAAATCAAGAGTCAGATGTTAAAAAAAAAAAAAAAAAAAAAAAAAAGAGTCGGATGTTTAACCAACTGAGCCACCCAGGCACCCTCAAAATAAAACCTTTCTGTCATTTGAAGCTTTTTTCTAAACTATCCTTTTTAAAAAATTATTTTGCATGTTAATTTTATCTAAAACTTGATGAAAACATCTGCTCACATATATATTAAATGAGTTGTCATGGTTTTGATATGGTGAGACCTGTTACCTTAATTTCTTTTAGGTCTTTATTGTTCTTATCAAAAGAAAATTGCTCTTGTCATAAATATTTTATAAACATTATACTTCTCATATTCTTTCTGTTTTAAGAGGAAAATTAATCTTAAAGCTATTCCTTTATCCATATCTGTCTATTAACATTAATTTAATTCCCTAAAACTGTCTTCTTATTTTCCTATTATTCTTTCTTTTTGCTCTTCTCATATGAATTAAGGCTTTCCCAGGTCCTGTGACTTTGAACTACCCAAATGTAAATGACTGATTGGATCATGTCACTATGCATTTATGAAGCTTTAATTACTTTTTGGCTCTATTATAGTCATCTTAGAGTTGTTATATAAATGCTCCATAAGAATCATTTAAAATTCAATTTATTAAGTCAGACATTTTTCCATAGTTAGAGCAAAATAGAAAAGCATGTTACAACCACTGTCCAAAGGGGTTCAAACATACAACGTAATCACTGTTTTTTCTTTAAGTTACAAAAGATTAAAGCCCTTATTAACATATTTAAGTAAAATAGAAAACATTTGAATTTGTAAAAACAATTAGAAATCATTTTAAATTATCCTTTTAAGAATAAGGATAATTTTAAAGACATGATTTCATACATATGACTTAATAGTATATAAGTATACTTATATAGTATATAAGTATATGCTTAATATACTTAATAGTATATATTTAATAGTATATAAGTATATTTCATACATATACTTAATAGTAAGATAATAAAATCATGATACTTATACAAGTGTGATGTTTTTTAGTGAAAGGAGCTGAAATGTTTGCAAAAATTGGTGAGAGTAATGAAGATTAAATTTTATTAAGTAACATTAAAATACTACCATTCCAGTAATGACTGAAATACTTATTGGTATTACTATTGTCTCCACAGAAAATTGACTTTTGAACATCATACTTCAACTTTTTTAGCAAAAATTCCTGTAGATCATTGCTATAGATACATTCCAAACATTTATAATGCTAACAACTTACATTGATTTTTTTTTCTTGTTTAAACCTGAAAGGAGCTGGGGCCTATTGTAATACTTTTATCTACTCAATCTCTAATTAAAATGTTTTTTATTATGTAGTTGATACAAAAATTGGACGAGGGGAGATTGGGATAAATTATCATGATGTAGATTTTAAGATACATTTATTCCGGAAAAAAAATACATTTGAAAAGGGTAGTCACTACATAGAAGTTATCCAATTATATGTGAAAAATAGCTAAACAAGCTATCCCTTGTTTGAATTCTATGTTTCTTCTGAAGAACTTAGGTATTTTATTATATGCATAATGTAAATCAGCAAATACTTATTTGGCCAATAGATACTTACAGAATATGCATAGATAAAATAATGGAAGTAGTTATTCCTATTAAAAAGAGTCCTCAAGAAATTTTCCCAAAGTCTCACACAAAGCCAGTAGTAGAACTTAGAAAAAGAACACGCAGTAGTCCAGTGTAGCGACTCACTTCTAAGACCACACTATTTTCAAAAGTTTCACCACATATTTATAAAGGGTATCCGACATCTCCTTCTTCCCAAAGTCTTACCATTGGTCTAGTGGTGAATAAATTCTCCAAAATGCAGTCGAAGGTCTTATAACCAGTACCTCTTCCATAAACCTTTCACAAAAAGGTCACTACCATTCCAGCTCACCCTTCTTTTCCCTTATATATTTATATGTGTCACTCAACGCCCTTCCTCCTGCTTGGAAAGCCATCAAGAACTTTTATCTTAGGAGTCAGTTGCCAGTTCTGTTTAATGAACCAGTCAGCAGGATTCTCGACGGCCATGAGTATAAGCCTGTCTGTGCCCTTTTTTTTCTCAGACTAAGAATGGCATTACCTCAAAAGCTGGCCATTGGGAAATAGTCTCAGAACTGTTCACTAGAAGTTAGACAGCCTCGGAGCCCTCCCAGACAGCCTATCCCTGGTTGTGCAGGCATTCTTTTTAATTCTGGAGGTCTATTGACACTTATATGGTTTTTATCAGGACAAAAGAAATCCCTAAAAACTTCTTTTTACTTGGGTATTATCTAACCCAGAATGTGGATACTGGAGGTGTTAACATGTTTTGGTTAACCTCCTAAGCAGAGGAGATAAATGCACAGAGCCTTCAAACATCTATTGTTTCAGTCCTCCCCCGTCCCTCCTCCAGGATATTATCATATTTGGCAAGATGGGGCTCAATTGCACTTAAAATGATGGAATTAAACAGTCAGTCCGTCTAATGCTTGGAATCTATACCCTCTTAGAAGCGTAGTTAAATTGAATCAGATATTAGGCCATAAAATTAATAGTTCTACATTTTGGAACTAAAACAGATTTTTGAGTTTCATTTGACATTTTAAGAGTGAGTTAAAATAAATATGTAGTACAACACCAGGCCCATTAAATCAAAATATTTAGCAGTCATATTTTATATTTTAGGGTTTTATAGTGTTACAAATTGCTAAGCCATATTTCAATTTTAGTACATTTGCATACTGTATACAAAATGATAGGAAACAAGGTAAAGAAAGCGGTGTGGGCATTTGGAACACGGGAAGAAGTGCTTATGCCACAAATGGTTTACTGCTAATGAATTAAAGAAAATATATGGAGTGTGTAGTTGGTTGATGTTGTGGTGCATCTTTTTAGAGCTCAATCATCCCTTAAATTGTAACGGCAAGTTTCAGATTTTCTATATCAACTTCTCAACAAAGGGAATATGCATGGATTCAGATAGGCTGTCCCTTGATTTTTCCTAGACAAGTTAACTATATTGTAGATGAAGCGCTTCAGATTTTATCTCACTGCTCATCAATTTCTTTCATTGTCATATATATTTGGAAGGGCTGTCCCTATTCAACAGCCCCCCTCCAAGTCTTCCTATCTTCAGTCCCAAATACCCCCAAATACAATTTTTTGCTTCATGTTGCAGTTCTGCATATTTTTTTATTTTTTTAATCTTTCTTTAATGTTTTTGTTTTTTTTGATATAATTTATTGCCAAGTTGGCTAACATGCAGTGTATACAGTGTGTTCTCGGTTTTGGGGGTAGATTCCCATGATTCACTGCTTACATATTTTACAGAAATAACTGCAAATTTCTGAGTCAAAATAATTTTAATATTAGACAAACTCTTAATACCTCTGTTGCTAATTTTGATAAATAAATACAAAATTGAAGCTAGTTTGGTCTAGCTTTTTTTATACAATTTTTTATACAATTTTTATCTAATTTTTTATACAATTCTCAATTTCATGGGTTAGTATATGGCATTCACTCAAATATCACTTCTCATGTTTTTTATTGAGGAAAGAGAAATTGTGTTTTCATTCATCTATCAAAATAGTAGGTACCCAGATCATTGATTTCCTCCTCACCTATGGTGGGACTGTCAACATAAACTTTTCTCTTTTTTATACCTTGCAAGTTTTCTGGAGCAATACATACTCTCCCTTGCATTTTTCTGCATTCTTTGGGGAAGTTTTGTGGGGTTTTTTTGTTTTTGTTTTTTGTTTGTTTTGTTTTGTTTTATTTCATTGTAGTTGTGTATAAAATTACCATTATGGCTGAGAAAAGAGGATAGGAAGGCAATAACAGGAGTGTATCTTCACTTTTAAGACAGAAAATTTTGGTTTCCCCAACATATAAAAGCATAGAATGTGTAATTATCTATTTTGAAACAGCAGGTATGGAAGGAACATTAACCTTTATTGAGTACCAACTTTGACCCTGTGCCAATAGACGCTCACATAGTCTCTTTTTAATTTAATTCTAAAAATAACTCTGTCAAGTAACTTCCCAAGTTTTAAAAAATATATACATATGTACTAATTAAAGAAAAAAGTTAGCAAATACTAAAGAGAATAAAATGTCCTCTGTTACCATTTAATGAAATTTATCCCAATTTACCATTTTAATGACTTTCCTTCCTTTGTTTATTCTATGAATGGATATATAATCCTTATGGAGTTCCAATAACTTAGTAATTATATATGTTAGCTTTTTCATTTCCAAACATTGTAAGTATAACCTACTTCTGCGTTGTTATATTATTGTCATATATGGTTAAAAACTATTCCTTGGTATGAAGTGGTCCACCATAATTAACTGTTTCTCATGGATTTTAAGTCGTTACTAAGTTTTCACTACTACAGATATTTCTAGAATAAAAATTGTCATAACGTTTTGTTTGTTGCTGTTATTGTTTGTATTTAAGATTCTTCCTTAGCATAATTTATCAGCAATAAAATAAACCAGAAAAGGTATAGTACAAAATGGCAATAAATTAAAGTAATAATTAAATTTTAAATTTGCATTTTAAATTTAAAAAACAATTGTTTTACAGATGATACTAGCAAAACTATTACTCTGTTACTCTTGTATGGTGCTGGTAGTATCTTAAACTGGCACAAATCTTTGGAAAACAATCTGATGTGTAACTTTTTGTATCCAATGAGCTAGTATTACATTTCTGAGAGTCTCCCCAAATAAAATAGTGTAAAAGAGAGAAGTAGATCTAACACAACAATGATCATTGCAGCTTTGTTGATTTCTTTATTAATCTTGTGAGTGAAAATTGCTCTTCTATTATTATAGGAACAATGCATATTCATGGAAAATGATTTATGCAGTACATGAGAACAAAACATAGCCTCCAAGCCCGTTCCCTAGAGGCAACTGCTCCTAACAATCTCTTATCAACCTCCCTGAATTTTTCTATTCGAATCTATGAAAACACAGATTTCTTTTTACAACAGGTCACACTGTACAAATTTCTCTTCAATTTGCTATTTTCAATTACTATAATGTCTTACACATCTTTTCATTTCAGGACATACAGATCCAAGACATTCTTTTGAATGGCTAGGTAGTTTTCCATTGTATGGCTGTACCATGCTTTATATATCCAGTACTCATTTTGAGTCATATGTATTTTTCTCTATTATAAAGAATGTCTCAAAAAAAATCCTTCTATATTAATCTTTCTACATTTACAAGTATAATTGTAGGATCTTCTTAGCAGTAGAATGGCTAACCGGAGGGTATATACATTTTAAATTTGCCTAACTGCCCTCCAAAATCAATCTACATTTCCAACCACAGAATTCGACAATGCCTGTTTCCTCACACCCTTTACAACACTGGGTATTTTCAAACTTTTAAACCTTTGCCAGTGTGATAGCACTTCATCTTTCCACAAGTATTTGTGCTCATTAAGGCACCTGGAAGGAATTCAGTACAAGAAATGCCACCGGTTACAAAGAGATAAACAATATAGCAGGAGGCAAATATATAGCTTGAAATCACACACTCAAAAAAGTTTGAGTCATTAGAGGTGATTACACTTCAAATTTCTCATCTGTTATTGAAAACGTTCATCTTATTAACTTCACCACACACACACACACACACACTCCCTTTGGGAAATGACAAACATTCATTTCACAGATGAGGAGACCAAGATCCAGAAAGAAAAATCGTTCCATTGTCACACACAACTATGTCTACACAGAGCAAGAGCTAAACTAAGACTCCACTACAGGTGCAGTATTATTTCCAAGGCAACATGCAAGTATAATGTATAATGTGACTTTATATACAATGTAGACCATGGTACAATAAAACTCCTTGCTTCTTCATTTAATCAATGGAAGTCTCTTCTACCTAGCACAGTAATAACTGACAGGCATAATGAATATCTGACAGATTAACTTCTGTTCTCTTTAGTTTTTAGATTTCATGTGTTTAGTGTTAAATGTATTTTTGTTCCAATTATTTGGAATTAATCAGTGATGCATGTTAGATTTGGAAACCAGGATACGAATTTCCAAAGCAATCCCTAGTCTTCCCAGATGCAAAACATTTATTGCAAAATGCTGAAAGAAGGCAGACACGAGGAGAAAGAAAGGTCTGATTAGGTCTGATTTGAACATGGTACATAATGTTCTGTGTCCTCTGTATTCCCATTTTTTATTACAACATGAGCATTTTCTCAAGTCATTAAATGTTCTTCAACTACTTAATTTTAGGGGCTCCTGGGAGGCTCAGTCGGTTAAGCGACCGACTTCAGCTCAGGTCATGATCTCACAGTTCAGGGGTGCCAGCCTCACATCGGGCTCTGTGCTGACAGCTTGGAGCCTGGAGCCTGCCTCCAGATTCTGTGTCTCCCTCTGTCCCTACCCCTCTCCCACTTGCAGTCTGCCTCTCTCTCTCTCTCTCTCTCTCTCAAAAATAAATAAACATTAGATTATTTTTTTAATGTTTGCAAAAACATTTTTAATTTGCAATTCCCTTTTAGGTTATTTCCATGTTTCTATATCACATTACTGCCAAGAATAATATTATATGTAACTTTTTTGTCTATATTTCTAATGATTATCTTAGCAAACATTCATAGAAGTGGGGTTCTTGGGTCCATGGACATAAAATTTTTTAAGTGCTCAAATGGCTTTCCTGAAAGACTAATTCCAATTAAAATACCTATCAAGAGTGTATTAGCATGTTTGTTTCACTTCACCCTTCCAAACATTGAGCATCCCCATTACATCAAAAGACTTTTGAAAGGGACTGAGTAATAATATTATACATCTTCCTATTCCACCCTCCTTCCCATTTTCCAAACTTTACATTTTGTTATTTTACTTTTATATTTAAATGGATTAATTTGGTTGGGCATATGCGACTAACACATGCAATGATTTGACAGCCATTAAGTATAAACCCGTGTGATCCTGGAACTTCAGCAGGAAACCAGTGAGGGAAGATATCATTTCAATGCAGGTTTCAGAGGATGAGCTTAGACTATACTGTGAAAGGACTGGTAGAATTCAGATTGGCAAAGAGGAGACAAGGTTGCAATATAGGGATAGGAAATCATCAGGCAGAGACCCAGAGGTTCAGATGAGCAAAACATCTGCTAGAAACAACTGTTTTGACAAACTGCATTAAGTTGGATAGGGCCGATTTGATTCTAAAATCTCCTTGGTGATTTTCTCCTTCATCTCACATTAAGTGGAACTCAAACCTTTGAGTGGTACCTACCTCCTCCCTCAAACTTACTGAATTAAATATTATCAAGAAAGTGAATGCCAGCGAAGCAGATAACATTTTTAATTTTCAAAACCATATTTCCTCTGGCAGGAGAACATCCGCTCTCTGCAGACCTTTGGTTTGATCATAATTCTCACAACCCATTATGCTACACCTGCTGATTTAAAGAAAACTCAGTATACTTGAGCTTTTTCAGTTTGTTTCTCTAAATTCTTAGTCAACATACCACTAGGCAGAATCCTCCTTAGGTTACAGAATCTGAGCTGACAGTTTTCAATTTGGTGCTTCCAATAAAACTTCTTTTGCTAAATATAAGGTTTTTTTTTTCCTCAGTGAACAGAGGGAAGAGAAGTTTTTATAAGCCTGTTTTTAGAGATTATGTCTTAATTAGCTATCTCAAGTATAGAGTACACCCCATCCATCTGTAAACTAGTATTCAAATCTGACCACTTCATTATGTTCAAACAATTAGATTTAAAAATATGGAAAATACAAATCAACCATCTGGATATCTGATCTACCACCAAAAGTCAGAGTCCTAAAAACACTCTGGGTTTACATTCAGTTTCCTCCACTTATTTATTCATTCATTTTTGTACTTTCATAGACCATGTCCAGAAAGGATTTGTGGCTTTGCATAATTGGGTTCTTACCAGGCCCCATTTTGTGATAGAGGCATGACAGCCTTTTTCTCATTCCTCAAAATGCAGTAGGATACACAAATGTTCATAGAGGCTTCATTTATAACAGCCCTAAACTGAAAGTAACCTGAATGTCCTTCAGTGAATTCACAGCTAAACGAACTCTGATACATCCATTCAATGGAATACTATTCAGCAATTAAAAGGAACAAACTGTCGGTACACACAACAACTTGGATGGGTCTTAAGGGCATCATGACTAGTGAAAAAAGCCCATCTCAAAAAGATTGCATACATACAGATTTCCATTTGTATAACATTCTCAAAATGAGACAATTATAGAGAAGACAGATTAGTGGTTACCAGGGAACAGAGACAAGGGTGAGGCATTGGTAAGGCTTTAAAGGGAAAGTATAGGGGAGAATCCTTGTGATGATAGAGCACTTCCACACCCTGGTTGTGGTGGTGGTCACACAAATCTTTATATGGGGGCAAATCACATAAAGCTATACACCCATATACATTAGCACATGGAAAAAAATTGGTGAAAACTGAGTAAGGAAGGACTGTAGTGTAGTTAATACCAATGTCAATTTTCTGGTTTTGACATTATACTACAGTCGTACAAGATATCCCCATTGTGGGAGACTGGTGGAAGGCTCAGAGTACTTTATGTCCTCTTTTGCAACTTCTTGTAGTCTATAATTATTTTAAAATTAAAAGTTTTTTTTTAATGTATCACGATCTTCAACCAAGTTACCCTCCCCTGAGACCATTAGTGCCCCACCTCACCCTCTGACCCCTGCGAGGAAGGTCTTCCTTGGCTCCCCAGACTAGGTTTATCTCCCAATGTTCCATGTTCTTACAGCACTTCAAATTTGTTTCTTTGGGCCCAGCAAAATGACTACTGAATAATTCCATCAGTGTAACATCGGTTTAATACCTGCCTTCCACAGACTATAAATTTTTAAAAGGCACCCGGTTCATTACTGTATCTTTAGTACTGACTATCTGCCTTAAAACGCCGTAGGTGCTTAGTCAATACTTGTGGAAAACAAGGAGCGAGAGTGACACAGCACATGAGCAAGCATTTCTGTAAGTCACAGCTGGAGAATTTCAGTCCGAGCATGAAGATGAGATCATGGGGAAAGTCAGTACATAGCTAATAAGTAGTTCATCACATTTTATACAGATGTCTGGTACCATAGATTATAAATATTAATGTACACCATGCAAAACAGTCGGTTCATTTAGAACCAATCAAATGTGATTATTTGATTATTTCCATCTTGTCAAGAAGAGCATTTTAGCTATTTTATTTGGCAATGGCAAAACACAGTTTCTATTCATATTCTATACCCTCTGGGGTATATTCCCAAAAAAATATGTTAGAACAATTCTGATGAGGAGGATACGCCTTCTTTCAGTGGCTTTCAAAGTTGTTACTGGCCCTAGGGCTTGGATCAAGGGTATATCTGGTCACTGGCACTCTATACCTCTTTTCTTGGCCCATCTCCTATCATCAGGTACATACTTTCTCTCGACTCAAATGATCTCATACCTTAACACCATCTTCTAGCTATTAAATACCTCTAGTGCGGCGTGCACGCACACAAATACATGCACACACACACACACACTCACCCACGTACGCACGCGCGTGCGCACACACACTTGTCCCTTCTTCCTTTCCCACCAAATCTCAATTCTTAAGTGTTCACGTCAGCTTTTAGGAGGAAAGAATCTCTGACTCCATTGATTAGGGTGACGAGCACGCATAGATCTCTAGAAAAGTAGGTATGTTTGAACAGACTGGTTATCTAGTTCAGCTTGCTGTCACTCTCTCCCCCTCAGACGCCAGAAGAACAGGGATGGTGATTGGAGCGTGGCACCTCATTTCTGCAAGTTTCCCAACCCTTAAGCTATAATCAAAGGGAAAGTGTAAGAGACATCTGGACATACAAAATTTTGCAATGATAATATGTGTGTTTTGGAAGCAAGTACACAAAAAGACATCTATGAGAGCTCAGCGTCTTTCACGAAATTAGTTCAGAGCTATATGGTGAGGCTAGAGCTACTGGCAGAAACCAAAATGCCAAAGGGCACCAGGAAAATACTAAGAACTTCTAAGATAGGTTCTTATGTAAGACAGCTTGATTTTACTACGTTGGTGCTTTAGTTCAGTGTAGCTAGAAGACAATGGCCATTAAGTACTGCTGCTTTGTCAGACATCATTATTTTAGCATCATGAATTGAGCGCTTTGTGATGTTTATTTGGTTTGTTTACAGAAACTACACAGTGTTTTTGTTGTCAGTAATTTGAGTTATCATTTCAGAGAGTGGTAGAAACAGGTAAAGACAAACTTTAGAATCACAACATTGTTCATTAATACAGGAAAGAAAAAAATCAAAGCAAATTTGCTAATTAGAATTGTCCAGAAAACTTTTTTGCCCAGAATAACAGATTGAATTTTGTGTTTCATTTCTCACTTGGCATTTTTCTTTTGAATGAGACAAGGATTATATTTGAAAATATTGCCATGCACTGACCCATAGTGGTAGCAAATTATGGAGAAAGGAAAAGACCACGTTCCACTCTTTTATTTTCTCGTTTTGTTTAGGTGCAAATCTCTTCACTCAATTTTAAACCATGCAAATTAATCTCTTTTCAAGTATAAACCACCCATCTGTCCCTTTTGTTCTCCCTGAAGTCATTTTGGATTTCACTGTTGAAAATAAAGTTAACATCTTTAACCTACGTAATAACTATACAAGGAAAAAAAAATGAGTGTAGGACAAACAAAGAAAATGAAAACATCAATATTTATTCTCCTGCATTCATGACACTCATTATCAGAACCAGAAAATTATCACAACAGGAATAAAAATACAGGCTCCAATAGACAAAAGGATTGTGCTCCAAAAAAATTTTATTTGCACGTAGGTTGTCTAAAGCATTAACACTTTTAATAGAAATAAAGTTCTACATCATAGTTAGAACTCTCAGGGATTCTCTGTATGCCTATATGGTCCATCTGTTTAGTCCAAAACCATAGGAATCATAGTCACAAAATATTTCCAGGGTGAATAACAAAAGAGAAGAAAGAGGCCGGGTGGCTCAGTCAGTTAAGCATCAGACTCTTAATTTTGGCTCAGGTCATGATCTCAGTTTGTGAGTTCGAACCCCTCATTGACCATGTAGAGCCTGCTTGGGCTTCTCTCTTTCTCACTGCCTCTCTGCCGGCCCCCAAATAAATAAAATAAAATTAATTTAATTGAAAAAAATTTTTAAAAGAGAAGAAAGAGAGAACAGAAAAGGAGAAGTTTACCCCTCTCTGTGGTACAGGTCTGAGCACATTTTTGAAATAATGAAGTCTGCTTTCAGCCTCCTCCTACCTCCCTAAGTGACATCCTATCCCACTTTCAGGTAACTTCAGTTTTCAGTATCCAGGCACTTACACATTTACATTTACCCCAGATCCATATTATAGAAATCTAGACATATTTAATCCCATGAACCATCTTCTCCATGGTAAATATTACCTGTCAGCTGACAAAGGGGTCCATTCTTTCAGGTAGTTTGTTCATTATGATATTCCCTATGTCTAGCCTAATGCTTGGCATACATTAGGTGATTAACACATATTTGCTGAGTGAATAAATGAGGGATGGCTAGTATTAACACCATGTGAAAGAGAAATTTCTAATTAGAGAAAACATCTATGTGCATTGGTTTTGAGTTCTTAGTTTTGTTGGAATTCATCCATAGTGAATGTTGTCATTATTGCATTGTAGGGAGCTGATATAAAAAGTTATACTATTACCTATCATTTAATATGGATAGAATATTATATTCTATTTTTCATAATGGCTTTCTCAAATTCTTATAATAATGGTAACAATAATAATAGGTAATACGTATAACACTTACAGCATGACTGGTGCTTTGCTAAGTGCTTTCGTATCTTAATATATTTAGTCCTCTCATTAACCCTAAGGGCATGTACTATCATTATACCCACTTTAGAGACACGCAAACTATAGTTTTAACAACTTTCCAAAATCCACAGCTCTTCTGTCTAGCAGTCAGGCTCAAAGCTGAGGTCTAAGCTCCTTGGCCATCTTTGGGGTGGTCTGGTCTCCTTTCCTGTTTACCATTACTTATCCCTGATATAAAAGATCCTTAACAAGAAGGGATCATCCCAGATAAATGGGCTGTGTTCCATTTGTCATAGTCAGTGGCAGCATCAGCACTGTCCATTGACAATGCGCGCGACAACAGGAATAAAGAAGGAAGTGATAGTATGCAAAGGAGGCTGCTGTCACACTTTGTAGATTTCTCAACATTTTTCTAGCACTAGAAGGAATTAACAAGTTTTAGCCTCCAGGACTGATAGTTGACATAGGAAAACTTTCTTTTTAAATGATATGTTTAATATGGTTGATTTCTGTATCATTAAGACAGGCAGCTCGGCATGATAACTCTAGTTAAGTTTCTTCCTTATCAGTTGTATCCCCCTTCTGGAACTAACATTGAAGTACCTAATTAGCCTGGACTTGTAGACTCTCAAAATAAAATTCAAACTTGCATTTTGCATTACTATATACTCTTAATACATGTTTTTTTCTTTTATTTCACTCTTTGGGCATTTATGTGCTATATGAAACAGAGAATAGTACTTTAGCAAGATCTCTCTTGAAAATAAAATGGTTTGGCTTCAAAAGCTAAAAACCGTGATTGCCATATTCCTTGTTTTTTTGTTGTTGTTGTTGTTTTTTACAACAAATTCTTTTAGATTATTGAAATCACCATGTATTATCTAAGTCAACTTTTCAATAAATTTTTCAGTAGCATTCTTCTTGCTGCCAGTTATATCTTTTTTAAATTTAATGTTCTACTTCCCATGTTTAAAACAAAACAAAACAAAACAAAACAAAACAAAAAGAAAAAAAAAAGAAAAAACAAGGATGGGCTCCTGGATGGCTCAGTCAGTTAAGCATCCAACTCTTGATCTCAACTCAGGTCATTATCTCTCAGTTCATGAGATGGAGCCCCAATCAGGCTCTTCACTGATAGTATGGAGGCTGCTTGGGATTCTCTCTCTCTGCCCCTCACCTGCTCATGCATCCACACATGTTCTCTCTCTCTCTCTCTCTCTCTCTCTCTCTCTCTCAAAATAAATAAATACATTTAATAAAATTTAAAAAAAAATTTTTTTAAGCTATCTGCTTAAGTCCAAACAGTTTCTATTCAACATAATCTTTTTGCTGTTTAAAAACATTCACCTACTCATTTTAGAACCTGGTCTATCTGTTGGTTCATTAATTAGCTTCAGTGCATGCTACCTGACACTTTTTCAAATCACAACTCAATTTCATATCACATTTTTTTCCCCTCTGAGAATTTCAAACCAACTTACTGATTTCCTTTCTAGAGTATAATTTTTTTGGTCACAAAATAAAATCACTTGTGGATTTTTAATTTTTTTAAAGCTCATATATTTAATTTGATTGAGGGAGAGAGAGGGAGAGAGAATCTCAAGCAGGATCTGCACTGCCAAAGTGGAGCCTGATGCAGGGCTGGAACCCACAAACCATGGGATCATGACCTGAGCCAAAATCAAGAGTTGGATACTTAACTGACTGAGGCACCCAGGCTCCCCAACTTGTGAATTTTTAAAACAGTGATAAACAAATAGACAAACAAAAAAATATATATATAAACATATCCATAGGAACAATGGTAACCTTGCATAATGCTATGTTAACTCAAGTTCACAGAACTAAAGAACATATGACGTTGGGCTAGGACTGGGAATCAGGGGCTCGCCGGCATTCACTCTTGAGTTATTCAGACACTAGAGGGAAACTTCCACTTGGGTTGTAGAGTCACATCTTTCTTTGCTTTTTTTTTTTTTTTTTTTTTTTTTGTCAATTACAGTATGAAAACCAAAAGCTGTCAAAAAATAGAATGCAGCCAGGGCACCTGGTTAGCTTAATCGGTTAAGCGTCCAACTTCAGCTCAGGTCATGATCTCACAGTCTGTGAGTTCAAGCCCCGCGTCGGGCTCTGTGCTGATAGCTCAGAGCCTGCAGTCTGCTTCAGACTCTATCTACCTCCCTCTCCCCTTCTCCTGCTCACACTCTGTGTGTCTCTCTCTCAAAAATAAATAAACATTAAAAAATAAAAATAGAATGTAGCCATTTGCTTTAGCCTTAGAAAATATAATGCATAAAGTTTCCCAAAACAGCTTCTAAGATGAAAACAGGAAAGAAACATCTTGCTAGGAAAAGAAGAAAAGTTGTATCTGCCCACTTTCCACTACCTCCTATCGTTTGGAAGCCAAGGAAGGACACAGAATGCATCTTAAACCCAAAGACCTAGCCTGAAACCACTCATACTACAATATGGATATTTGGCATTTAGTTGATTAATTAAATCAGTATAGGTATTTAATCTGGATGAATCCCCTGGCTTTTGGTCTGGATGTTTTTCATCTGGAAATGTGTACAATCCACTTCACCTGTTCTGAAGGAGAACAATCAAAGAATTAGACCCCTTAATCAAGTAGATGCTAATATAATGAGTGATTCTACTTTATTTACTCTCTGGACTCATGGATCCTTGAGCCTTCCTTTGATGGTGCTTAGCTGGCAGTACTTTTGCATCAGTATTCTGAACATCAATATTTATTGAACATGCACTGCAGCAAATGAAGAAGGTGCAGAAGATTAATCTCACTATGGACTGATCACAGTAAATGACTTATATGGCTTCTGTGGAGGGGCTTAAAAAATAAATCCATGATTACAGTTTGTTTTATTTGTCAAGTGTAGGATACAAACTTCTCCCAACTAAGGTTTTGATTAATTAAATGTGTGCTTCTCCACCTTAGAATGATATGGTGTTGTTTTCTGTTTCAGTGAATGGATTTTTGGTATTGTTTTATTTTTTTTTTTAAGTTTACTTATTTTGAGAGAAAGAGCGTGCACAAAGGCGGAAGGGGCAGAGAGAGAGGGGGGAGGGGAGAGAATTCCAAGCAGGCTCCACACCATCAGCACAGAGCCAGATGTGGGGCTCAAGCTCACCAACTGCGAGATCATAACCTGAGCTGAAATCGTCAGAGGTTTAACTGACTGACCCACCCAGGCGCCCCTTTGGTATTGTTTCAATGTTGGATCTGTTTCATGATAAAGAAGTGAAATAGCTTTGGTTGATGGTGTCATCTATGGTGAGCACTATGGTGGGGGTTTTTTGTTTGTTTTTTAATCAAAAGAGAAATAATGAACAGCTTGCTTCTAGAGAGGACTTCCAAAATAAATAGAATTTAGGAATCAAGTTGAAAATGTTTTGTGTCACGAAATGAAAGTTTAATTTGGAAAAAGATTTACCTTGAACAAATATATCACACCTTTAAAGATGTTTAAGTACTGGATGTTATAACAAGTCACTGAGTTTTTATTGCTGCCCTGTGAGCAACAGTACCAATCTGTCAGCCTGGACTTTGACCCAGGCCCTTGGGGACTCATCTTCCAAACGTTTGACTATTACAGTGGAGTTTGAGATTTGAAACAAAACACTGCAAATGAAAGTCGCAAACTGTGGGTGTTGGAAAGAAAGAGATGTGTTTTCTGAGGCAATGACTTTTTTAAGTTTTGGTTTGGGTTTGGCTTTTGTTTTTGTTGTTACTGCTTATGCCATAAAAGTGAAAACAAATATTATTTCCTTTCAAGACAATGAGTAATTCAGCCACTTACTTTGGAAATCCTGACACTAATGTGCTGCATTAAAACAAATGTTTTAGTACTCAAAAGGCTCAAGAGAGTGCTAAGTGAAATATGAATGGTTTATGGGAATTCATAAATTCTACATTAAATGCAAAGAAACAGCCCAACTTTTGAATGACAATGTTTAGAATTGTTGACTTGGAGACACAGTATATCCTTTATTTCTGTCTTTCAGGTTTTAATTATTAGGCTTGGTTATAAAAAGGAAACTGGGCAATTTAGAAATACCCAAAAGATTATTTTTCTGACTTTTTTCCCTCTCTGTGTCTTTGTACTTAAATCATAAAATGGGAAAGATTCATGTGAAATACTAAACCCAAAGAAATGGTGCAGAAGTCTCTCTAAATTGATACCCAGAAAATTCATTTCTTTAGCTACTATGTAATATGTAAGACATTTCCATTGGTATCTTGGGCCAGTCTCCTCTGTATTTGATCCAATGGAAGGCCCTGGAAAGACACTTGATCCTGCACAGGCCAGCAGCTTAGGCCGCGGCAAGAGAGTGCACAATGTGTGTAGCAGTTTTGTAAATGAGCCCTGCTGTTTACAAGGTGGGTCTTGGGGAACGTGCATAGCTCAGAGTGGGCTTCAGCCAGTGTTGTCTGGGCAGTGCATGGGTGGGAGAACCTGTCAAGGGTGCGGGTGCCAATGAAAGCCTATCCAGATTTCATTCCCCAAGTGTCAGCCCAAGAGACAGTGGTTTTTTTCTAACTGATGCACCCAGAGGTACCCCTTTGCTCTGAATGGTCTACCCAGAAGTCTGAAGTGGTGCCTTTAGTAATAATGCACATGGAAAGATAGTCTGGCCATTGCGATTTTGGCTGGTGCAAATGACCATTTCTACCAGATGCAATTCAAAATGCTTGTCATGAAAATGACAATAGCTCCTTTTTTGTGTTTTAAATAAAGTAAATTTTATCTATTTTTGAGACAGAGAGAGACAGAGCATGAACGGGGGAGGGGCAAAGAGAGAGGGAGACACAGAATCGGAAGCAGGCTCCAGGCTCTGAGCCATCAGCCCAGAGCCCGACGCGGGGCTCGAACTCACGGACTGCGAGATCGTGACGTGAGCCGAAGTCGGACGTTTAACCGACTGAGCCACCCAGGCGCCCCTAAATAAAGTAAATTTTAAACTTATTATTGAAAATTAAAATATTTTCTTTAGGTTTACAACACACTTAAGTGTCTGTGATACACTAGCCATATGAACTAATGTAGCTAAAACTAATAATACAAATACTAACTAAATAAAATGATAACACTTTAATATTTTTAGATAAGTTTATCATTTATTATTTCAAAAGGTTACTGTCGGGAGAGCAGCTATATAGATCAACTAGGGAAGTGGTTAAGAATACAATCACAATAAGGCCTGGGTTCATAGGCTGGCATCACCTTTTGCTGGCTGGCCACCTTCGCCTGGGAACTTAGCTGCCTGAGCTTGTTTTCTTACCCAAAAATGGAGCTGACAATAGTTCCTAACTCATAGAGATAGAGTAAACATAACCCATATGAAGCACTCAGCACAGCGCCTGTTGGGCACACAACAAGCACTGAATAAAATGTTGGCTTGAGGCAAGGTGGTAGGCACAATTTCTCAGACTGTCTCCAGAGATGTCCTACCTTATTCTTAATCTCCAGAAACCATGAATTTGATGAGCTATCACTTCTGTGATTATATGTTATGTTATATGGGACAGCTGACTTTAAGAAAGGGAGATTATCCATGTGGTCGTGAAAGCAGAGAGCTTTCTCCAAATGGTGGCTGAAAGGGACACCATAGAAATTTAAAGCATGAGAAGGACTCAGTGCCCCATTGCTGGCTTTGAGGTGGAGGGTGCCATCCCGGAAGGAATGCAGGGCCTTCTCCAGGAAAAAGAACATCTCCCTGGGGACAGCCAGCGAAGAAAAGAAAAGAAATGAAATCTCAGTCCTACACCCACAGGAACAAGATCTGCCAATAACCTGAATGAGGTTGGAAGTGGATTCTTTCCTGGAATCTCTAGGATACAGCCTGGGCAGGCCAATGCCTTGATATGAGCCTTGGGAGACTGAGCAGAGAGCCCAGCTGTGTTCACATGTCTGTTGACCTTCACAACCGTGAGATAATAAGTGTGCTTTGTTTTCAACTGTTAAGATTGTGGCAATTTGTTACACAACAGAAAACTGATACAGGCCGTCTGGGAGTGGCTTGACATCAGGAAAAGATACCTGTTTTAGTTGTTAAAGTGAATTTCCAAGAAGAGAAGGCATTTTTGTGTTTGCTTGGAGAGATACCTTATGGGAGAATTTTAATCAATAAGTGGTAACATTTTGATTTGATTTTCCTAATAGTATACAAAAGTAGAGCATACTATAAAGAATGAAATGTCAGCCTTTCTAAGAGCATGTAACAGTGTTACCACTAGCCAACAAGAAAAACAGGAGTTACCTCTAGAAATAATTTCCCCAGATAAATATATGGAATAAAATCTTCATTCTTGATCCTCAGGGAAAAAGTCAACTATTTTGTATTGGCCAAAAATTTAACCCTGGTTAAAAGACAGGGTAGAGAAAAGGTGTTACATGAGGGTAGTACCTAGGATATTACTGCTCAAGAGCATCTCAATGTAGTCAACAGCTAATACTCTAGTTCGCCTAGTTATTTGTTTCTTAGGGGAAACTGCCCATCTTCCTGATGGGCTGGTTCACATGGCGGTCTGTTCTTCCAGAGGCCTGACATTTGCTTCATGTTAGCCAATCAGAAGGCCCCAAACTACACGCAGTAATGTCTGTGCATAGTGACTGATTCAGAGTTGTTCATAGTATCAAGCACTGACAATCGGGACCAATCAGAGGAAGAAAGGAAACATAAAGAAACAATAAATACCCCTCGCCTCTGTGGCTAAGTGTTGACTCTATCATATATCAAATTCTTGATTATCTAGCCACTGCTTTATCAAAGTTCTCTCCTCTTCTCTTCTTTTTATTTCTTCCTGCAGCTTACTTTTCAGGATTTTACCATGCAATTATTATTTTAACTGCTTTTGAGATTGGGAAAGGGCAGGAAAAAGAAGAAAAGTATCTCTCTCTCTCTTTTTTTTTTTTTAACACTGCCTTTTTTTGAGAGGTGGTAGTTTGGGAAGAGCTAACTTGGGTATTGTGTTTAGGTATCATGCACAAAGATTCTTTCTTTTTTTCTTTTTTTTTTTTTTAATGTTTATTTATTTATTTTTTGAGAGAGAGACAGACCACAAGCAGGGGTGGGGCAGAGAGACAGAGTGAGACACAAAATCCGAAGCAGGCTCCAGGCTCTGAGCTGTCAGCACACAGCCCGATGTGGGACTCGAACTCACAAACCGTGGGATCGTGACCCGAGTCATGGCTGGAAGCCCAACAGACTGAGCCACCCAGGCGCTCCTATTTTTGTGGCTCATTTCCAGAGAACTCAAAGGGCTAGATTACCCCTCTACTTGTTAAGTGAAGTCTCTTCAAACTGCATATATTCCAGGAAGTGAAAGCTTGGGGTTCAGCATCTCTCTGTGATTTGGTCACAAGTGAGGTGACTGGCTAATTTGGCAAATTGCTGCTTGAGCTTATTTTCAGTTGAACTTCTGCTGAGAGAAGAAAGAACAAGCAGGCGAGCAGAGAACATACTATATGCATCACTGAAACTTATTGCTTATCTTTATTGCATTTGAGTAAATGCTCTTTTTTTTGCTGCTGCCAAGTAAGTCATCATATTTTAGTTCTGCACTGAATCCCTCGGCAGGAGACGAGATTTGAATAGATCCAGAGTGCAGGAAATAAAAAGAATGCACATTTTGGCTCAGATGCTCCTCTCCCCAGCCTCTCTCCCATTGCCTTCATTGGTCACTTGAGCTATTCACACTCATCTGTGTGAAACATTTTCTAGAAACAATCCTGAGGTTATGAGTAAAAGTGTTATTCTAATCAAAACAGATTTGTGTTTATTCTTCTGATAAAAAAAAATACATGCTCATTGCAAAAAGAAATACAGAAGTGTATAGAAAAGAGATTTACCTGAAGTTCCCCCTCTCAGAGACTCATTAACATTTCAGTGACCATCACATAACATCTGTTTGTGGATACCTTCCTATATGATATTATTTAAATATGCTCATAAGTAATACGATTCTTTCAATTCCATGAACAGTTTTATTTTGTATTGAAATATAATTGACGAACAACATTCTATTAGTTTCACGTGTGCAACATTGTTTTTTTTTTATTTTTTTCAATGTTTATTTTTGAGAGAGAGAGAGAGAGAGACAGGGTGTGAGTGGGGGAGGTTCAGAGAGATCGAGGGGGACACAGAATCTGAAGCAGGCTCCAGGCTGAGCTATCAGCATAGAGCCCAACGCGGGGCTCAAACTCATGAGCCACGAGATCATGACCTGAGCCAAAGTTGGACACTTAACCGACTGAGCCACCCAGGTGCCCCATCATGTGTGCAACATTGTGATTCAACATTGTTGTACACTGTAAACTGATCGTCATAGTAAGTGCGGTGACCATCTAGTCACCCTCTGTCACCATACAAAGTTAATACACTATTGATTGTATCCCCCGTGCTGTACATTGCATCCCTGTGACTTATTTATTTTATAATTGGATATTTGTGGGGTTTTTTTCTCAGTTTATTTTGAGAGAGGTGGGGAGGTGCAGAGAGAAAGAGAAAGAGAATCCCAAGCAGGCTCCATGTTGTCAGCACAGAGCCCAATGAAGGGCCTGATCTCATGACCACAGGATCACAGCCTGAGCTGAAATCAAGAGTTGGACACTTAACCGACTGAGCCACCCAGGAGCCCCTATAACTAGATATTTGTATCTCTTGATTTCTTTCACCCATTTCACCCCCAAACCCCTTCCCTTCTGGCGACCACTACTCTGTTCTCTGTATCTTTGAATCTGGGATTTGTTTTAATTTTTTAGATTCCACTTATACGTGAAATTGTGAGGTACTAGTCTTTATCTGACTTATTCCAATGAAATAACTTTATATTTTATACATTATTTACCTCCACTCCATTTCTTTCCTCCTTCCATCCACACCTTTCTCCTAATCAATCATATGCAAATCTATTACATATTTTATTACAAAATGGACACATATTCTACATACTTTACTGCATCTTGTTTTTCCTAACTAGCCGCATTGTTGCTGAAATCCATCAACGGCAACTGGGATAAAATTAATACATTTCTTTTTAATGGTTGTTTTATAAACCCCAGTATGAATGTCCTGCAATTTATTCAATTATTTCACCTATTTGTGAGTATTCACATTGTTTCCAGTTTTGTTGCTATCATAAATAATGACACAGTAGGCATGTTTATACGTTGGTGCTTTTATTTTATAGAATAGTGCCTCAAAGTAGGATTGTTGAGCCAGAAGAATGTATGGGTGTGTATACACAGAGATATTTTTGATGTTGACAGATATTGCCAAAGTGCTTCCAAAAAGAGCCGGAACATCTACAGGAATGTATAAGGATGTCTTCTTCCCCACAAGCCATTGGGCACCTGGATGTAAACCATTCATATTTACAACTTGGTGAGTGAGCAGTGCGCTCTCACTGTTACTCTGTTTTCCATCTCCCTGGTAACTAGTTAGGTTGACAAAATATATTTTACCCCTATATTTATTGGCCATTTAGATGCTGTAATCTGTAAAATGCTTACTCATTTCCTTTGCCCATCTCTGGGCTGGCTTTATTTTATACAACCATTAAAAAACACAATGATCGTTATTTGAAGAGCATCAAGGATCCTGTGATCCTCGTGTTTGTCTTTCCTGATATTACCCTCTGTCCTCATCTCTCCTTACATATGGCACAGTTGGCCAAGTGCTGTCTCTTTAACCATGTTTACTCTTTCTCTGAGAGTCCCAAAAACCTCCTACTGAGACAGCTTGTTTGGATGAAAATGGTTTATGTTCTCCTTGGCTTTGGAGAAGATTGCCATATACCAGTTGTTACGAATGGATTATGAGCCTTTGGGAGAAGAAAAAGATTAATTTCCTTTTTAAGAAACATCTTATTTCTCATTTATCCAGCTATCTATTTGCAGTATAACATAAAAAATACTGTCTTTCCCTAAAGTCCTACAATAAGCTGGGAATATTTCCTTGATACATTCCCAGCCTGGGCTATTTGCAGGTGGGGAGGGCTCTTTGCTGCGGTTATTTGAAAAAAAAAAAAAAATGCTGTGTGAGGACAGTGCATGACCCAGTTCTTTTCATTTATTCCAGGTCATTGGTAACCAGATGAATTCTAGTTGTGCGGAAGGTTCAGTGTTTGTAGACGTGGGTTTTGCTTCAGGTCTGTAGCTTTGTTTGAAAGCATTAAGTTTCTCAGCAAAGTAGGTGAAAGCTTGAGGGTTAGTGGGCAACAGAAATATGTGTATATTTAGCTCTGTTTGTTCTGGCAAACTTCAGAGTGCAGGCCTGGCTATCCTGGCTCCTAGCAATGCGTGGCCAGACTTTACCTATGCCCATGATCCTCTTTCGACTTTTAATTTATCTATCAGATGCCTCATTCTCATCACTTTATCGAAGGTAGGCCTCATACCGGCTTCCTTCCTGACAGGGCTGACAGAGTGGCTGAGAAATCTTCAGTCTAAATGGCAGATTCCAAGCAATATAGCCAGAACAAGTACGTCAGAGCTGGAAATATAATATGCTCTCTCATTCTCGGCGCTCTCTTGTAAAAGACGGTACACACTAATGCTGACAGAGGAGCGACTTTTAAGAAACTTGGAGCTCTGCACGAGAAATGAGATGAGACTCTGGGTTTTCTCAGAGGCACTCAGGTATGCCCGTGAGTCACACAACGGTCTGCACTCCCAGCTCCGCGCAGCACGCGGCACCCGGATTGTGAAGCTCTCCTATTTTACTCATAAATCTTGCTTTTCTTGAAGCAATTCTTTCCCTTGAAGGGATCTTTTAATTACCATCCTCTGGACTAACCAACCAAGCTGCAAACCCCTGAAAGCAGCTGAGAGAGGCCTCCTTCCACGCCTGTCAAGTGCAGCCTCAGCAGGTTTCCCTGCCTATGGAAGCAATTTCTATCAGCCACTTCCTGCCAAAGCACTGCACTGAATGGAGTATGTTGTTTCAGATGCCACTTCATTATCCATAAGAACAGAAAACTTTCAAGGGAATGTTTTCAGAATCTGAAAATTGTCACAAGGCTCTTATGTAAAACAAAAACAACAGATACCCTAGGGCCTTTGGGTTAATAATACCCTTTCCTTGGACACCTGAGTGGCTCAGTCGGTTAAGCACCTGACTCTTCATTTGGGCTCAGGTCATGATCTCACGGTTTGTGAGTTTGAGCCCCGCATCAGCGCAGAGCCTGCTTGGGATCCTCTCTCTCTCTCTCTCTCTCTCTCTCTCTCTCTCTCTCTTTCTCTCTCTCTCTGCTCCTCCCGCCCCCTTGTCGTGTTCTCTCTCCCTCTCAAAACAAATAAATAAATAGATAAAATTATAAGAAATAATAATTTCCTTTCCTTGTAAGAGGAGATGTTTTCTTCTCTAGTGCGGTGTGGTGTTCCTGTAGGGAAAGCCATGCATGAAAAAGCAACCATGAATGTTCCCTGTTTCACCTCACTCTTGCTGGGCCCCTCCTAAGTCAAGGCATCATACAACCGTAAATGGCAATGCAATAAAGTAGCACTGTCCGATATTAAACTTAGGCTCATTAACAACCCACTCTAACCATCTGAGCAACAGCCACGTTGCTGCTAAATGCAGATAAATGCAGAAAGCATTTGTAAGTGAATTGGGTTTATGTGTGTTTCCACGTTTTTGTCAGTACACAAGGCTGATACAAGGCTGCACTGCCTCCCAATGAGAGAGAGGTAGTCAGCCAGATGCGGCCCGAGTTTCATCTCCATTAAAAAAGTTGCACCAATCACTTGTAGGTTTTAGCTTGGTGAAAGGTTGTGATTACAGTTTGTAATAAGATGAGTCATTGCACCAAACTTAGTCATGAAATAGTAGAGCTAGAAGAGGTTTGTAGACGAGATCCAATTTTTTTGTCTCCACGTTAAGTTAATGAAACTATCTAAGGCTACGTCCTCCAAAGCATATTTTATGAAACAAAAGCCAAGCTCTACACTCTGCCAAAAAGAAATTTTTTAAAGGGAGACAAAGAAAGATTCTGGAAAACATGCAGATTCACGATAAATATTATAAAATTAAAAGCTTTATTACGACCTTCAATATAGAACATGATTTAACTCGGTTTAACCTGGTGTTTCTCACATAGATTTGACCACAGAAGAATGTTGTTTTTTTTTTTTTCACGTGATCCCTGTTAACATCCCGTGGAACCATCGTTACATGGAAATACACTTTGAATAATGTTGATCCAATGATTACAATTGCCAGAAGTTCTCCGGAAAAAATTTTAAACTTTCCTTCAGAGAGTTATGCCATTATCTCAGAAATATTCAGCATTCTTGATTACAAGAGAAATCTGCCTTTTGGTAAGTTGGCCTATGTATTAAGAAGATGGGCATCACCGGCTCCTGTTGTTTAAGGGGAAGGTCAGTGAGCTGTGACTCAGCTCCCCACTGTTTCTATGGGGTGAAGAGCACGTGAGCTTCCCTTTCTGAGAAGAAGTGCTAAAGGAGGACACTTCTCATCCCTCTCTGTATTTTTACCATTTTTCTCACTGGTAAGATTAGGGCAAAACCATTTCTCTTGTCTGGCCTGACCTCTTGGCTCTCTCTTTCCCTTGAACTACATGCAAGGCTGATTGGAAACCACCTCGGGTCTGTGGGTAAGGGTCTTACTTCATAGACCCGAGGCATTCCTTGATTGGGCCTTGAGTTAAAATCTGTGAAGCTGAGTAGTGGAAATAGCGTGGTGAATGGAGGGAAGAAAGTAAGCAAAGGAATAGAACTACACTTGGGTCTCAGTCCCAAGTCACATCCTCCAACTCTAGAAACCATGAGGGTTTGGGGTAGGAAAGCTGATTCCATTCTTGAATTCTTACCTGATTGTGTTTGTTCTCGGTCTGGTTCTGGAAGTTTGAAAACCGGAAGTGAGGAGGAAAATAATTAATTGGAACCCTGCATCTCTGACACCTATTATCCTTATAATACCCTTTCATCAGTTGAAAATGATTATGAGGTCACCCTGCAGCAAATTCTTGTCCAGCTCAAATAATTCCAAGTTCTTTTCCCTTTTGTTCCCCATAGGTCCATTTGCCAACACTAATTATTTTTGTTTCTCTTCTCTGGTTCGTTTCCAACTTTCTCAATCACTTAAAAAAAAAATAGAGAGCCCCAAATGGGACAAAGCCTTCTGTAGGTCTGGCTTAGTCTGAGCTTCTGGATGGCTTGCCGGCCACCGCAGCATTTTATGCTTGGCGGTGTATGCAAGTGTATCCCCATGTTACATTAGCTTTCATAACAACAGACTGATAGCAATGGCCCCACTCTGTGGCTTACTATAATTTGCACTTCTACATTGTGAGGGTGCTTAACAACCATGATATTATGACGGTGGCACTAGCTAAGCATTTCTGACTACATATCAATATTGCTCGTCTTCTTCTAAGTGCTTCACATCACCTACTATTCCTAGTGGATCCTGGTGGGTTTCTCTTTTAACTGTATCTCAAAAGCATTAGGTTTGTTTTGACTTTTCCTTGTGGTTTAGGCTAGGAACATTTCTCATTCATTTTAAAACCTCCTGAACATGTAGTCAAATTTGCAAAGGGTCATTATAATCTTGAGTTCGTTACTCAGTTTCTACACACCTCATTGTTTTGTTAACGTGCACTTAACGTTAAGACCTTTCCATATGTAACATAAGGAATACTTTATGGCTTTGCAGTTTGCAAATTGCTTTCGCAATACGTATTCTCCTTTATTCATTTACTAGACAAATATTTATTGACAGTATATCAGGGGTTGAGCCGAGCGCGAGTGGAATAAAGGTGAATACAACGTTATAACTGACCTCAAGTGGCTCACAGTCTTTGGGGGTAATGGGAACCACTGCAGTACCACATGATACGGGCATGTGGAAGGAGGCAGTGTTTTTTCACGTGGGATGGGAGGAGGGTTTGCGGGGAAGGAGTAGGTGACTGAGGTTCACAGTAGCAAGGTCAATAGGCGACAGTGGGGGAGTGGAGGAGAGAAAGCTAAAACCAGAAAGTAAGCACGATTTTGAAGGCCTTCATATGCTGAGTACTAACTCCCTAGCTGGGGTGAGTATCATCTTCCAGTTTTACAGATGACAATCCTGAGGCCAAAGCGACATACAAATCAAATGTTAGAAGCAGATCATTTCTAGTCTTTTGGCTCCCGGACCAGCTCTGTTTTTCAAGACATGTCTGTTATCAAAGTGAAGGGAAGACTGCAAAATGTTTATGATTTAGTGTCCAATTTTTTCCTAAAGTTTGTTTTTTTATTAATGGAAATTAAAACACGCTTATGGTAGGACATTTGCAGAGTAGAAATGAATGAATAATAAATAAAAATCCGAGGTAATAACATTTTGAAATTTTTTCTCTGTCATTTGTATATATAAGTGTGCAAACTGTATTTCATAAAACTGGAACAAATTTGTATATACTGCACTTCCTTGAGCAAAGTATATTGTGAATATTTTCCTTTTGCAAATAAACATGCTTCCATACTATGATTTTTAATGATTGCAAAGCATACTATTATTTTTAATCATTGTAGAATATTCCATTTATGGGTCTAATGGCACCAGTTTGTCCTTTTCACTATTGTAGGACATTTAAGCAGTTTCTAATAGTTTGTATTATGAATAGCACTTCTGTGAATAACCTGGTCGCATTTCTGATTTTTTCTTTAGGATAAGGAATCACTAGGTCAGAAAGTATAGTGCTTTTAAGGCACTTAACACTTAACTGGCAAATTGTCCCCATTTGTAATCCCACTAGAGATGAGCAAAGTACCAGTCATTGCCAACACGGTGCAGGAGATAAACAACTTCTTTTTTGCAACAAACGGCTTTTGTATTTGATTCTTTACCAACTTTAGAGGACATGTGTCTCAGCTGTAACAGATTTGAGAATAATATGTTAGGGCCCTGGGTGAAGTGGCAGAGGAAGGGGGTGGGGATGCGAGGGACCTACGTAATTTCCAACCATATTTGCATGACAAGGATCCTTCTATTTCCAGCCATCTTGGGCCATTGTAGGCAATGTCCACCTGGTATAAGCATACAGAGACCAAAGACTGTGTCCTTCACAGCTGGCTTGTGACAAGTCCTCCCCAGTCCTGAGAAGAGGAGCACTTGTCACATGGCCTAGGGCAAGCGGCAGGAAGCTCTCCCTGAACGAGGGCTGCACTGCCAGAGGCTGGACACACAAACAGTGCCCTCCCAGCATCCTGCGGATATCTGCCCACTTGTTCCCCCAGGGGCAGATGCCCACTCCCTTTGAGGGCAGTTTCCTGAGCCATCAGTCAGGCTCACCTGCCACCCCCAGCCATCCATGTGGTCTTCTCAGCGGCCCTCATCCCAAAATAAACACTCCTCTCCTCTCCACAGTCTCCTCTCCATGACATTTTACAGCAGAACCTTTAAAAATAGATTTAAGGAGTTTTTAAGTTATGAAACATTTCAAATGAGATTGGTAAAGGACATACTCTTCTACCCACCACCCAAATGTAACAAATATTATTATTTTGCCAAACATGTTTCTAGTGTTGTTTTCATTCCAAGAAATAGAATGTTACACCATTCCTCATTCTATTCCCTTTCTTCCCTCTTCCTCAGAGATAACCATAAGCTTGAGGTAGTGTGAATCCTTCTACATAGCAGATAACGGTCTAAGGAAATTGCCAATTCTTTTTCCCGTTTCTAGGTCAACCAGGTTTCTTCACATTCACATATTTGAAGACACTGAGTTGGGCACTAAAGAAGAAAGAACGGTTTATTTGGAAGAGAAGAGTTGTTTTCTTCCAGATATAGGGTGTCGTCAGAATGAAAGGACAGTAGGAAGCCCCTCCACTCTGGTCTTGATCAGATGACTATGGTCAAGGAAGTGATAAAGCCATTAGACATAAAAATGTGAAGATCTGGACATAAACAGTTGGTTGAGGTGGAAGCCTTATTGGAAATGCAAACCTGGAACAGTCTTCAAAAGTGAAATAAATGCTGAATGAAATCTTTAATGTTCAATAACAAAGCATCTGTAAACAAAATATGGTCAATATTTTCATGATATATTATGCAAACTATAAAATCTTGTTTTTGAAGACTGCTTAATTAATATAGGGAAATGTCCATGACACCCTGTTGAAACTTAAAAAGGAATAGGAAAGAAAAATTAATAAACTGCATGTAATAGTATGATCCAAATATATATATGCATATTTTTTCATGAATATCCAAATATGTAAATAGATAGTCATGGAGGGACACCTGGGTGGCTCAGTCAGTTAAGTGACTGACTCTTGATTTCAGCTCTGATCATAATCTCACAGTTTGTGAGTTCGAGCCCCACATCAGTCTCCTCGCACTGACAGTGCAGAGTCTGCTCTGGATTCTCTCTCTCTCCCTCTCTCTCTGCCCCTCCCATGCTCTCTCTCTCTCTCTCTCTCTCTCTCTCTCTCTCTCTCTTAAAATAAATAAATAAATGTTAAAAAACAGTCATGGATAGATAGGTAGGTAGATAAGACAGCAGCCATTTTGTTTGTATTTGTGTGAATGTGTACTTAAGTTATGTCTTAGAAAAAAAGTATGATAAAGCAAACTAACATGTTAATGGGTATGTGAGAGGATTACAAGTAAATTTTTTCTTTAATTTTCTCAAATTTTCATTAGCACTGCACAGGTATTTCCTTATATTGTGTGTGCGTGTGTGTGTTCATGTGTGTGTGTGTGTGTAAGAAAGCAGTGAAGTTAGAGATAGATTGAACTTAATTCAATAGTAAAGGCAATTTTGCATTCCTTTGGCAACCTTCAGAAACCAGTTTACCTGAAAGCTGTACTCCATAGTCTGCAGTCATGAAAGCTAGAGAAATTTTAATAAATGTAAATTAATGGATGCCAAGTAGACCTTTATTTGGGGTTTATATGGAGGAAAACCTATTTGTAAAAAAGCTGATTTTGTGATTTCAAGGTCTTTTCTTTGAATCAGGTTGAATAAGTTACCAATGTGATCAACTAAGCATAACTGAATCATCAAAATGAAAAAAACAAAAAACAAAAAGGTAGAGAGAGATTTGACTAAAAGTAATTGATCCAATAGCCACGTGGAGACACAGAATCAATTTCAGAGTCAAGATAATGAGAAAACAAGGTAAACACTTGTTGTGTAAAACTTATTCAAATATGCTCAGGAACAATAATGGAAAATCATGATTTTCCATATAGCAATTACCCTTTTTAAACTATTTGTTTATCATGCTTGACAACAGATAATATGTTTTTATAGTTCTCATTTTGACAGCTTTTCTAATGTTTCTTAGCTTTGGGATGGTCGTGGACTGTCAATCACTTTGGAGTGCTCAGAGTCCCTTCCTTCTCTCCTCCCTCACTACACAAACTGCCAGAAATCTCAGCTAGGTCAGGAATGTCTCGTTCTCAAAGAATTCTCTGTGAGCAAGGGAGAAGCTATTGTCCTACATTCCTTCACTCTCATTGTTGTTGAAATAATTTTTGCTCAGAAATTTTTAATTTCTAATTACTTTCAGTGAAAGATTAGACCAGCTAAAACTGAGTGGAAAGTGTTATTCATAAAATGAAACTTAGGTTAAAAGTCATAGAGATCTCACCTTGGGCGAAAATGGAAATGCCTCAAGAAATGAACACACATACACATGCTGTCATCCAGTAACATATTAACAGATATTAGCATGCGTTGATAAATGTTTTTTTAACGTTTATTTATTTTTGAGAGACAGAGCATGAGCATGAGCGGGGGAAGGGCACACAGAGAGGGAGACACAGAACCTGGAGCAGGATCCAGGCTCTGAGCTGTCCGCACAGAGCCAGACATGGGGCTGGAACCCACGAACTGTGAGATAATGACCTGAGCCCAAGTCGAATGCTCAACCAACTGAGCCACCCGGGTGCCCCAGCATGTGTTGATAAAAGCACAGCATCTTAGGGGTGAAAAGGGAATTAGACATGATCTAATTCAATTCCTTCCTCATTTTTTAGATAAGAAAACCAAGGCAAAAAAAAAAAAAAAAAGTGACCTGTTCAGATTGTAGCCAATGGTTCCCAAATCTCGATCTACTCTTTAAAAAACTTGTAAATTTCTTCCAAATGGTTGCACTGGTCATCTTTTTGTTCCAGTTGCACACTGTCTTAATCCTGGGCAGTGAGCACCAAACAGATGCCTGGTCACATAAACCAGCAGGACTTAGTGGAATAGACGCCTCATTGAAAGCTGGTCTGACCTGGGGACCTTCTGCCCATCCAGACCATACTGCAACTGACCAAGACAATTTAGTTGGGACAGCAGGTGAATCTAATGATGTCAAAAAAAAAAAAAAAAAAGAAAGAGAGAGAGAGACCACTTAAAAGCCCATTGCTTTCAGAAGGGCTTCTTTACTACTGGAGTCCACTATAAAATTGGTGATTATTGTATGTCATTATAGGAGGCCAATTTTTATGTGAAAGATCTATTTTGTTGATTAAATGAAATTCTTCTTAGTGCCATTGGGTCACACATAACATATGTCCGGTCAATTATTTTTGGAGTAGTTGAAGATTTCTCTTTTCACAGTAATAGTTTTTTTGGCAATCAATAGAGCTTTGAAGAACCATTTTTCTTGATAATGACCTACATCTTTTTTTATAGGAGTTCCCCCCGCCCCGGATAGATAGAGACGGGTCATGGGAAAGGTTGATCATACATACTTTGTTGTAGTGTTTTCAGAAAGTTCATTGGTTTTGCATTCCAAAAGAATAGCAGAAAAAGAGTAGTTTTTAGTAACTTGGAATAACTAAAAACAAATGTGGGTTTGAGTTGACAGATGTCAAATAAAAATATTGATAATAAAGAAATAGCCAAACTTTTTCCAGGAAATATCAACTCTTTTTTTATCCTAGTTAAGTCAATAAGACAAATTTAAGCTATATGATGGTCGATAATCTACCAGGTAGAAGAATTGATATTAGATATTTGGGGATTTACCTTCAGGTCTAATCCTGACATACCACTTCTCTATGGAACAGTTTTTAACTTTTAATTGCTTCACAAATAAACTGTTAGTTTTTAGCTACCCTTTGTGTTTGTGAAAAAAAATTGCATGTTTACTAAAGAAATACTTGTATTTATATGTGGTTCTTTGCTTCCAGTTTGTGCTCAGATTAAAATAAATAATTCAGGGAGTCTGTTGACCTGCTCTTTAGTCCACACATACGATTTACACTGAATGATGTTTTCTCTTGAATGTGTTGGAAGGTCTTCTACTGAAAGGCTTCACTAGTGACCCCTTGTTGCTATAAACAACACTTACACTGACAATCTGGTTCAACATCTCTGCTGATCCTGTCTCAGCATCATTAGCCACTCTGTTCATGACCAGGGAACTTTGCTGACCTATCCTTTCTCCTTCCTTCTCATTCTCCAAGCAAGATACCTGAAACTATAGCTAATATGCATGCCTGGTACCTATAGACTGTGGCACTAGGGAACAAAACGTAAGGGTTAAAGAGTGCCTTCAGGCTGCACTCACTGTCTTTGCTAGAAGTGGTAAAACCATGATGATAGGCTGCTTTGTATGTAGGTGTCCAAATGTATCACTGTCCACTGAAGAAGGGAGCGGGCTGGGATTTCTTTCATACTCTCGTCACATCTTAGGTGAAGAAGACAGACAGATATACTACATCCCATGGAATTAAAGTTAGAAGAGAACCACATCCAATTCTAACCCTGATAGACTCAGAGGGATCAGATAACTGCTTTATCCATGCACTGGTCCAGGGAAACCAGCAATTATCCTAAAATGAATCTGTTCCCATGTGATTAGGCAGTGCCATGAGAGCTTAAAGTTGAGAAATCTGGAAACACAAACTAGTCATGGGAAGCTATTTTGTGCAGCTGCTTTTGCCCATCACACAGGTTTTTGTTAGCAAGTGTTTCCACTTTGTACATATTCAAAGAGATATAGATAGAGACATATACTTAAAGATCATTATGCCCTGTGGCACCCGTTTTGGAAAATAACAGAAAAGCTGGGGTTTTTCCACCCACATCTGCCATAGCCTTAATGAAATTCTCTTTTGGGACCCTTATCTATACTTGAATCAGCTCTATAGAAGTTGTGGTCATGTGACTCCATCATCTGCAAACTAAACCCTTGATCTGAGAGGTTGGCAAACAGAAGACAGTTTCCCAAACTTTTGAATGCATTGTGGTTCCATTAAGTGTTGCAACAGTTGAGTCTAAGGATTCTGGACCAAGGGGAATCATAAGTATTGTCATTTTGGTATATATCATGGAGCTCCTTTCCATCAGTTTCTAACTGGAACTATTCTAAATATGATGTGGATGTACCATCTTGGCATTGAGAAGTTTGGAAGTGAAAATTTTAGAACAATACAAATATCACTAATCATAGAGAGAAAGGACAACCAAAGATGTCCAATAATTTCTGTGATTTTCTAGATACAAAGAGTGGTTCGTGCCCTACCCTTTCACTCTGGCTCTCCCAATAAAGACCTCAGGAACTGAAATGGGTAATGTGACCCACGGAAAAGCATTCCAACAGTTGAAACCTACCCTTATTCTGACACTCTCTCATCTTCTACCATGAACACAGCTTGCAAGAGCATCCTTGCAAGAAAAATCTCAGTGCCCACTTCTCTAGAAACTCGGTCCTTCCTGAAATCCACACTGCTCATGGAACAGGAAATTCTGGCAATCAATGCCAAGTTTGAGTCAGGTCTCCAGACAATGATGACAAGGCATCTAAACACCGTAGCCTGGAAAAGCTAAGGCAACCAGAATAGGTAGGTGACATCGGCTATGTTCTTTAAACACTTCAACCTGTAGACTGCCTAAATCCTGGGCAGTCGGCATCAAGCAGATACCAGGTTAAACAATACAGTACAAGAGAACAAACAACTTTCTGAGAACTCCTCTGAACTGGGGACCTTCAGACCATACTGTAACTGACCAAGACAATTCAGTTTGGACAGCATACAAATGCCTGATCATGTCAGTGCCTAATTGAGGTACTACCCAGAATCTTTCCCAGACTTTACAGGATCCCTATTATCTTAGAAAAGTGGCAGCACATCCCAGCAGGACCACTAACAATAACTCCTTATTCTAGGCATGTCCTGGATCCCTGCCTAAATCCTGATCTATTGCTCTGCTCTTTGTCTATCTGGCTTCATTTTCTAGCTTCAGTATCTGTGACCCTTATCATTTGGCAACTGTCCTTTGGCATTTGGGGCCTTAGCGTTCTTCCCATTGTAGAAAAACGAGGGAAAAAAAACAAAAAGCAAATATAAGAATTCTACCTTTCCATTCAGAGATGATCACTGTAAACATTTTAATGGTATGTCTTTATATATACACACACACATACATACATACACACACATGATAACTCAGTATATATATACACATATGAGATCATACATGAAAGATTTGTTTCACAGTGCTTGGCACACAAACACTCAGTAAACAAGAGCTATCATTATATTTCTGATTTTTAACTTGCTTACATTACTCAGCAACATTTAATGAAAATGATCCATGTTAATAAATATTTGTCTATACATGATTTTTAATAGATACAGAGGATGCACCGTAATTTAATCCTCTATTGTCAGACACAGGTTGTTTACATTATTTTGCTAGTATAAACATGGCTACAGTAAACATTACTCTAGGTAAACTTTTATATTCCAGGATAAATTCCTAGCAATAGAATTGCTGGGTCAAAGAATTTGCATAGTTAAGACCTTTCATATAGAGTGATAAACCTGCCTGCAGAAGACAAGTTTATACTGGTTTACACTCTCCCAACAGTAGTATGTCCAGAATATCAATTCATTCATTCATTCATTCATTCAATCTTTAATTCAACAACTGAATTTCATGAACTACAATAAATGCTACGAATACTTTTGGGACTAAACGTGCAAGTACCATGCTCTCCTGGATCTGCAGTTTAAAGGCAGGGAGGCAGGACAGGCAGGGAAGAAACATTAAATAAATATCACAGTGATCAACACAAAAGTCACAATGATCAATTATAAAGTATAAAGCACCAAACTTGTTAAAAAAAATAAGTTTCTATTAGGTGTATATTAGTTATATTTTGATATGTAACAAATTACCCCAAACCACAGTGGTTTCAAACAACAAACATTTATTATCTTACAGTTTCTGTGGGTTAGGAATCTGGTTCAACTCAGCTATATCCTCGGAAGAGATTTAGTATGTATATTTTAGAGGATGACAAGCAGGTCTTAGTGAAAGAGTAAATATGGATGAAGCAGAGAAATAAGTCAGAAAATATCCCCAAGTTTCTGGCCTCAGAAATTGACATTTTAGGTTTCATTATTACTATTTTATTATTATTATTATTTTCTTATTTAATAGGTAAAAATTATTTTCTCTTTTGCTTTTTATTTTGCATTTATTTTCATGTATGTACTGGTGAGGAGGGTGTTTTGGTTTAATTACTTTATGCCTACTATCACAGCAGTTTTTCAAATGGCAGAATTCATCTTAGAAACTTGGTCTTTCACATCTTTGTTAGTAATCTAACCATTATAAACTTTTTAAAATTTTTTTAAAATTTTTATTTATTTTTGAAAGAGAGAGAGACAGAGAGAGACAGAGAGAGACAGAAACAGAGTGTGAGCGGGGAAGGGTCAGAGAGAGAGGGAGACACAGAATCCGAAGCAGGCTCCAGGCTCCGAGCTCTCAGCACAGAGCCTGATGCAGGACTCAAACTCGTGAACCGTGAGATCATGACCTGAGCCAAAGTCAGAGGCTTAACCAACCGAGCCACCCAGGTGCCCCAACCATTATAAACTTTTAACATAGTAAGCGAAAAACGGAAGATGCATAACAATGTGTTTATAAATGAGCATATAATAAATTTGTAGAGGTACCCATGCTTGTAAGTGTTTAGGTTGCTTGTGGAAAGAAACTGGGAATAGTAGGTTTTTCTGGGGAGAAGTGGCTACCTGAGGGACTGAGAGACACTAACTTTCCCTGTATACTTTGCTTTAGGATTTAGTTCCTTATGCTGACATTACCAGTTTTAAAAATTGCATTCTACTAACAAGTCCATAGGTATACATATGACTTTTTTTTTTTTTTTAGGTCAACAGGTGACAGACTTGAGTACCCATGTTACTGTCACCCAATGGCTATTTTACCAAATGAACAAGATATATCCACAGGCCTCCAGGATAATTCATTTCAGAAGACACTGGCTCAAAAATATCAGTTGTATCATTTTAAGAATTGAATATAAAGTCATTCTTGGTGCATGGTAGCTGGTAACCTGAGACCCTTAGTAACAATAGTATTTGCTCTGTGTGTCATTGTCTCCTGTGCATTATCTACACCAGGTATCAATTATTTAGCACTCACTGTTGAGCCTTGTGCATTATCTAGACTCTTTGATTCACATCCTCAGCTCCTCTGCCACCTGCCTCTTAATCATTTTCCTGCTCATTAACAGCTCCAGTGGGCATGGTCATAAAGGGGAGGCAAAACTCGAATAAATTTATTTGTTATTGTTAATTGCTCATATAAAAAGGCTTTATGAGGGAAAGGTTGAGTTTAGTGATTAAAATGAGATGTTTCAGTAATTTTAATTTTTTTTTTTTCATTCTTAATTCTTTCACATCTATTCACCCTGCTTACTACTAATTACTGGTTTTTCTCTTCGGCTATCAAAAAAATATATATATTATCTGCATAAAAAACTACTTAGATGCCTACTGGCCACTCATTCAGCATTCCAACATTTACCCCCAAATTGGGCAACATAAAATGAAGACACATACACAGTAGTGGGTGTTGAAATGAGATGTTTCACGATAGTAATCAAAGACGACAACAACAAAATGTAATAATACATGAAAGGACAATGGAAAGTGGGATGGGCCGACTTAAGATGAATATAGAAAGGCCAGGTGTTAGATGACTACTGAGGAACAGGCGTTCCCAAAGAAAACAGAGACCAGCTATTTACCATGCTTATTAAAATAACTGAGAAAAGAAACAGAAATGGAACATAACCCAAAGATAGGAAGGAGTAGAATAGGTAACTGAAATGGCATTCTAGAGGCCATGAATTGTTCAGTAGGTGCCCAATATCCGTTCATTCTATTCTGATAACTGTTTCCCATTTACCTATTTGAGGATCTGTTCCCGGCCCCTGGTCTCAGTTCTCATGGTCCCTGACTTGAAAATGCTCCCTTGACTCCAGAGACAGCATGCATTCCCGAGCTGGCCAATCAAAGCATGAGATGTTCCTGGTGATGGGAATTGGTTCCCAATGATGCCATGGCCCACTTTAGACCACTCAGAGCCAGTAATACTGATTTGGGACAATTCATATTGCCCTTTTGTAGAATCAGATTTGTCCCACTGTGTTGCACTAGGAATGGGAAATTTAAAGTCAGGAAATGTTTCCACCCTCTTTTTTTCTGTGAACGAAGCTGAGAACAAAGCTGTAAAGGAAACAAACATACCAAAAGTTCAGAGCCCAATCCTGCCAAGAGGTCTGAGAGAAATCCAGACTGGCAGGACACTGTGTTAGTGCTTGCCTAAACCAGACCCACCTGAATCCATCAGTGTCTGTCACACAAGTTAATCAATGTAAGTTTCCCTACACCCTTACAATAGTTTGGATTGAGTTTTCATTGTACAGAAGAGTCCTAACAGATGTTATTCATGTAAGGCGCTGAGGGAAAGAAAGATGGTTTCATTTTTGTCTGACTAACTAGTAGTTTACAGGTAGGGTTCCTGGCTCATGGAGGTGGCTTGTCATTCATTCACTAGAAAGACCCAACCCAGGTCTAGTGGAGCCACAGGGAGGAGGCTCTTATACTGGGCTATAAATGCTAATAGTTTCCCTTTCACAAATTTAGAAAGTGGTAGACCCCCATGTGGGAGCTCTGAGAAAATATCTGACACTGGCTTATTAACATTTTGTAATAGGAAATATTGACCTCTGAAAGAATGAAGATTTGAGACTGAATAAAAAAGGTGAATAAAACTAGGAGGGGGTGGGCAAAGAAATGGGGCAGTGAAATTCAGAGTGGAAGTGCGGGAAATGCAAAATCATTTCCATCCCTAATATAATTGAAATCTCTCTGGACCTGGTAGTGTAACTGATGCCTGGAAAACATGGCAAATTTCACTGTGACATTGAAACAGGCTGAACTGAAACACTTTGCTGCCATCACACTTTGAAATCATCATCCTAGACTTGAACTTTTGGGAAGAGTTGAACAAGATCAAAAACTCTGAGTCACTTTTGTGATAGCTTGATGCCAGGAAGCGATGACCTCTTCGGAATAATGGGACAGTGACATCAGTTTACAGTGGGGTCACTAGGTATTATGCAGGGTGGCAAGTTTTTGTGCACTATCCAGTAATATGCTTCTTGCATGAAATATGAGACCGGAGCTCTAACTCTAACAATGTTATAAACAAACCTATGCAATTAAAGCCTAGTGCATGACTGGAAGCAGAGATAAGCTAATAAGATTATAAACCAACTAAATAGATCCTGAAGCCATATGATGACATCATGAAATTTTAGAAGATACAGCTGGTTTCCCGTGATATTTTTGCAGTTGAAAATATGTAGCATCTGGTCTTTCGTTTATCATTCTTTGCTGAAGTAGTTGTCATCTTAAGTTTCCTTTTATCATGTAGATGTGTTAAGTTTAAAAATAAAGTTGGAAGATTTTGATAGAACATTCAATCCAATTTCAAGTAAGAATTAAGCAAAAATTAATTACTGTTTCATAAGCTAACTATAAAGATGGGCAGTGCCCTGAGCCTTTGCACATGCACTAAGCAATTTTGTACTGTTGGAGCACCATTAACCTAGAGAATGATTGTCTCTCATGCAACTGTAGAATGTTCAGTCATTCCTTTTTGCATGCTTACAGGGTAGGGAAGTAGTATAATATACTGAGTGTAGATTTCTTTGATCCAAATCCCAGTTTCACCATTAACTAGCTGTGTAACTTTGAACAAGTTACTTAATCTTTCAAGTTCTAGTTTACTCCTCTATAAAATAGGAGTAAGAGTAACTGGCATTAAATGACACAACATTTATAAAGCATTTTGCAGCATGTCTAACATATATAAGCCTCAAATAAATGTTATTAGTCATTCACTTAACAGATATTTACTGAGCTCCAAATATTGGCCAGGCACTATGATAATCCCTGGGAACACTTGACCAAGAAAAAGTAAATCGTCTCTTAACAATTAACTGGTGTGTAGGGATCATCTCTGACATTTTAATTGCCTAATACGTATCTGCTCCATTCCCTGACCCTCAACTAAAACGAGCTTCGGGAAACTATGTTTCTGACATCCAGTGTTCGAGATGAGCAAGGATTCATCCAGAGAAACAATGATAAGTGACACCTCTACAATAAAAGAGAATGTGTTCTAAAATTACATGCTATTATCAAAAATTTAATTCTAGGTGGTAGCAATGATACGGGTGGAGCCATGGAAATGTATTCTAGCATCCGAGTCTGCTCCTGATGGATGGACATCAGGCCAATCATACAGACTTCTCTGGCTTCACTTCTGTTACGTCTCCTCTGATTTTTCAACTCCTACCTCTGTTATGCCTGCTGGCAACTTTCCCTCTGCTGCAGCCCCTGTCAGCCCCTGCCTCATGTCCTGTCATCTGCATTACACAACCTCAAGCACTACCTCCACTGACACTTCCTCTAGTCTCTCCCAGATCTGACAGGGTCCCTACCTGCCAGGAGCTCACAGTCTAACAGGGGATCGGGGATTTGAAAATTCAACTGTATTTAATTCTGGATGAAGTAAGTAACAAAGAAACTTAGGAAACATTATAGAAAAAGGAAAGTTTTATGAACAGAGTGGTATTTGAGCTGACTCTGTCTTTTGATGGGCAAAAAATAAAAGGAAGACCATCTCAGCCTACGGTAATGGCAGAAGCTTCTAAAAAGGTCATCACTTTGTTGTTCTTTTAATAGCACAAAAACCCAAAACCAATGAAGGCTTTCAACACGATGATCTAATCACTTACATCTTCTGGAAGGGCATATTTAGGTCAGTTTTTCCAAGTATACATGTGTGAATGACGCTTCTGGTTTTGCAGAGTTCCAGAAGAAACAGAAAGGCAGCTTTTTCGTTTTGCTTTCGTCCGCTAGTTACTTGCTTAATAATGTACTGCAAGTGGTAGCCGTTAACATAAAGTCCATTTATAATGTGTATGTGTTGGGGAGGTGGCGATGAGTACTGCGTGTATATGTGTACACATATACACACATACATACATGCATAAAATGTAAAGCAATAATTTCGAAACAAGAACCATTTTGAATTCTAAAGCAGTTCGTCTAATTTCTATAAAATAATACTAGATAGTGATAATATGATGTATTATATTTTCCACTGGTATTAGCAACTGGATTTACTTTGTTTCACATACCAGAAGTATTGTAATTACCATAGGCTAGTTCAAAAAGCACGTGTGGAGTATTCGAACATTAATTACTCACTCTTTGTGATGAGTTGATTAATATGGCTAATCCTCATTACTCACCTGAGCCTTAGAGTCATGATGGCTTTGATCCGTAAGATATATAGAAACAGGACACGACTAAATGAGACAGTTCAGGCTCATGGTATTTAGATATGTCAATGAAAAACCTTTAATGCCATCACAATACCGGTTCTTATCTCTCTTCACCAGAAAAGAACACAATAGAGCGTGAGAAATGCATATGCCCAGGTTTTAACAAAGAGCCCATTACCATATTAGACTTAGCTGTGCTCAGTTAACTCTGAAAGATCAAAATACAGGCAAATGATCCAGCGAGTGCACTTTATTGCCAAATGTTGTCCAAATTAAATGGATTATTTTAGCAAATGTTTCATTAGTGTTTGACTTAACAGACAAACCACTATTTTCCCTCTGAGCATGTTTTAATCAAAATGGAGAAGCCAGCAAATGCTGTTGGATAGTTTTCAAACCTACACCAAAATCTCTTCCACCATCAAATACCTTTCAAGTTCCTTTAAAGGTGATATTAAGAATGCTTATGCCCAAATTATATAGCTCAGTTCACTTCAGAGCTTTCTTGCTATTTTATGTCAATTCTCTTCCACACATCATTCCAACAGGATTAAATTATATATGCTTTAAACATACAATGTGTTGAAGTAGTGAGAGTCAGCCTAGCTTCCTGAAAAGATTAATTAAGTGCACAAGCTCTTTCCTGGGTAGAAAGAACCTATCTATAAATTTGGTTCTCTGATGCAGGATCGAGCTACTCCCCCACCCCCACCCCCACCCCCACCACCAAATGGATTGGAAAAAAGTGTTGATCACAGGTAGGGCTAGTCTACAATAAGAATGTCTTGTTCACATTATACAACTGAGGAAATCTGAAAAGGCCTGACAGGTAAAAACCTGACCTCTTCACTGGCCTGTGGAGTGTCTCAAATTCCCACTCTTCAATTCACTCCTTGTGAATTTTCTAAGACCTCTTCGAAGGAGTCCAACACAGTAACTAGCCAATTTATTAGCAGGGATTAGTGCATTTGAGCCACTGATATATCTGTGTCCATGGAAAAAAGCAGGCTTTTAGGAGAGTGAATAAAAGATTTTAGTATTTGATTAAGAAATGAAACATTTGTAGCAAAGCTTTTTTTCATAACACCCTGAAATGTTGCTAAAAATGAAAAGACTGTATATTTGTGTAAATTCAATATCATGTGAAACAAGGTTCTAGTATGGTCAATGGTAGCAGAAACTAGATTTAAAAACAAAATGTGAAAAGATTCCAAAAACTATCTGACAGCTGATTCCCCACCCCCCCGACCCTGAAAATTGAGAAAAGATAACCGTTATTTGATTTGGAAAAAGAGAAAATCTTGAAACATCAGTATTTTTCAAAATCGGTTTGTGAACTGTCAGATTAAATTTTTCAAGGATTGAGGTAAGTGATAAGTAAAAGGTTGAGAGTCACAGTGTAGGGCTAAAAAATCCCAGAGATGGTCATTGAGCACTCTTTTAAGAAATGCTACATCGGGGTGCGTGGCTGGCTCAGTAGCTTAAGTATCTGATTCTTAATTTTGGCTCAGGTCTTATCTCAGGGTCATGAGCTCAAGCCCCATGTTGGGCTTGGTGCTGGGCATGAAGCCTGCTAAAAAAACAAAAAAAACAAAAAAAAAAACAAAAAAAAAAAACTACATAGTCGATGCTTCTTGATGGCATAAAAGATTAAGTTGTGTTAAAAAACAAAATCTACATCAATGATTGGGCCAAAAAGTGATCCTTGGGAAATAGACTCAATGTGAAAACATTTTAGGAATACCTTAATGAATGTATTTTACTTATATTGTCCTTTGACTTATTCATAAGAGTGATAAAAGATTTTTTAAAATCTATGTATCAGTTAAGCTTAAAAGGGTTCCTCCAATAAGTATAAAAGAAAAATTCTGTGTGATGAAAAAGCATTGTGTCTTTATTTGATTATAATCTTCTTTCTTAGCAGTACAAGAAACAATTGATGGTGTGTTAGAAAGAAAACTGGTGCATAAATCCACAATGTTCTATGGAGCTGTAATAAAGTGAGTTAGAAAAAGAGCATGTACTAGTACCAAAAGTAAGGTTGGCACATTTCATAACTTGGTTTAGGACTGGCCTTGATCCCAAGGAAGAGATCAAGGAAACAACAACCACTACTAAAAGAGACCTGTAAAGTTCTGATGCATGCAAGCCAGCTGGGTATTAGAAAAGCAAATTTTACCCCGTGGGAGGAATCTGAATCTGCTTGCAATTGATAAAATACCATTCTAGCCTTATACGTTAACACATTGACAATCAATGGAGCTTGCTGGAAGGGTAATAACATCTGCAACACATGGTTTAATGATAGTATGTTATAACAAGTAGGTTTTATAAAAGCCAATCAGTGATGACCCTAAGAAAAAAAGCGTGTTGGTAAATTCATCATTTATGATATGGTTCAATAATCTCTTCCTTAAAGGAAGAAACCCTTCCTTGAACTCCTAAAATATGAACCAATGCCTCCCTCCCTGTTAAAAAAAAAGCAAAAAACATCTTAATCACGTCTTGATTAAAGAACATACCAAACAAAATATTAGCTGACTCCTCATATGGGTACCACAAAGTAAGTAACCATAGTTTGTTCATTTGGTATCAAGAGAACTTGATATAGTGCACTGCAGGGTACTTAGCAGGCAATCAATACATAATTGGTGAAAGAATGAATATGCTTAATGTATTTTGTATATAAGATTCACAGGCATTAATTTGTAGGCAGACAGTTCGTAAATAAGATTAATGATGCTGTTACAATATTACAAGTCTTAATTTATGTGGTATAAAAGATAATGACTACACTACAAATATTAGTTTATTGATCTACCGCACCCATCTTACCCTTCTAGTTTTACTCGCCCTTTTCACAGGCTTGGGAATGTCAATCCTTTGAATTAAGTTAACTTGCCCTCACCTCCACTCATGGCTGCAGCTGATTAGAAGAGGGGTGGATACTTGCACATAAAAGTAGTCCATTTGGCTGACCGATTGTCAATCAAAATTTCTATTTGGAGAATTGGAATAAATGGTCTGAACAGGAGGAGAATGAAGACACATTATTGGTGGAGCACTAGGATGAAGTGTTATGGTCTCCTGAGGGCGAGTGAGGCAGCATTTCCTCAGATTCCTTGTGTTTTAGTCCTTAGAAGTTCCTTTCTTTTCAAGTTAATTGGTATGTTTCTCTTCCTTAGTAGCAAAGATGCCCTATCCAAGAGCAAGTACATTTCTTGTACCCTATCGAGATCAAGATATAGTGTACTGGTTAACACTGGTTGGCCAACTTTCTAAGAGCTGGAATATGATGAAATATAATTAATGCAAGATGTACCCAGATTTATTGACCAACGATTATCAAATAATGATGAATCATTGTTTATTTTACAATCTAAAATGTTGCATTTGCCTCAAAAAGTTTAGGTCTTGCTCTATACCAGAAATAACCCTTTGGCCACTGTGGCAAATAATACCATGGAAGGACACACTAAAGATCACTCTAATCCCTTTCTAGCATGCCTTCCCGGTGACTAGAAACTGGAAAACTGAATGTTACATATGTTACGCATATTTCCTGGGTCCCAGCAAAAACTGTGTAAATTATCTACTATATTACTTTATAATAAACCCTTTGGCTGCTTAACTTAGCAAGAGTTCATTTTGTTTTCTGAACCAAAGAACCATGGCCTATGTAGTAACTGGCACCAGAAATGGGATGCTGCCCAGCACCGCTAGCCCTGAGTTAGTTGAAGTGGTTGGATGGTGAGTGGTGAGGGTCTAAGTTTAATGTGGCGGCCACGCCTTTGCCTAACCTGTCCCTTGCTTACCTTAAAAATCAGGCTACTTGCTGACGGAGGCTATAACGTTAAGAGACAGAGCAAAAACAAATTTATAGTGTTGGTAGGTGGTGGTTCATTTTTGTTATTTTTAGCAAAATCTAATGCATTAGGTGAACCCAGACTAGAACTAAACCTTCTTGAAGCAAGGGTGGAAGGAAGCAAAGATTTACCAAGAGAGGTATTCTCTGCCTGTGCATGCTAATGACACTGATGGACAGTCCAATGATTTGGGCCTCATGGTGTTGAAAAAGCCATCTGCCTCTGTACCTGAACTTGAAGAAGTTTTAAGCTGTAGCCTTAGCAGGAGGTAAGACTCTTGCTTTGTCATAAAGCAGCAGTGATATTGCTGGCAGTAGGTGATGAACTGTATTGCTTCCCCATCTAAGCCTATTATTTCAGATGCTCTCAAGGTAACCACCATTAATTTAAGGGCCAAAGGGAGAGACAGAGTACAGTGCCTACTAAATAAAAGAGGAGAATCTGCAGGTTGAAAAACCATGTCTAGGCAAGACTTTGGCTATGGTAGTTTATACATAGAACAGAATGGAAATACATCAAGTCTGTTAAATGTTTGAAGGAATTATCTTCATAAAGAAATCCCCAACTTGGTCTACAATAGTCTGTGGTTATCAAAACTTTAAAATCATCTCTGTGGGGGCGCCTGGGCGGCTCAGGCAGTTGAGTGTCCGACTTCAGCTCAGGTCATGATCTCTCAGCTGTCAGCACAGAGCCCCCTTTGGATCGTCCACCCCCCGCCCCCGCCCCTCACTCACTCACACACACTTTCTCTCTCTCAAAAAATATAAACACTAAAAATTTTTTTAAATAATCTCTGCACCCCAGTGTTTCAAGTCCACAACGTCTCCAAGAAGGGCATCCTCCCTTGTGCCCACCTCATATGTATTTGTTGAGGAAAATTGGCAAGAAGAAATCTCCCAGGGGAAGATCCAGGAGCATCAGAGGACAAAACATGAAGGAAAACATTCAAGAGAAAGAACCAGAAGCTGTCAGGTTGGCCAACCAAGGAACTCCCTACGGTGTTAGGGCAGGGAGTCCTGGCTATTCCTGCTTAGTAGGTTTTGATAATTATTATGGAATAGTGACTAATGTTTCTCATTTGCCTTTTTCCAAATGGACAGGTTTATTGCAATAAGTCATTCCTTCTACAAAACTTAAATATGCTGATAGCTGAAAACATGTCTTTAAAACTAAATTGGTGGTCAGCCTGCAAGGAGTTGCATCTGGGGTCCTTGGAGAGGGCTACACATCACCCAGAAATCTTAGGCAGCAGATTTGATGCCGTCACAGAAAAAGACATGTGTCTGGATGCATGGGAGAAACAGTGCGACTGTTGTATGTATGAAAACAAAGGTGTGCACGCTGGTTTGGGAAACCAGAGGCAGACCATGACAGAAAATTTCAATAGCCTGCTGTAGTGGTTTTAAGCTGTGCCCACAAATTACTTGATACCTCCCCTTCAAGATGACTTTCCTTTTAAGAGGGGAGTTAATTTAGCGACTTAACTCTAATTAGTAGAATAAAACGGAAGTACTTTCTGTGAATTAGGAGACCAGGTCACGAAGGACGTTGTGACTTCACCATTGCTTCTCTTGGATGGCTCCATCTGGGGGGAGTTCAGCAGCCACATCATCAGGATACTCAAGCTCATGTGGCAAGGACCTGAGGTCTCCTGCCAACAGCCATGTGAGGAACTGAGGCTTCCTGCCAAAAGCCTTGTGAGGGAGACTTCTTGAAATTGGATACTCCAGCTCCAGGCAAGCCTTCAGATGATTGCAGACCCTGCCAATATCCTGATTGCAACCACATGAGAGACGTTGTATCAAAATAATCCAGCTAAGCTGTTCCTGAATTTATACCTATCAGAAACTATAAGATAATAGTGTTTCTTGTGTTAAACTACTAATTTTTCTGGTACTTCGTTATGCAGCAGAAGATAACTAATACACCCACTCAACATCGGTTCTCATCTTCTTAGAAACCAAACCTTGATTTTATCTGGTGTTGTTCCCAGCTAAAATACTATGTTCCCCATACTCCCTCTGGATACATCCAATGAAATGTTAGTAGGAGTTATTGGATGGCCCTTTCAGGAAAACTCATTTAAAAGGTGATAGGCCACCACATTCTTTTTGCCTGAAATGCAAACACAATGACTGGAGCATCAGCTGCCAATTAAACATCACGAGGTAATCTTTAGAATGAAAGCCAAGAGCTAAAGGTGACAGAATAGAAGCAACCTGGGTGTCTAAAGATGATGGCGTCATCAGACCAGCCCCAGAAATGCATTTGTGGAGTCTCTTTACATTGCAAAAAAATAAACTTCTATCTCGGGTTAGTTGCTGTTAGTTCTTGTCTCTGTTACCAGCAACCAAACGTACTTACTAGCTGATGGAATGTGGAATTAAATTTCTTGGATATGACTGTTAGGAAACATAATATAGTGAACCATCTAACAGGAGTAATCATGTAGCTTTGTAGGAATAGTTATTATCATAAATTACTGAGTTATGTATCTCATGGAAGAGAGCTTTGTGGGACATGAGCAGTATGTGCTGTTTATCTGGGACTTTCTTCCTAAGTCACCCCTGGTACACACACACACACATACACACACACATGCACACACAGTATAGCACACACTAAATTATTGACACTTGGGCTATCTTGATAAAACTGTCCTTCTGCACTGCGTCATTTAAGAATTACAAAGCAGCCAAAGCTAATTTCCAAAGTGTAGTCTTTTTGTTTCATGGATATATATATTATTTTGCTGATTTCTGGCAAATCACATGAAGCAAAAATAATTTTGAGTTGTAACATTTTTAAAACACCAGACTTTATTTTCTGATACATGTCAAAGTTTTATTTTCAAAACAAGAAGATAGAAAGGTCCTTTAGTGTTTCTTTGTTTTTTAAATATATAATGGCTTTATTTAGATATAATTTACATACCATACAATTCACCCATTTAAAGTGAGTAATTCAACAGTTTTTGGAATATCCACAGAGTTGTACAAACATCACCACAATCAATTTTAGACCACTTTTATCACTACAAAAAGAAATCCCATATCCATTATCAGTAAATCTCCATTTCTTCCTAAACTCTGCCCCAGCCCTGGGTAATCACTATTCTACTTTCTGTCTCTATGGATTTGCATATTATGGACATTTCATATACATGTAATTATATACTATGTGGTTTTTTGTGACTAAATTCTTTTACTGAGTATCATCTTTTCAACATCATTCATATTGAGGCACGTTTCAGTTCATTGCCTTTTTATTGCTGAGTAATATTTCACTGTAAAGATATACCACATGTTTACCCATTCATCAACTGATGGATATTTGGGTTTGTTTCCCTTTTTGGTTATTATGAAGAGTACTGGTGTGAACATTAATGGACAAGTTGTTTTTTTTTTTTTGTGGAGAAAATTTTTCATTTCTCTAGGGCATATACTTAGGAGTGGAATTGGTAGGTCATATGGCAAATATATTTAACCTTTTGAAGAACTGCCCAAATGTCTTCCAAAGTAGCTGCAACATTTTAGATTTTCACCAGCAACGTATGAGGGGCCCAATTACTCTGCATCCTCACCAACACTTGTTTTTATCTGTTTTATTTTGTTTTTTTCGTTTATAGACATTCCTAGCAAGTGTGGAGTGGTAAAACATTGTCGTTTGGATTTGCATTTCCCGGGTGGCTAATGACAAGGAGCATCTTTCCATGTGCTTATTTATGTTTTCTTTGGAGAAATATCTATTCAAATCCTTTGCTAATTTTGTTTATTTATTTATTTAATTTATTAATTAATTTACTATTTTTGAGAGACAGAGAGCATGAGTGGGGGAGGGGGAGAGAGAGAGGGAGACAGAGAGTGAGAGAGAGAGAGAGAGAGAGGGAGTCTTGAGTTGTGTGAGAATCCACACACAGCATGGATCCTGCCCTGGGGCTGGATCCCACAACCCTGGGTTTATGACGTGAGCCAAAATCAAGAGTCAGACACTCAACTGACTGAGCCACGCAGGCACCCCAGATCCTCTGTTTATTTTCAAAAGTTGAGTATTAGTCTTTTTATTATTGAGTTATACATCCTAGATACAAGTCTCTTATCAGATACATGATTGCAATTTTTTTCTCCCATTCTGTGAATTGTCATTGCAGTTTTTATAGTTTCCATTGAAATAAGGAAGATTTTAATTTTAAGTCTCATATTCCTTCCTTCCCTTTTGTCACTTGTGGTTTTGGTATTACATCTAAGAAGGCTTTACTTAACTAAGATCGTGAAGATTTATTGTTATATTTCCTCCTAAGAGTTTTATCGTTTAGTTTTTACAGTTAGGTCTATGATCCATTTTGAATTAATTTTTGTGTGTGGTACAAAGAAGGGGTCAAATTTCATTCTCTTCCATAAATATCTCGGAATCCCAGCATCATTTGTTGAAAAGACTACTCTTTCCCCCATTGAATTTTGTGAAATCTTAGTGGTGTATATGCATATTTGTGTATGTGCATGTATGTGTGTGAAAAGTAATTTCAGTTTAGTGAAAAGATTAACTATATAAGACTTTTATGTTTTTCAAACTAAACAAATCTAAAATAGACATGTCGGTGACCTTGTCAATTTCTTTTGAGGGTCATAACAAATGGTAAATATACATTTGTGACTTTATAGCTTTCTTCTCTACAGAACCTTGAATAATTTGGGAAAACAGATACGTACTTTGCTTTAGTTGAATGTTATCTGAAGAAGAGCCCTAAAAATTAGTAGGGTCATGTTGTACTCAAATGATTTATTATATGGATATATGTTTGTAAAATATCAAAACGTAATTATGTTATTCATTTATGACAGGACTGCTTAATGAGACTAAAGAACCCATTTCTACATAAAAAGATAAGACTCCATGTAATACTTACTTTCATACTAAATGGACATACTAAATGGACACATCAACAAAACTGACATGTTTTCTTTAGCTTCACTGGGATTTCTTGGCTTTTTGGATCGCTTAACTATGTTAAAAATTTTCTTGTTTTGGCAATAAGAAGGCTTCATCCACATTCGCACTTCGCTGAAGCATCTTTTTCTTGCACATTTTCAGCTGCTTGTACACAATCGTTTTCAGACATTTTTTTTTCTTAAGATCCAGTTTACAGGATTCCTTTTAGTGTAGATACTGAGTGCCCTGGTTTTGCCAGTCCTTGGCCTTCAAGCCCCACCAAAAGTAAAAAAGCTCCAATCTCGTGATGGAAAACCGCACAGTAACCCGCAGATGGGGCGTCTAAACATCTTCGTCTTAGCTCTTTAGACCTTTTCGGTGCTCAGGGCACTGCAGCACATCCTCACCGCGGCAGCTTCAGGCAGGTGATTGCTTCAAATAAAGGCTGGGCTGCATTTTATAGTCCAACAGTAACTGAGCATGGCAGCACTGAAAAGCAAAACCCTGGGCTTCTATACAAGAAGCCTGACAGTAACTAGCATAGAGGTAGTTCTGTGTTCTAGGGAAGACTTTTTTAAAGCTTATTCAACCCCCAACTGATAGTGTTTTATTTCTGCCATAAAGCCAGTTTACACGAACAGTCCAGAGTTAATAGAGATAGGAGTCGTTGTAGCTACTGTATGGTTAATGAAGACACAGTACATAAAATGTAAACTTTGCTGATTCTCTAATTGGCAGAAAAGCCTAGATCCAAGAAAGTCGTTTTTATAACACAGCATCACTTCACTAGACACCAGTGATCAACGCAAATAAAGTCTCCGATTCAACGAGATTTAGACTTTCACCTTAAGAAAGTTTCTTTTAACTGTATTGTTAAATATTTTCATCTGTCCTCTGGGGCTGTGCTGCCCAGTGCGGCAGCCATTAGCCACATGTGGCTATTGAACCTTTGAATGTGACTAGTTCAAACGGAGCTGTTCACTGGCTTTTGAAAACATAGTGCAAATGAAAGAACAAAAAATCTCCAATAAATAGTTTTTAGGCTGTGTATACATTAAAATGATGCTTTTAATATATCTGGATAGGGAAAGTACGTTATTAAAATTAACTTTACCTGTTTCTTTGTATTTTTTGAAGTGTGGCTGCTAGAAAGGTTAAAAGTACCTATGTAGCTCACATGTGTGGCTCCCTTTATATTTTTTTATTGGATAGTGCCTTCTCTAGAGGCCAAGGGACTAGAGCACTGTAGCTACACTGGAGTTCCATCTGTAAATATTTTTGTCAGTTGCCATAGTTCATTAGTCACTAGTTCATAGTGTATCATGTAGATGCAACACATCTCAATGTATATCTTTGTTTTCTTTACATGTCTTTACTGTCAAACAGCCTTTTTCCTTTCCTCAGAATCTCTTTCCTACTTTGCCTGCCTGGTAAATTCCTCTTACTTTTTAATATTCAGCTGAAGCATTATTTTCTCTGTCAAAATTTCCCTGAACTCCCTCATCCCCCACCCATACGCCAAGTAGAGCTAAACACTGTCCACTGGGTTATGACAGAATCTTGCCCCGTTATCTACTGAGTGCTGTTTGTTGAGCACAGGCATAGGTGGTAGAGGCATCCAAATGTGAACCCAAGGGATGTGGACCCTGTGGTGTTTGCATCTAGAATGAGATACAGACAAGATAAACACCCAGTCACAAAATGATGTGAAACATGCTCTGCCAGCAGAGATTGCGGGAAGCCAAGCTATCCCTCTAACCAGCCTGATGGCAGGGCCCTGGCGGTGGACGGATCGGGACTGCATGGCGCCCCACTGAAAGTAAAGCTTCTTGTACTCCTGCTTTTTATGTAATTTGGCCTTAGCGTTGGTCAGGGCAGCCCCCTACCAGTGACAGTACCTGGGGATTTGTCGGTTGGGGAATTGCCCGCGACAGCCCCCCACCCCCGGCCCCAGGAAAAGAACCACTGGGGAAGGAAGTAAGATTCCAAAGGGAAATTATACAGCCCTACATCCAGCCCTTGCCACCCCCTATAAAGACTCCTCTACCTAAAGGAAGGATAGCCCCATATATTTCCCAGCCAAGGAGGGGACAAATGGGTTCGAAATCCCCACTCCGGCAACAAAGGAATGTATTTATGGATACAAGTTACTCCAACCCCTAGGCCCACTTGGCCCCTAGGAGGCATTCCAGATGATAACTGGACCTGGTGGGTTAAGGTACAGAATGGTTCATTAGTTCCTAGGTATACATTGCCTCTCTGGGAGCGCATAAGGTGTGGGTTCCCAAGGCCCTCTTGGCTCCCTCCCGGTACCCCAGACCAAAGCGAATACTTTTGGTCCTTGTACTGCAAATGGTTCAAAGGAACAATTAAGAAGTCATGTCCTTGTAAACGTTCCACTTGAGGTGTTGAGAGCTAGATGACCTTGAAAGGGCAGGAGGGAACGTTACAAGAAAATAACTATGTTGTTTCTTAATGGGTGATTACACAAAGGAACATTTTTAGAATTAGGTAATGCCAGAAAACATAGATGACGCACACTATAAGGAATTTGCTAACAAATATAATGCCACGCTTGCCACAATAAAGCGGCCAGTCTAACATACTGCTGTTGTCTGAGTCCATTTGTTATTTTCGCGGACGCCATTCATCCTTAGGGAACCCCTGGAGCTGCTGAGGCTGGACCCCGGCAAGAGACTCAGGGAGCACAACATAAACATACCCTTCCCAGGCTACTTCTTTATGATAGATAATCATATAGATTCTGAACATTAAATGTCTGATGCCACAGGAACCATGGGTTTATAAAAATACTTTTGTGTTTAAGTATATAAACTGAAGGGCATCTGTTTCAGATCACAAGTGGTTAAAATGAGAGTTGTCTTCAAAATACAAATTACTGAATAGGCATTCCTACATTACATATATGCCCAATATCCCTGCAATGACTGTCTTAGACAGGAAATTTAGGTATTGATTTTTTAAAAACAAAGAACAACAAAAGAGCCCCACCACAATTAGCACGATAAGTAAAAATGAATTCCACAAAAGGTGGCCAATTTACTTTTAATGATGCACTATCAAAAAGAGTTCAGGATCTCACTATTGGATTTCTGTGGGGTTGAAGAGATAGATTAATAGGAGGTGGGCAGCTTTGTTAAGTCATCTAACATGGCGCTGGACTTTTTAACACTAGCGTTGGAGGGCAGTACCAATACTCTGCTTGTTGGGTTAACTGTGTAACCTCACTTATTAGAAGGCCGTTTCTCTATGAACCTCAGTGATCCAAAACCCAGTTAAGGTACAAAAAAGAATACTTTTTTTTTTAAATTTTTTTACATGTTTATTTATTTTTGAGAGAGACAGAGACAGAATGCGAGTGGGTTAGGGGCAGAGAGAGAGGGAGACACAGAATCCGAAGCAGGCTCCAGGCTCCGAGCTGTCAGCACAGAGCCTGATGTGGGGCTCGAACTCACGAGCTGTGAGATCATGACCCAAGCCGAAGTCGGATGCTCAACCGACTGAGCCACCCAGGCACCCCAAAAGAATACTTTTCAAAGCAACATTTGAGTAGTTTGAATAACTGTCCCTAAGTCTATGCATTAAGGTTCATGTGTCTTACTCCTTGGTGAGCACATCAGTCTTACCTAGGACCTACTTAGTTTTACTTTACTGAATTGTGACAAGTGAGGCTATCTAGATTCCCAGTCTGCACTAGACCAGACACTGCCAATGAGAAGAGGAGGAAAATATTGGAGGCAGCATGCTGTGGCAACAGAGAAAAAGGACAACAGATTGTCAGTTAGTGAAGGGGATGAGAGAAACTACAAAGAGCAGAGATAATCACTAAGTCATAGAGTCCTTCAGTGCAGCGATTGATAGTTTATATACCTGCTGGGAGCATCTCTTAACAACTAGGAAGAAGCCTGATATAGAATGTTTTTGTTGAATCCACTACAACTTACTGCAATAAACACTTTTAATAAAATTAACCCTGAATTTCCAAGAAAAAAGCCAAAGAAAGTCCAATATATTGCTCAAGAAAAAAAATATATATATATAACCCATTTTAGAAAATCTGTGTATATCACTTAACAGTTTTTTGTTTGTTTTTTAAGTTTGACTCCTTAAAGGGCCAGATTCCAATTCTGATGATCATCACTTAATTAGAACAGTTCACTTGCACCGACTGGATAAATGATGTACTGTAAAATAGCTGACTTTACACAGTGGCCTTGAGCAAATTTCAAACTGTTGTATATGGACATAAGAAGCTACCATATGAAGTTTAAACTGTGTTAGATGGCAACAGATTACACAGTTGAATCACTAGGGTGATGTAAAATAATTGTTCTAAAATGCACCATCACCATTAAGCCAAATGATCCTACCATGTGCCCAGTACTGTGCTAGGTGGTGCATTTATTAAGCATTGCTTTCACTTTTAAGAATTGGAAGTGTTACAGAACACTCATTCATATTTTTGAAGGTTAAAAGACATTTTAAATGCACAATACAGCCATTACATAACAGGCATAGACTACTGTTTCATGACTAGGATAGTGGTTTTCTTAAGTGCGCTGGCAACTCTATTTTCCAATGTTATCGAATTCTTAAGGATTTGAAAACCTATACATAGGAATGGAGTGCCTCATCCTCTCATTTGTTTTGTGTATTAAGTGTTTTAACACAGGCATGCCATTTCCGAGTTAAGGGTGAGGCTAAGCTGTACTTCAGCGTTTTTGTATCAGGCAAAAGACAATTTCAGCAACGGCACTCATTTCCCCCGGTACTTTTTTTCATGGCGAGTTACTAAACGCTAGATGCTAGAGTCAAAAAGAAACCTGACATCTGGGGAGGTGTTGAAGGGGTGTTAATAGTTCTAGTTAGATGTCTGGGGGAGCGTTGAGGATAAGATTTTAAAACAGCAAATGCAAGGAGAAGGAGGGGGGATTATGGTTTTGTGGGACTCTCTCCTCTCTCTACTTTCTCTCGCCACCAATCCATATGTGCCTCCCCCCCCCCCCTCCCCAGTTCAGAGGCGGGTTCAGCGAGATTAAGCTGCAGGAAACCGAGAGGCTCCACAGCGCTGCCGCCCCGGCCTCGTGATGTAATTGTTATTTCTTATTCCGAGACTGAACCGAGCAGAGCTGCCGAAGAAGTGGCAGTCCTGTTCTTTCTGCCTCGTCTGGTAGGGTCAAATTCTTCCCCGGGATGATGTAGATTCGCTGACCGACTCCTGCCGGAGACTTCGCAGTGACAAAGCAGTTGAAGATAAACCCTGCTCCTGGGTCCTACGTCCGTTCAAGGAGCTGGACGGGGCACTCCTCAGGTCTCCTTCCCAGTCTTCCTCTCTGAGTCACTCCACATTGATTCCTGGGTGCCTACTACGTGCTAAGGCGTGCGGTCTTTAAAGTGACCTGGAGTTAGTGCCCGTGCCCCCCCCCCCCCCCCCGCCAAGATTAAAGCAGGACACACAGATTACAAGGTGGTGGAAGCTGGGGGTGGGGTGCGTGAGAAGGAGCCGAGGGAACGCGTGTCGTGGGGTGAAATGGGAGGGGGGGCGCCAGCACCCCGGCGGGACCTGGGCGTCCCGGCCCTCAGGCTGTGTCCCAGACGCGAGCCCAAGGCAGGCGTTAACGAGAACAAGCCCCCGGGGGGCCCGGGAGGAGCTGTCCAGTCGCCTTGGGCGGTCGGGGGCGGCTGGACAGAGCCGGGAGCCGAGCGTGGGGGGGAAGGGGTCGGCTCGGGCGCATGGAGCACCCACCTCTCCCGGCCGACGCAGTCCTCCCGCCGCCTTTGGGCCCTGCAGCCCCCGCCGGGCCATCCAGAGGGCGGGCAAGAAGGAAAACAGCAAACCGGGGGCGGGGGGGGTGCTCCTCAGTTCCCGCGAGCTGCCGGGACCCGAGCGGTTCCTCCTGCCCCGGTGACAATGGGAGGGAGGGGGAAAAAAGGGTTAAGAAACTTGGCTGAAGAGCTGAATGGCGTGGAGCGGCGAGGGGAGGGACTGGGCCGCGGCGGACTCGGCGGCGGAGGGAGGAGCGCGGCTGCGGGCGGGCGGGCGGCGAGCGAGGCGCTCAAAGTCAGCCTCGCAGACATTGCAGCAGAGCCCCGAACTCGGGAGGCGGCGGCGGCGGCGGCGGAGGAGGAGGCGGAGGAGGTGGAGGAGGCGGCCGAGGCGGAGGGACGCGCCGGCCCCAAGCCCTCCCGCCCGCCCGCGCACGCCCGCCGGTGGCCCCGCGGCTGCCACTGCGCTTGGCAGCGCTGCTGACCGGAGGGAAGAGCTCGCCGGGGCGCCGAGGGAGCACGGGGCGGCGGGGCGCCTTCGTGGAGTGCGCCTGACGGAGCCCGAGGCGCGGAGCCGCGGCGGCCTCGGGTGAGTGGCGGCCGCGGCCGGGGGCTGCAGGGGCGGCCGCGGGCGCCGCCGGAAACGGCCCGGGAGCGCGGCCCCACGGCGGCGGCGGCGGCGGCGGCTGGCAGGGCCGCGGGGGCGTCGGGGCGCCGGGGACCGCGCTGCCTGCGGCGGGAGCGGACGCGGACGGCGGGGTGGGCTCAGCCTCGGGGAGGAATCGTTTCCGGGGATATTCCGCCTCTCCTGCCGGGTCCGAATCTTCCCGGGAACCCGGGGGGGGGGGGGGAGGCGGGGGGAGAGGCAGCTGGGCCGGCAAGTTGTGGAGTTGGCCCCGGGCTCACCGGCCGCTCTGTGGCTGTCCTGGGCCGAGGGGCGGCCTCCGTGTGCTCCCCGAGGCGCGCCCGGCACGGGTGGCCGGGCCCGGGTCGTGCCCCGCTCCACTGCCCCCTCGGCCCGGAGTCCCGGGCGCTTCTCGCCGCGCAGCCCTCGGTCCTGCTGCCCGGGGCGACCTGGGCGGCGCCGGGTGCTGCTACCCGTCTCTCGCTCGGTGCCTCCCTGCTCAGGGCTCGCGGGATTCAGGGTCTGGACAAGCGAGCAGGAAAAAAGGGACAGCTCTCCCGGCCCCCACCAGACCCCCAGGCCTGGCCGGCCGGTTCTTGTCCTTCCCCCTCCCGAGAGCGAGGCTCTTTGCACCCGAGGCCTCAACCATCACTTGACCCCCTGATGAGCCAGAAACCGGGCTCACATTTGGGGTGAGCCCAGTGGAGGTCCTGGGAGGCTGCCTTTCTTTCCTCTTGTGCAGCAAGCAGTGTCCTCCTTACTACTAGTGAATCTTGTTGTTTTATGAACGGTTTCCCTGGAAATATTCTACGATCCCTCCCATCCTTTCCAAAGTAGTTTCCAAATTTTAACCAAGAGTTGGTGTTCAGTGTGAAGGAACAAAGGAATCAACTGTGTGTCTCAGAGGCGAACAAGCTGGGAGTCTGTAACACATGTTGATCTCAAGCATTACAGGCGGTTCTACCTTCTATCTCGTTAGTGATTTAATTGGTTTCTGAAGATAGTGGAAGAAAAACAGAATGATAAGCGCTTTTGCGTTAAATATTTTTTTTTTTAATAGGGCATTTTATTTTGGAAAAAAGACGTTTCTAGCTACAAAGACTTTTTGCTCAGACGGTGGAACTAAGTTGGAGTTTGTCTCCGGTAAAGTAAATGATTAAATTGTGAGATGGTGCGGGGGTGAAAAACTGTCTTTAGAGGAAGAAAGTCTGTCTATAGGTGTCCAAAGTAAATATGGTTGTCGTGTAATATACATGAATACCCTTTACGTTTTGGTGGGGGGGGGGGCATTGGTGGAGCAGAGGGCTTTGGTAATTCATTCTTTAAAGTTATGAATTGCCTTGAACCTGCTTATTAGTGGATCATATGTTTAGCAAGTGGGTGCATCTTCCGGATGTTTAACCACCACTTTGTCACCTTTGTTGAAGAGACACTGAAATAAGTGGACTTTTAAAACAAATAGTGCTTCAACTGCCTGGCACTTGAGTGTGGGTTGCTGCCTGGAGTATGTTGAAATGTTTTTCAACTTAGAAATAAGTTGCTTGGGTTTTGCCCAGTGCTTTGGTGGTAGTGTCGATTGGGTTTGGTTGGTTCAGAGTAGTGCCTTCCTAACCAGTAACAACTTTTCCCTGTCTGGAGTTAGTTCCTAGAGACAAAGAAGAATCAGTCCCTGGGAACAGCTACTATGCAGGCTGGGGGATTGTCACTCTAGTCTGTTTCACTCACTCTGGTGGGGAAACACCTCTTTCCACACTTACGCCTGCAGGTACCCTAAGAGGGTGAGTTAAATGTATATTTTGGAAAAAAAAAAAAAAAGAGGACTGCTTATTGTTAGTTTTACTCCATTGAGGTCTCTACAGTGCTTTTGAAGCAGTTGAAAACCAGGTTTAATGCCTGTGGGAAGACTTGACTTAGAACTACTTTCTGCATTTATCTCCAAAACTCTGTAGAACTTGGGTTTTACTAATTTAAACATCCCCAAATACTGTAAGTTTGCAACAAAGAAGTGTCTGTAAAAGAGGCTAAGAGGCTAAGGGCTCTTCTGACTCTTGCAGTTTTAAGAGCAAAACATCATGATAAAAAATAACCTATACCACCACCTAGAGTCTGTTTGTTAGTTTATTGCTCCTGAAGTTTGCTTAAATTGACACGTCTCTTGTGGTTCCAGTATAGCCAAAAAATGATTAAGAAGCGCTAGCTTTCAAAAGGCCATCCAAGAGAATAATTATTTGTGTAATAAATAGCAAGTGCCAATTTCAATGATCCATGCTACCTTTAGCATTGAAAATTATGACATACCAAGTTGAGTGGCTGTTCTCCAAAAGATACTGATTCAAAAGAATTTAAAACTGGGAATTTTCAGTTTGCGCTCCAAGGTAGCTCTGTGATTGCTTAAAGGCTGTCTTCATTGTTACCAGAGATTCAAGAAATCTTACAGATGAAATGCCATTAGGACTTTTTGAGGTCCCACATCAAACAAAAGCAATGATAAAAGTATAAGGGAGTGTCACAACTCCAGAAATTCTGGAAATTCAAAAAGTAGGAGAGAACATAGGCTGTAGTAGACTTAGGGTTCCGAGAGGTGCAAAGTAAATCAATGTGAAATAGAGTGGTGATCTGTCTTGCTGGTAGTTTCTACATAGTAAAGCAATCCGTTAAATGGGAGACCTGGGGATGGCAGCTTGAGTGCCATGTGGCTTATCACATTGTCTGGAGGAAGTAACGTTCCTTCTTTAAATGGTACAACCTGAGAGAAAGATGGCCTCCAAGATCTTTAATTAAGTACCGGTTGAACAGAGAGAACTAGAGCACTGTATTAATTCTGTCAAACATCACTATTTTAGAACATTGAGGACAACTAAAAATGAATTAACTCATATCTGAAAGCAGAGTTTTATGGAAGGTGACAGATGAGGCAAAATATGTCAATCTAATGGAACAAGTAAGAAGATAAGAAGATATGTCATTCTTGGCTCTCTAGAAAGATGAGAGAGAAGAAGGTTATTATTAATTGTACAGATTTCTTTGCAAACCAATACTGGAAGACAGTGATATAGAAGGTAATTTTAAATCAAAGTGGCTTAGGATATCATACATGATGTTAAAGGGATTAGGTTTTTAATTTTAAAACTTGAAGATTGTAGGAAACTTAAAAGCTCGTATTTTAAGTGTTGTTTTGGAAAAGCGGTAAGTGTTTTGTGTATCAGGTTGAAAGATAATTCTGCCAGAAATAAGTTCAAAACGTCTAATTTTCACCTAGAAAGAATTGTTGAGTTTAAATTGTGATGGGTACAGTTTTGTTTTTCAAACTTTAGATTGCCTGATGCAGTTAGTTTTTAAAGCGTAGGTTAATAGAGAAGAAGAATTGTAGTTTATCTGTCAGTGGTACACCTCTCTCTGTATTGCTGTCTCCTCTCATCCCCTTTTCTAAAATAAATAGCTTCTACATTTTTGGATGCATTCTTTCATGAAAATTGCCTTCCTTTGCAGCTTCCTGTCTTGGCCCTGGTGGGGTAAAGGTTCTTTACTCTTGAGCTTTTTCCATATGCCCCTTCACATGGCTAATACACGATCAGTGTGCATTTTGTTTTGTTTTAATACTGATTTACTGTTAACGTGGATGAAGACTGGGGAAAGAAGCATTTGGTACGTTAGCAAAGCTCCTTGTGCACATGTCTTCCAATGGAGGAAATATTTTTATGAAAAGCAATTATTGACTACCATTGAAAAGTCAGACATTCTCAGCAGAATATGGCAGGGGGAGGGGCTTCAGGATAGTAAGTTTGAATCTGGGAATTGAATTGTTCAAGATGCATTTCCTTAAGTTGCTCTCCGGGGGCAAGGGGATGAACAGACTCATTCTGTAGTATTTAGATACCACAACAATCACAGAAATATAACACCAGGATGGTCACTAAGACTTGAGAAGGTAAAAATCAGGAGTGTCAGATGATGAAGCAGGCCATTGGAATGGAACTGAGGATTATGTCCGGAGGCTGGAATGAACAAAAAGTAAATGGAGGAGAGAGATCTTGTTTCCGTATCCTGTTTGCATCTGATGCTGAAGCAGGGACATGAATTGCTGATGGTAATGGATTCCCTTTTATGAGGGCTGCAATATTATATAAATAGTGGTTGTTTGGAGAGGGAAAAATGACAAATTCCACATTTGTGCCTCTGTATACTTTGCTGTTGAATGTCTCTTAAATATATATTTAAGGTGGAAGATCAAAACTGGGTACCAGAGTAGAACCGGGAGTTATAGTTTGTTTGGAAGAAAATGAATTCATATTAGATCACTTTTCTTTGTTCTTTTAAGATCTTGTGTTTCCCAAGCGTCTTACTGAACACAGGATACAGTACTGAGGTTTGGGTGGTGAACTAGAGAATTCTTTCCTAGGATTTCTGATAAAGATAACTTGAAGCGGATAACTACAGAAAGAATATTTCCTTTAAGCACCTTTAGGATTAGGGGGAAATTGGGACTTAGAGTTCTCTGAAGTCTTAGTAGGGTTTCTTCACAAACTATGCTCTAAATGTCCATCTGTTTCGTTGTTGTTGTTGTCGTTGTTGTTGTTCCTTGAAATTTAATGTTCAATTTGATAGATATTGAATATTTAGGATTCTAAAAATTAGAGGTCATTTAGAACAGACTTTTTTCCTTTTCCTTTACTACAGGTATGAAGGGTAGTTTTAATTTTTCATTAAAAATACAGCCATTGAGATAATAGGATGTTATACTAATTGTTGTCACTGTGATAGTACATACTCTGCATTATGAACCTTGAAATCCAAATGGATTCCTGCACCTCTTGCAAATATTACAAATGAAGCATTACAAAACTTGTGGTGTCTTAGAGTATCCATACACCTGAAACAAAGTAATCTTATTTAAGTTCATAAAACATTGAGAAGAACAGGAAAGAGGGGAAATATGATACATTTTACCACTGTATTAGGATTTTGTTAAAGTTAATACCTTAAACCATGCTAGGGATAACATTTGGCCTAGAACTGTAGGGGTAATATGATGAGAAGCAGATTTAAAGAATTTATTAGGAGACTGGCAATTCAAAAATGTAGCTATGAAAAAAGGGACTTCACTGTGTTTACTTAGTATTAAGATACTTCCGAATGTCTATACCAGATTTTAGGATAGATTGTTTTTGAAGATAATGTTATGGATAATTACCTGATTTGGATAATTCATCTGATTTGTTTTTTAGCCGAAAAAAATTCAAGAATAACTCCAGAATGTGTTCAAACTTTGGCTAGGAGGATGCTTGTGACATCCATTGGTCTGTCCGTCCATCATCCATCCATCCTTCCTCCCCACCTTTCTTCCTTCATCTATCCTGTCTTCCTTCTTCCCTCCCTCCCTCTTTCAATAAATAGCGTGAGGGGAAAAATCATTTTGTTAAGAAATTTGGAAATAGAATTGCTTCTCTGACAGGGTTAATAGTTGTGTTTGAAATTCAAAGCTAGCATGCTTCACTCTTCCCAGGAAATTTTTTTGACTTGGTATACTTCAGGGAATAAAAGCTCTAAATTAAAACCCATCTTGCCTCTTTAACTTTGTGTCATTTAGCAAAAATATCTTTAAGGATGAAGAAAGAGACCCTTATTTGCCTTAAATTCCAGGTCACTCTGTGACTAAGCCTGGTGTTTCAAGAAATATTAAACTAGAAGCTTGCTGGGAACTTGAGTCATCAGCTTAAGATACCACGAGGACCAGAACAACTCTGATTGACCTGATGTTGGTGTTTATTCAGAGCTTTGGTGGAATGAAGTCTCTTATCCTTGGACTTCTAATTAAGAAAGTCCTTTTTCAGTCACGTGTTAAGTGATAGGGCTACTCCTTATTTTTAAATCTGTAATCTGCTAATGAATTGAGAACAAATCAGGAATTAAGGAGTTAGGAGCTTCTGTTAATTGGGGTGCTTTATTTTGCTTTTACCTTCCTCACCAGCTATGTAAGGATACTGGGTAGAAGTCAGGCAATTAGCTTTAGGTAGATGAGAGAAAAGCTCAAGTCACATAGTTGCTAAGCAAGCTTCTCCTTGTAGTTGTGTGCTTTGACTTGTTGAGTTTGTCTATACTGTATATAACATGTGACTGCATTAAAAAATACATTAATGCATTAAAAAGTCATGATAATTCAGCATTGCAGTAGTTAGGAAATTATGTTTATATGTAGTCTTAAAATGAGAATAGTATAATTGTTGTGTTGATTTAATAACAGTGTAGATAAGAGAACTGACATGTGACAGAACATAATCAAAATTTGAGAATTAGAAGTTCAAAATAGAAAAAAAAGAGTCTTCTCCCTTGAGGGATCTCTCCAGGATTCGAGAGATAGGAAATGTTTAAGGGATTGTAGCTGGTTTTTGAAATGCGTACTTTTTTAGATTATCTTTTTTGATTCTTGCATTTATGAATTTAGAGTAATCTACAACAGAGTGGTAGATGTATACACTGGAAAAGAAACAAATTAAGGGAAGGAAGGGGGATAGAAGAAAGTGGAGAATCCCAAGAAAAACTCTAGAATAGGAATTGACCCCACCTTTCAAATAGGCTAGAATAAGAAACACTCAAATAGGACATAAGTAAAAAACATCCTCAAAATGAATTAATCATAGTTGCAGGGTTTTGTTTTGTTTGTTTGTTTGTTTTCCTATAAAGGGAATATTTGCACAATGGGTCATGTAAGCTCAACTTTGATTTTTAAAACACAAATTTTTAAAAAGTCTTTGTTCTAGGGGCACCTGGGTGGCTCAGTGGGTTAAGTGTCCAACATTGGCTCTGGTCATGATCTCATGGTTTGTGGGTTCAAGCCCCACGTCAGGCTCTGTGCTGACAGCTCATAGCCTGGAACTTGCTTCGGATTCTGTGCCTCCCTCTTCCCCCCCCCCCCCGCCCCCTCTCTGCCCCTCCGCCGTTCACTCTCTGCCTCTCTCAAAAATAAACATTAAAAAATAAATAAATAAAAGTATTTGTTTTGTTATTCCACATCCAATTTTCTAGCTTAGGATCTGCTACTAAAACTGTTTATAATACAGATAATGGGAACGTCCTTTTATCTCTCTGTAGACTGGAACAAGGGGGTTAGATTTGATTTCTAAATTGTGAAATTCTGATTCTATACATTGACGTATGCTGTCAGTAAGCAGTAAAGATTTCAAGCCGGAGGTTTTAAAAGTAGACATGATAGGGTAAAAACTGGAAATCCAAAAAGCTGCCTTTTTTTTTTTAAACGTTTATTTATTTTTGAGACAGAGAGAGACAGCATGAACGGGGAAGGTTCAGAGAGAGAGGGAGACCACAGAATCTGAAACAGGCTCCAGGTTCCGAGCTGTCAGCACAGAGCCCGACGCGGGGCTTGAATTCACGAACCGCGAGATCATGACCTGAGCCGAAGTTGGACGCTTAACCGCCTGAACCACCCAGGCGCCCCACTGACTTTTTTTTTTTTTTTTTTTTTTTGCCTTTTACTTTTTTATTGAGAGAAAGAGCAGGAAAAGGAAGAGGATTTGGGGACATCTGCTTTGTTCCAGGCACTTGGCTGTCCGCTTTACAATTTCCATGTGACATATAGGTATCATTTTCTCGATTTACAGAGAAAGAAACCTAGTGTGAGAAATGCCTGAGGTCACACAGCTAATGTCATTGGTAATAATTTGCTTTTTCATGAGAGTATGCCATCTTTTTAAAAGAAAGCCAGTCTCTATTTGATTTTTAGAAAGTTCTAAAAGCCTGCTCCCAAATAGAGCGTAGAATAGCCATAGAACTCGGTGCAGCACCCCCAGTCTGCCGGGCCTGGCTTTCCAAAGACCAGCCTCATCAGGAAGGCACTCTGTTTCCAACTGGTAATTCTGTAGCAGTTGATGTTAATTCCCAAGAGAACTGATGCCCTCTGTTCCCTGGGCTTACCTGAGAAATGTAGTCACCCAGGGTAACTCTGCAAGCTCCTTTCCCTCCTCAGATGCTAACCCTTGTGAGGTATTCCACACAATTACTGTAGTGTTCTTTGAGGCAGAGCAAGCAACCATGTTTCTTGATATAATTCATTAAAATACCTTGTCATGGTCTTCATCCAGGTGCTCCCAAGGCTAATTTTGTTTGTCTACTTGAAGGAGCACTTTCAGCAAATTCAGGCCCATAGCTCTTTCTGGTGGAAAAGTTAAAATTCTTGACTGTAATGGTTCTTGACATGAATTTTGTGTCATTGCCCTATCTTCACCTACCATAATTTTATTTTAAAGACTACACCATGCTAATAAACTGGGCTCTTTGTTACAAAGAGGAAATTGATAATGCATTTGTGAATTTATCAGGAGGAAACAGAGGTAGATGAGTATTTGGCTTCATTCTGGGAGTAGACTATGGTCAGCAAAGAGATTTTTGGGTTAGGGAGGTTTGTGGTATACAGTATTTTTTTTTTTTAATTTTTTTTAATGTTTGTTTTCGAGAGAGCGCGTGCGTGCATGAGCACGAGTTGGGGAGGGGCAGAGAGAGAGACAGGGAGTCACAGAATCTGAAGTAGGCTCCAGGCTCTGAGTTGTCAGCACAGAGCCCGACACGGGGCTCGAACCCACGAACCCTGAGATCATGACCTGAGCCGAAGTCGGATGCTCAACCCACTGAGCCATCCAGGTGCCCCTGGTATACAGTATATTTTTAAGTACACATTGGACGTGCTCTGTTATTGTTGGGGCCATGAGAAATGTAGTTATAAACCTCTCCACCTCTTCTTAGTTGCTTCATTTAAAATTTATGGAATTCTTGGGGCACCTGGGTGGCTCAGTCGGTTAAGCGGCCGACTTCGGCTCAGGTCATGATCTCGCGGTCCGTGGGTTCAAGCCCCGCGTCGGGCTCTGTGCTGATGGCTCAGAGCCTGGAGCCTGTTTCAGATTCTGTGTCTCCCTCTCTCTGACCCTCCCCCATTCATGCTCTGTCTCTCTCTCTGTCTCAAAAATATATAACGTTAAAAAAAAAAAAATTTTTTTAAATTTATGGAATTCTGAACCCAAAAGAATCAAGCTGGGTGGTAGTGGTTCCCTCTGCACTAAAGGATACAGTCAAATTAAAACTGTAGTGGAGACACAAGGGTGAGTAATAGGCTCATATACATAATATTTTCTAGCGTGCTTTGGATTTTGAATTGCCAAGTGAATGTTGGATAAACAAAAGGGTTTGTATAAAAGCTGCAAAGGAATGTTTTACTACAATGTTTTATTAAGAGAATATATTGTATCTGGCCAAATAAGAGAGAAGCCATGTAAGTAAACAATCTGGGGGGAAAAAAAATCTTTCTGGAGTTCAGATACATGTTTATATTCTCTCCCTAACCCATCCGTACCTTTTTAAGAAGTTTAACTAAATAGACTGAATCTACATGAGGCCAAGGATTGAAGATAGAATTTTTTTTTTTTTTAATTCACCATCTGGTTCTTTCCCAATATCCAGATGTTTGGTGTTATTGAGTCAAAACTCAAAGCAATGCATTGTTTATTTTGTTAGTAAAACGCTGTGCTTACTATCCTAGTATCCTTGACTGACCTGAATCAATGTCATATTTTCTTCTTCCCTTTCTTTTCCTTTTTTTTTTTTGCTTGGCTCTCACATGAGTTGAAGTAATTTCATAGAATCCTTAGATTTTTCAGAGTGGAGGGGAATGTGATAAAAGCTATGGATGCTCCAGGTTTAAGTATATTTGTCCTACAGGTATCTTGTCTTCCCCATTTCAAACAAGTTGGGTTATAAAGGCATCTTGCTTAATAGGAGAGTACATGGAATAGTAGTTGGTGTGAACTGTAAATCAAATAATGTTAAATGCTACCTTTTAGCACTTACACACCTTTTTCCTTTGATCCTCCTTTTTTTTTTTTTTTTTTTTTTTTTTTTTTTTTTTTTTTTTTTTTTTTTTTTTGCCATGGTATACATATGATGCAATGGGGTAAATTACTTGCTTATCTTCCAACATTTTTGTCGTTGTTAATGCTGAAATGAGGGTGTTGTATATATTGTACACCTGAAACTACTATACTGTTCACTAACTGGAATTTAAATAAAAACTTTAAAAAAATGAAATAATATTTCCAAAACTTTTGTTGTTTGCATTTTACAGAGGAGGAAATTGAACCCCTGAGAATTTAAGTACATTTTAAAATTTATACAGCAAGTACTTGGGTAAACCCAGGATAAGAAATCAAGCCTTAATTTATTTCAGTTTATTAGTTTTTGTGAAGGCAGTCACAGAAAGAGGGCTTAGGTACCAGATGTTAAGAAATTGTTAATAACGTTTGGTGATGGATCCAGCAGTAAAGTCCACACTGACCAGAAAGACAATCTTGAGAAGCGGAGTGAGAAAGGACCGGCTACATCCCCCTCGTTTTTGGAGCATATTTTCTTCTCCTGCTACCAAAATATGGTCTTCAGAACAGTCTTGTGATTCATTTGATATTCTAGTACTTGGAATGTACTTTCTAGGCTGAGAATTTAAAAACAAGTTTTACAGTACAGGTGCGCATTTATTCATGCAGCAGCTTTGTTTCTACATGTTATATACATTTTGAGTTCTATTTAAAAATCAGTAGGGAAACTTCTATTTGTAGATTACCAGAGCCAGGTACCTTTCATTAACTAGTGGGATCAGAATACTCACAGGTCAGCTCTAGTTATTACTGAAGAGTGATATTTTAAAATTACTAGTGCAGGTAGTTGGGTCTGTCTGTTCAACTGGGAATATAATGCAAAGGTTATGGACCCCATTACTGTATACTCCTGTGAAAAGGTAACATAATGACAGGGCACTGTGTGGGCTAGTGGTGAGAATGTGCCCTGAACCAAGGGCCTCTAGATCCAGCCCTGTAGAATGAGAACAAGAGAGAAGAAACCTAATGGGAGCCACTTATATGGGCCACAGACCATATTTTGACCTTGGCGAAGTAAATTGGAAAGAAATATTCTTACTCATGGGACAGTGGGCAAGAGAGTGTAGGTGCTCACTGCAGTCCCCAAGCCTCCAACAAGATCAGGTTTGTCTCCCACAGTTCTCTGTACCCTGATTGCAATGGCCACACTTGTTTAATGTTTGTGTTTCTCAGTGGACCGTCTGCTCTATGAATAGGAGCTCATTCATCAGTGTACTGTTGGTGTTGTAGATGCCTGGCACATAGAGGGCCGTTACAAACATTTGTTGAATTGAACTGTACCAATCCAATTATTGGTAAACTCTGGCTTTGTGGGGTCAGGGATAGAGCCTTTATGTATTTATATGTAACAGTTGCCAATTATTGTGCAAAGCTAATTCGTAATAGCTGCTGTTCTACATTTTTTTTTCTTTATTTAAATTGGGACGTCTAAAAGGAATACTATTTCTTCCTTAAAATTTATCATCATCTTTCCAGGCATATTAACTATGAAGGAAAAAGTGCACCTATTGGTGACATTATAATTACTTGGCACTTGGAATTGTTTTGTAATGCTGGGTTTCTTCAAAATTACACAAACTACAATATCTCAGAAAACACATTTAGCACAATCTTTGGGGGCAACATTTAATTATTTTTTAAAGAAACAAATTTGTTATAGAGCTGCATAGAGAGTTTTCTTAGCTTCATTTCCTTAGCTAAGGACACTTAGCTTATGGTAGTGGTAAAGAGACCCGAGCTTGGCACATTTAATCACATTGGATTTGACTAGTTGGGAAGACGGAGGCATTTCAAAATCTCATGTCTAGAGTTAATTTGGTGTTCAGTAATGTAAGAGTTAGAGACCATCAAGAATGACCTGATGATTCAAACCCTACTAAGTTACAGGACTTAAATAGTAGATGAACCCCCTTTGTTATTATTATTTTTTAAGTTAGTAATAGCTCTTTTCTGGAAGTGAATTTTTTGACTGTCACAACACTATTCTGTTCAACTAGATTAATAATGCTCAGGTAGAAAGGAAACAGTTTAAAATGGAGCTCAGAAATCTCTAAACTACCAGTTAATTTTCAAATGCTAAAATGTGTAGGTTATCTGGGATATATGTTTACAACACTGAGATTTCACAAATGGTCTTAAAGTAACTTTAACCCGGTTTCTTGCTTTGTGAAGATAAAGTTTTACTAAACTTCATCCATGCTTGGGAGTGGGTATCTTTTGTAAACAGAAAAAACAGCTCTCATGGCTCTCATGTATATATATGTGTGTGTGTGTGTGTGTGTGTGTGTGTGTGTGTGTGTGTGTGTGTATATGTCACATGCTTATAAATTATAGCAAAAGAAGATCTGCAGGCCAATGGACTATTGTCCAAAGTAAAAGGGTAGAAAAAATTGCACATTGACTAATTATGTGATACATTCTACTTTGTGCTTTCAAAATTGTTTATCCTGATTGACTGGACATCTTTGCTTTTCATAGTTCCTTAGCGTCAATGTGTTATAGAATGCGTGAATTCTGTACATTAGTATAAATTTTCCAATGTTAGATTCCTCAACAGAGACCCAAACTTAATTTCTATATTCATGAACTGACTCTTGTAAGTAAGGCGTGATGTTTCATTTAAAATAACAGCATTTTCCTTTGTGGTGGAAAAAAAAAAAAAAAAGGTGAATAAGATTCTAAATCATTATTTTGTGGGTAATTATTTTGTGTCTGCTACAAGTGTTTGTTCTAGCTCTGACCACTCATCCAGCCACGTATTTTACATTTTATACATCCTTGTAGATACTCGTTCTGATAATGCCAAGCCATGCTTTCCTTTGAAATAAGGTAAACAAATTCACTTTGAGTTTTAAACTCTCGTACCATGTTTTCTTACCTGTTAAAATAGAATAAATTCCATCATTGGATTTATTCATCATTTTAGCACAACTCTGAATGATCTTTCTTTTAAAAATTATGGTATGTTCCAATTAGTGGCATATTACCTTAACTTGTCAGTTTCCTGTAAAATGACAATATTGATTACTGAAAATGGGTGAAATGGGCCTCGGGACAGTCAACAACAAAAAGGATAGAAGTAAAATCTGACTTTTAATCTTTTGAAAATCTGAGACCAATTTGTATTTTCTCACAAGATTCACAGATGGTAATCCAATACTTGTTATATATGTTATTGATCTTTAAATTGTTTTCATGTGTTATAGTGCAAGTAGTAAAAAATTTTTCTAGCTGTGTGAGGAAAATGGAAGAGGACTAATAACACACATTTCTGTATGTTGAAACTAAAATACTCCTGTGATGACAGCATGTTAGTTTCGACTATTTTTTATTTTATAGTGTATTTAAAAGTTTTTTTTTGTTTTGTTTTTATATTTTGAAATCCTGGTAGATGCAAACAGCAATCTATATACATACAGGTGTAAAAAAAAAAAAAAGAAAAAAAGGTATTTTTAGAGATCTCCAGCTGTGAATTTGTCCACTGGGAATAGATTATGAGTTGTAATTGCTTTCTGTAGCTTAAGTCATTTGCTCTGTTGAATATTTAAATGAAGCATCAGGAAAGAAAAAAAAAAACTGTATTCATACAATACATATTCACACATACTTATATGTGAATGTGGCAGAATTTAGCAGTTCTTGATGACCGTTGTTACTTTTAAAAAGAATTAGCGAGGGGAGAGAAAGTTTTGTGTGTGTAGGGAAATTACTTCTGAGGCCTGTTCACATGCCTATTTGTTTTGCTTTAGTCTAGTTTGTGTGGTGCGTTCTAGAGGGTGGTGAAAGATAATAATTTGTGGTGAACAATTAGTATCCTTAACACACTGTTGAGTGGTTTAACTATTAATCAGAGATATCATGGAGAATAAAGGAGTAGAGGTAGAGATTAGATAGGTTTCAATGTGGCTCAGCTGAAGCTGTGAAATGGGCTTCATTTAATGTTTTCTGGCCTCAGTTTATAAAATAAGGGAGGCGGACTAGAATGATGATTTGGTTCCTCTCAACTCCGTAAGAATCAGTATCACTTCACAAATGAGGTTTTACTGTTGCATGCATTGAGTAACAGTGTGCATAGAACTAAGGGCTGAGAGGATGTCCCTTATGATTTTTTGAGCTTGGCATTTCATATTTTACAGCAAAGTTTTTAGTTTAACATAATTGAACTTGTACTAGATAGGGTTAATAGGCTAGAACAAAAGGTCAAAGCATAAGGCATTAGGCTTAATTAAGGGAGAGCAGGAGTGGCAGGAGTGTGTGACAGTTAAATGGGTTTCCCACAGACTAATGTCGGTTACAGTGCAACCATGCCTCAACTTAAGTGGGTTATTTTGTGCAAAGGGCAGCAGTGATTAGCAGTTTGACATGCCAGACACTTCTGGCCAATCCCATCTGTTTTAGAGGTTAAAAAAGCACACCTTTATGAGCTGATGGATTGATTTGTGTGCCCGTCTGGTAAAGATTAGAAGTCCAAGGCCAATGCAGTAAATGTCAGTTACAGAATATTGTACTTTCTTCGTTGGCTCATTGTTTTAACCGTCAACTGTTTTATAATGGGGGATTACTGCTGTTTATGGAGTTGAATGCAAGATGGGTGGGGGAACAGGTAAGAGAGGAAGAAAAAATATTTCCTAGATGGAACTGTGAATTCACATATTCTTAGCAAGTGTTTCAAATAGAGATGATGGCCTATTCTAGATACACTTGATTTGATGGAATGTTTTTGGCCTGTTCCTTACAGTTTGAGTCACGTTGTTCTTTTCTGAGTGTTATTTGAACAACCCTGTCAGTCCAGGATTTAATTTTACATACAGAATTGTTAAGTTTCTTTATTTATGTAACTCTGTTTCTGACAGATGGATAGTTTATCTCCATATCATTATATCTATTTAAAAAAGTGTAATATTTTGTTCATTAACCTCCTGGGGAAGAGGAAAGGGGAAAGAAAAGAGAAAATGGAAAGGCATAAGTGTGCATGCTTGCTTTGTGGCTAGGATTTACTGGGCGCACCTGAGATTGATGCATGCTGTTAAAATGAAGTGTATCTGAACCTAGACTCGGACTCCTTTCTTTCTTTGAGAGCTGTAGGAGTGATGCCATTAATGTAGTTCATTTTCAGTTCAAGGTTGTAGACCATTTAAAGATACACAAAGGCTAGATTGTGGCTATAAAGATTGGCTTTAACATGTTCTGATGTCTATGGAAAGGAAAATCCTCAATTTATGTGGATGAAATAGAACTTTAGATATTGTGATCGTAATCAAGGAGCTGTAGGCACGTAAGGCATTCAGTCTTTTGGGTGGACAGACGGAAGTGTTTTAGAAATAACAAAAAGTTATCCTCTTTTTCAGAAAATTATTGACAACCTGAGATTTGAGTTTAAGTAAAAAGGTGACCAAGAACACGGAAACAATACTAGAAGATTCTGATTGGCCCCCTATGCTTTTATCCTTGTCAAAGGATGTGAACCATGAATTACCTGTTATGTGTTTATACAAATTATATATATATATACATGTATCATGTTAGACTCTGAATTGCTTCTTATAGAAAGGAAACTTAAATATCTAAATAAGATATGGTCACTGAAAGTAATATGTGGATCATAGTAACTGGTATTTCTAAAAATGCATATATACATTTATTTTACCACTAAGCTATTCAAAGTGAATAGGCTTAACTTATAGAAGGAAATCGAGATATTTTATTTCTCATTTAAAAAAGACAAAGTGACGTTATAATATTGGAGTTTATTTAGGAATATAGGACTTCAATATATATGTACTCATCGTTGTGTTCTTGGTGGAGTAGCATTAGTTGAAACTTTTTGGCTAATACAGATTTACATGAAAAACTGTGCTGCCCTTCTGTGAAGGTAGAGAATGTGAATACCAGTGCTTCTCTTTCACTAAGTCATTTTTAAATTATGAAAGATTGGCTTGAGTAGTATAAAAGTAGTTGATTAGTAAATTAAATGTGGGAGATTTATCTAATGCACAGAAACTTCTTTTTTGGGGGGGCAGGATCTTCTTAAGCGAATCTTCTGGTGATGTTATGTTAAACCTAAAACAAATATTTGATGCTCTACATTTCATTATAAACATTTTAAAGTATCCTGGATCCTATTTTAGTTTCTTTCTTTTTTCTCCAGTAAATTCAAGCGCCAGTATTACGTAGTCTGTTAGAATTTTATAAAAATAAACAGAAATATTTTGTTGAGTTAACTTGTTTTTGTGCGTTTTGATGTATTTTGAGGTTTACAAAGAGTACACATTGTATCTTGTAATCTGTAGTAGTCAATTTCTGTCTGCTGTATTTCCTTCCTTTTACTAATGTTAATTACTGACTTTGAGACATGTAAAGTCTGCTTCTCTAAGCAAAATAGTTGAACATATGCTCGTTTAGGTTATAAAAAGTGAAAGCAGAAACTCTTAATATACTTAAGATCCTATGTTTGCAGTTCTTGGCCTAAAAACTGTTATAGCTCTGTAACCTGAATTTTAGTTGTTAGAAATTTTATTAGATAATGGAAAAATAATAGCCCTGTTTCATCTTTTGATTTTAAATGCTATTAAGGCATAGAATTGTCCTTTACCTCTTTTCGGCAGATTGATTTTAATAAGCAAGGCATAATATATGATGAACTTATTCAAATATATATGATTAGTATATTATATCTATATTAATAGTTATATAGTTACATAGTTATATCCATATTAATAGTTATAAAATCAGCATGCATATGTGTGATATGTTTCAGAGACCTCTGCACCTGTTGATTGCATTAAGACATTTGCTGTCTTCTAATGAGGAAGGAGAAGGTGCTACCACTCTAAGTGGATCATTCCTCAGTAAATTGCGTACATTTTACTTTTTTGTATTCTGTGACCTTGCAGTCAGTGACTTCAGCCCAGAATAGTTTCAAAGTCATGTAAATGAATGCAATTAAGGTATTGCTTATCATCTTACATAGTTCAGATGGAACCTTATTAGATAGAGAGATTTGTTTGCTTTATGTGGAAGGTCAAAATAAGGTTAAATTTTATTACATAAAATGATTTGGTAATGTTTTTATTTAGTTGCTGAAAAAGAAATGTCCTAACAGGAAATGATAATGCTTTTTTTTTCCTTTCTTTAAATCACTGGGAGGTCTTTTCAGGGTGTTTGTTTGTTTGTTTGTTTATTTCTCTCTAGTGGTTATAATTCTATTTTAAGATGATGCCTTCTGTCTACTTATAAAATTTTGGGAACATTCTACGCTTAGTTGATTCTGGATATCTTTGACTCATACATGTGGGTGGCATTTCCTGCTGCTGATGGAGTGTTGCTTAGGAGCAGCTCACGTATGTGCTTAGAGGATTTGTGTTAATGTCCAGTCGTCATGACAGTTGGTGCAGGACCTCGGACAGCAGGATTGGAGTCCCAGTTCACCTGGGCAGAAAGGAGATCTGCCACCCTAGCAGGATGATTGTAAGGGTTGGGAGAACATTGACACGGATACCAGAAGAGTCTTGCTGATGAAGAACTGTGTGTATGTGTGTACATGCGTGTGTGTGTGTGTGTGTGTGTGTGTGTGTGTGTGTGTTTGTGTGCATATGAAGTGATTAAAAGAAAAGTATTCTTCACTTTGTAGTTGGCCCATATAATTACCTTCTTTCCTTCTATGGTATCATTTTTACTTCAGCATGGTATGTTAATTAATTGGTAAAGACTCTAAGACATACTGGTTGAGCAGATATTTACTGCACGTAGCTCTGTGCCCTGCACCATCTTAGATGCTGGAGGATTCAGAGATGAGTGAGGGGCTCACAGTCGCAGGGAGAATAACAATAAGCACGATGCAGAGAAAGTGATCTGGAAGCATAATGATCAAAGAGCCTACTTTGGCTGGGTGTTGAGAAAGCATTACTCAAAAGAAATTTGGTACGTCTGTATGGTTGTGGGGAAACTGACAGGCACTGGGGAATGAAGTGATAATCAAAAGCAGCTACTTTGTTTTGGGAAGTTAAAGTTCCGGTAGTGGAATCAGGGAGTCTGCATCACACCTTCCTTATCCCCAGCTGGCTTCGCTGTCCAGTAGCCTGTTGATCAATATGAAGTTCCCTCAGCCACCACAGTGTTAAAGTGTAGGCTATGTCTCTTGCTGCTCAAAAACTTTTCACCCAGTGTGTTATTCCTGAAGGTATAAACTTTCCCACATGTTGATGTCATTCTGTATCTAGAGGGTTTCTAATTCTCAGTTCAACATTTTTTTCTTACCAGTGCTCTAGAGAAAAAAAAAAAAAAAAATATATATATATATATACAGAGAGAGAGAGAGAGAGAGAAAGAGAGAGAGAGAGAGAGAGAGAAAAGAAGGTGTTTCAAACTCTGTGTTGACAACCAAATAATCCTAGTAATTTTTCTCCCAGAATTCTTGATCAGAATTCCTCTTCATCACCATTAACTTCTCACCTTTAGAATAGGTGTAGCACAAAGATATTTTGGTAAATTTTATAATGCAGATTGTTCATCAGGTATGGTCAACAACTATGCCCAAGGAAAGCGTGTATAATTAAGAATATTTTTTGTCTTACATTTTTTTTTGTTATTTTTTGAGATAATTTATTTTAGCCAGTAGTTAAGATTCCATCGTAAAACATACCACTGAAATTCTTTGAGATACGATGCGCTTGAAGTAATATTTATTTTTCTTAATTTTCAGGGAGTGTTGGACTGTGAGCTATTGCAGAACTCTGTTCTCAGGACCCGTTATTTTAACAGTCAGGAGAAACACATCTAGAAGGTATTGTATTTTGTCTATTGTCCCATTTTTTTAAATGTAGTTAAGCCTTTCCAGTTATAGAAGAAAGAACATCATGTTGCATTTTGTTATTTATTTTTCTTTAAGTTTCAGATGTCGATTAACTAGTTGTTTGACATCTGTAACCCAGGGGAGGAATATATTTCAGTGTCAGTAATTCTGAGTTTTGTGTAAGTGAGTAAAAAGTCTAGTTTAGATGGAACCAGTTTTGCCTATTTTAAACATCTGAAGTATTTACATTTTTTTCTTTCCAGTATATAATTATTTTAATGAATATTTTGATTTGAAAATAAGGTATAAAAGGCTCTTTTTTAATCTAAGACAGTATGAAATATACCTTAAATAATCAGGCAGGCTTAAAGTCCTTCCTGCCTATGACAACTCTACCTTCCAGTAGAGGGATCAGCTACCATCTATATTTCTGCCAGTCTTTCATCTGGATCCATGGACACCTGATTCTGCCTGTGTCCGTCTATTATGTTCCCTATCTGCATTATCACATGTGGTTTATTATTGTAGCATAAGAATTCATCTACTTGCAGAGCCTGAGTCTCAGGACTGGTGATATATTACTAGGAAGGAAGGAAGAATCTTCCCTGCTTTGTGTTTTTGTCTTTTGCAATCCCAGGACCCCATATGAATGTACCAAATGATTTGACTGAAGTCAGTGGTGAACGCAGTCCCCTTCAACCCTATCCAAAGTTTCCTTCTTAGTATCCACCTTTAAACCTCCCCTAAGTTTTGTGTTTTCCTTAAAAAACTTGCCAGCTGTCTTGCTTGGAATACAAATATTTAATAAAATAATGTGTTTGTTAAAGTGGTAGTGAATAAGTCAACTTCTTTGAGTATGTATTTTCTTTATTAACTGGATATTCATTATTTATATTCATATGCAATGACACAAAAATCAGTTTTACAGATTTTCTTAATCACTTGTCAAGCCATATGAATTTCTAGGATTGGATAAATTTACAGTATTTTATGTTTCCATCACACAGTGTATTGAACTTTCATTTTTTTTAATTTTTATTTTTTTAAATTTTTTTATGTTTATTTATTTCTGAGACAGAGAGAGACAGAGCGTGAGTGGGGGAGGGGCAGAGAGAGAGGGAGACACAGAATCAGAAGCAGGCTCTGAGCTGTCAGCCTGACGTGGGGCTCGAACTCACAAACCGCGAGATCATGACCTGAGCCGACTGAGCCACCCAGGCGCCCCTGTATTGAACTTTTAAAGTAGTAACTGTTCAAGATTATTCACCATTGGCAAAGCAGCATCTTTTCTTTTTTATTGTCAGTTAAGAGAGGGAGGGTGAAAGCAAATAAGAAATTTAAATAAGCACATTAGGACTATTAAAGAAAATGTAGACAACCCCTCAAATATTAACTTTAATTTTGACTATGCATACTTTCTCAGTGAAAGAAATGATAGGATCAGAAACTCTGGATTTTTTGAAATTCAAAGTTATCCTTTTATTTTTTAGTTTTTTGGAGGGCGGGTTACTGGTTATTTATTTATTTATTAGCTTAAAATTTAATTTAATTTTAATTCCGGTGTAGTTAACATACAGTTATATTAGTTTCAAGTGTATGATGTAGTAATTTAACACTTCCATACATAACCCCATGCTCATGAGGACAAGTGCCCCTCTCAATCCCTATCACCTATTTCATGCATCCCCTCATCTATTTCTGATAATTGTCAGTTTGTTCTCAGTAGTTAAGTGTCCGTTTCTTGGCTTGTTCCTTTCTCTCTCTCTCTTTTTTTTTTTTTTTTTTTTACCTCTTGCTCATTTGTTTTGTTTCCTAAATTCCACCTATGAGTGAAATCATATGGCATTTGTCTTTTTCTAACTGACTTATTTCATTTAGCATTTTACTCCCTGTTTCCATCCAGGTCATTGCAAATGGCAAGATTTCATTCTTTATTATGAGTGAATATTCCGTTATGTATACACACACACACACACACACACACACACACACACACACACACCTTCTTTATCTGTTCATCAATCGATGGACACTTGGGCTGCTTCCATAATTTGGCAATTGTAAATAATGCTGCTGTAAACGTAGGGGTGCATGTATCCCTTTGAATTCGTGTTTTTGCATTTGGGGGTAAATACCCAGTAGCATGATAACTGGATCACAGTGTCTATTTTGTGCCAGTACCATACTGTTTTGATTACTACAGCTTTGTAATATAACTTGAGGTCTGAAATTGTGATACCTGCAGCTTTGCTTTGCTTTTTTCTTTTAAAAAAAAGTTTACTTATTTGGGGGGGGGAAGAGCAGTGAGAAAGGGAGAGAGAATCCCAAGCATGCTCTGTGCTGTCAGTGCAGAGCTCTGCTCGAGGCTTGGATTCAGATCATGACCTGAGCCAAAAATAAGAGTTAGGCACCCAGCCAGCTGACCCAACCAGGTGCCCCACTTTTCTTTTTCAAAATTGCTTTGGCTATTCGGGGTCTTTTGTGGTTCCATATAAATTTTAGGATTTTTTTGTTCTAGTTCTGTGAAGAATGCCATTGGTATTTTGATAGGGATTGCCTTAAATGTGTGGATTGCTTGGGGTAGTAGACATTTTAACAATATTTGTTTCTCTGATCCAGGAGCATGGAAAGTTATCTTTTTAAATTGAAGATAAGAATTAACTGTTAAAATTAAATATTTAGAGATACAAACATTCAAATGGACTTTAAAACTCTTTAAAACTAACAGATATAAACCATTTTTTTTTAAAAGTTACCTAAATAAACATTTTATCAAGGTATAATTTCACCTAGTGAAATAGACTCTTTCTTGCCCGTTCAGTGATTTTTCTTTTCTTCTACATAAGCAAACCCTGCGTAGCTAACACCCAACCTCAAAAGGCTGTCTTTCTTAGTCAGTACTGCTTCCACTCAACAGAAACCAATCTTTGGTGTTTTTTACTCTGTGTTAATTTTGCCTGTTTTTGAACTTTATACAGTTGGAATCATGTAATATGAGCTGTTTTGTGTCTGAGTGTTTTGATCAACCTTATGTCTGCGAGAGTCCTCCATATGTGTATTATTTGTCTCTCCCTTTTCAAATTGTCTGTATTCCATTGTATGTATGATTAGACTACCATTATCTTTTCCATTGTACATGGAATATCTTTGATTTTGAAGATTTTGAATATCTTTCCAATTGGTGGGGTATAAGAAAGGTTACTGTGAATTTGTTTATGTCTTTTGGTAGAAACAAACATTCATTTCTGATGCGTATATGCACAGGACTGGAACCGGGGAATTGTGGAATATGGAAATGTTTAACTTTAGTATAATATATACTTGGAGTGCTTTTAAGGATATTTGGGAAATGCCTATCAGTGTATCTTTTCTTAATGATAGATCTTACTATGAAATGGACTTAATTTTTTCCAACTTTAAGTAAAATCTAAAGTTGTTTTTTAGGAGGTATGAAATTTTTCTGTCCATTAAAAATAAATTGCCCGTTTTCTGATGCCATTATGGTATATATTTAGTCACTGAAACTGAGGTCTGTCCTAACCCTAGGGAAGGAAAATAAGACACAGAACCCTTATATATACTTACTAGTGTAGAAGTACTGAACGTTGATTTTAAAATAAGTTAGACATTTCATACATAGGGCTTTTATTTTATTCCTGCATTTTTGGATACCTCTTGAATATCTAAAATAATATACCCTTGAGTTACAAAATAATTTGCTTTAGCATTTCTGATAAATATATCTTGCTAACTTTATCCATGTTGTGTTAATCTTTTTGGATATCTAACGTGAAATTATTTATTCTGGAACATAAGGACTTGAGAAATTTTATGTCCATCTTTTTCTCAGTCTTACTATAGAACAGTGCTGTTCATTGAGTAGAAGTTCACATAGAAGAAGGGCGCCCGGGTGGCTCATTCGGTTAAGTGTCCGACTTCGGCTCAGGTCATGATGTCACAGTTCGTGAGTCTGAGCCCCACATCTGACTCTGTGCTGACAGCTTAGAGCCTGGAGCCTGCTTCGAATTCTGTGTCTTCCTTGCTCTCTGCTCCTCCCCTGCTCATGCTCTGTCTTTTTCTCCTTCAAAAATAAATAAAAACATTAAAAATATATTTAAAAAAAAAGTATAGTGTAAGCTACACATGTAATTTGAAATTTTTCTCTAGGCACATTACAAGAGGAAAAAGGAACTAATCAATCAATGAAATATTTTGTTTAACCCCCATCAGTAAAATACTATCATTTCATTGCATAATTAATATAAAATTCTGAGATATTTTACATTCATTTTCTCACAGTAAGTTTTTGAAATTCAGTGTATATTTTCATTTATAGCACATCTCAATTCAAACTAGTCACTTTTCCTGCATATTGTTAGAGCTTGGAGTTGAGGCCACTGGCTGGCAGATGAACTTACAGGTGTAGTGTGCTGTAGGAGGGGGAAATCTTTTGTTAACAGCGCAAGGATCTCTGGCTCAGTGAGTGGAATTTGATAGTAATTCTGGCTACAAGCATATAAATAAGTAAATAAATAAATAAATAAATAATTTAATCTTTATTTATTTTTGAAAGAGAGAGAAGCAATGTGCGAGCAGGGGAGGGTCAGAGAAAGAGAGGGAGACACAGAATCCGAAGTAGGCTCCAGCTCTAAGCTGTCAGCAGAGCCCGACACGGGGCCTGAACTCATGAACCATAAGATCATGACCTGAACCAAAGTTGGACGCATAACCCACTGAGCCACCCAGGCATTCCAATAAATAAACATTTAAAAAAATGAAATAAAAATAAAAAAGTTTTAAAAAGGCAAACTAGTCACTTTTCAAATACTCAGTAGCCACATGTCTACCATATTGGACATCATAGCTATAGTTATATCTTGGGTTTTTTAAAGACCATGTGTTTGCCAAATTCATATCTAATTAAAAGTATCCTTTAAAATCCGGTAGAAAGATGCCATGTTGAAAGCTAATATACCATCTTTTTAGTGGGTCTCAAACAGCCTGGTTTTCCTTCGGTGTTGAAATAAGTAACGTTTCCGTTTGTTGAACATCAGATAAAGCAATTAGTCAATGGTTGGGGCACATGTATGAAAAATACACTACCTTTATACTGTACAATTCAAAATCTGTAATAGCAGACTCATATTTTCCACCTTACTCTAGGTTATATGCTGAATAGAATTTTATTCTTTTGTATGTTCCTGTTTTTCCTTTTTTTAATTTTTTTTTAATGTTTATCTATTTTTGAGAGAGACAGAGACAGAATGCGAGTGGGTTAGGGGCAGAGAGAGAGGGAGACACAGAATCGGAAACAGGCTCCAGGCTCCGAGCTGTCAGCACAGAGCCCTACGTGAGGCTCGAACTCACCAGCCATGAGATCATGACCTGAGCCAAAGTTGGATGCTCAACCGACTGAGCTACCCAGGTGCCCCTCTTTTTGTCCATTTTGTAAAAGCATGGCTGGTTGTGATAAACTGAATGATGTAACTCCTCTATCTCCTGCATAAAATAGGGCAGTTAAGAAAAAATGGTTATATGTATACGTATAGATGTATCTATGACTTTTCATTAATTAGGATATTTAAAGGTTACCTAGATTTTGGGGGTAATGTTTCTTCATGTATATATTTGCCAAGTAGGATAAATCAAGATCTATATGCTATCTTATATGAACTTAGATCAGATTTTACCACCAGTTTGGCTTGTTTTAAGCTTTTTTAGTGTTCAGAATTCAGAATGTAATTCAGAATGTGGATAAGGTAGTATTGACCTTTGAACATGGTAACACGTGGTGTTGTCATGGGGGATAAAGCTCCTGGATTAGTACTTGCTATAACTGTATGTTAGCTGTTACTTTGGGCTCTAGATCTGTGGTAGTTGTTTTATAGTCCTACTCACTTTTTTTTTTTCCTTTTTAATATATAGTACTACTTCTTCCTTTTTAACGAAATCTACTTTTTTTGACACCCAGTTCTTTAAAAAAAAATTTTTTTTTTAACATTTATTTACTATTGAGAGACAGAGAGACACAGAGCGTGCGCAGGGGAGGAGTAGAGAGAGGGAAGACACAGAATCTGAAGCAGGCTCCAGGCTCCGAGCTGTCAGCACAGAGCCTGATGTGGGGTTCGAACTGTGAGATCATGACTTGAGCTGATATCAGTCGCCAACTGAGCCATCCAGGTGCCCCAACACCCAGTTCTAACATTATATATTATTGGCTACTTTTTTTAGAAAAAGTATTTATTTATTTTGAGAGAGAGAGAACATGAGTAGGGGAGGGACAGAATCCCAAGCAGGCTCCTTACTGTCAGCACAAAGCCCTGTGCAGGGCTTGAACTCCCCAACTGTGAGATCATGACCCGAGCCCAAACCAAGAGTCAGACACTTAACTGACTGAGCCACCCAGGGTCCCCTGGCCACTTTTTGAAAAAGAAAATCATTCCTCTGCTTTTAAGCTTTCATCTTAGTAGTAGTAAAATTAAAGTTCTTGTATTAGCTGATAAGGCTGTGGCATCTTCTTGATGAGGCCTAGCCTGGTAACCACTCAAGGTGGAAGCCTCCCCTCTTTCCTTTTTTACTTCTTTTCTTTTTCCACAACACTTAACCACCTTTAAGACTACCATGAAATTAAGTTTTAAAAAATTATTGGTTATTGATTATTTTCCTCTTCTATAGTGAAAGCTCCCTGAGGGCAGGAATCTTTTTATGTTGTGTTGTTCATCCCTAATATATCTGAAAGGACCTAGAGTAGTGCTGGGCATCAGTTGGTATAGCCACTATTGAACACAATGATTATGGAACCATATGATCCAGTAGTCCTGCTTCTGGGTATATAACAAAACAAATTGAAATTAGGATCTTGAAGAGCTATCTGCACTCTTGGGGCTCATTGCAGCACTATTGACAATAGCCAAGACACGGATAAAGAAAATGTGGTATTTCCATATAATGGAATTATTCAACCTTAAAAAAGAAGGAAATCCTGTCATTTGTGACAACATGATGAACTTATAGGACATTATCCTAGGTGAAATAAGCTAGACAGAAGAACATGACCTCACTTATATGAGGAACCCAAAATAGTCAGACTCATAGAAGCAGGGAATAGAATGGTGTTTACCAGGAATTGGGAGGAGGAAACTGAGGTTTTGGTCAAAAGTACAAACTTTAAATTACACAAGAGGTATAAATCCTAAAGACCTGTACAGCATACTACCTATGGTTAACAATACTGTATTTTATATTTAAAAAATTGCAAAGAGGTAGATCTTATGTTAAGTGTTCTTACCATACAAAAAATAAAGAGGGCAGGAGGAAACTTTTCAAGGTGTTGGATGTATTTATGGCATTGACTGTGGCAGAGATTTCATGAGTCTGTGTTTACCTCCAATCTCATCAAGTTGTACAGCTTTTTGTGTATCAATTATACCTTTGAAAATTATTGTTTTTTAATGAGCATCTAGAAGGAGCTCATAAGTATTTATTGAGTAAATATTTCTTGAATGCGTGGAGAAGATACACTTTTTTCCAATCCTGAAAATGTGCCTTAGGAATTTTCTAGGGATAGGGAATATTTAAAGCATGAGGAAACAAAGATCTTCAGTTGTATATATAATAATACATTTTGATAGTTTGAATTAGTTAAAAGTAGTTTATTTCTCAGACTGATACGTATGTACCTACGAAAGGTAGCATTGTAACTATGTGGTTTCAAAAAGTAGGGTTTATAATTATGGTCAGGTAATTTATCTTTTGGGTATTTACATGTATATTTTTTCATTTGGATCATAAAAATAATGTTATCAGAGAAGGATATTTATAAGATACTTTTTTTGTTCTTGTGAAATATAGAGACATACATCGTAGTTTGGTATCTTAAAATTAGTATGAACCAAATAGACCTTGATAGTTTTTAAGAAGTGATTTCTATCTAGTATAGATTGTCTTTCGTTGTATATAGATATTTTCTAATTGTAGTTGTTGAAAGTTTTATTTTTAGGCCACCTACAATAAATGTTTTTAAAATAATACAAAAATGTAATCAAAGCCTTATATTAAGAAATTGTATATGCTACCTTAGAATATATTGAAAGCAGATATTATAAATATTTTTTCCTTTGTAGAATAGGTAACTTTATGCAATCATTTAACCAAAGTTTTCATGCAAGTGTGTTTACAAGTATTTGGTTTTATTTTATGCCTTCATATATCAGCACATGATATATATGACTATTTCAGTAATCATTTTCATTAGAACAGGAAGAATTATGGGTTTGGGTTTATTTTTTTCTCTTTCCACTGTCATCTTCCAAATTCAAGTATTAGTACTTCATGATTGTTACTGCAGTAGCTTTCTAACTGGTCTTTTTTTTTTTTTTTTTTGCCATTAAG